>NC_080203.1:136028921-136374754 GCF_030028045.1 Hippopotamus amphibius kiboko
CTGTTATCCGGGCACTTCAGAGAGGAGGCGCTACGGCAGAAGCTACGGGGGAGGGGTCTGCTCTGGGAAGGCCCCGTAGGGTCTCGGTTGGTTACAGAGTCACCGGTCAGGGACCAAGTCCAGGCTCTGGCTGCAGAGTGAAAGTGTGTCCCCTGCAGAGGTGGCCTCGCCCGGCGTGTGCGATCCGTCTTGTGACTCCTCACCTGGGGCGGGGGGCGGGGGGGGGTCTTTGGGGCTACTCTGATGATTCTTCCTCTGCTTGTGTTCATTCCAGGAAAGCCAGACGCTGAGGAGGTATCAGACCCGCAATGAGGCAGGCGCCTTAGAGCTTCCACCAACAGCCAGCACTGGCTGTCTCCAAAACCCAGTTTATCATCGATTTCTGCTTGTTATTATTTTTGGGGGCACGCACGTAGCTTGTGGGATCTTAGTTCCCCAACCACGGATCAAACCCAGGCCCCCCTGCAGTGGAAGCGTGGATTCCTAACCACTGGACCACCAGGGCATTCCCTATTGCTGCTCATTTTTACACAGATACTGTAAGACGGACCTCATTCCTGGCCTCTGCCTGCACCTCCCATCTCTGAGTTTCAGGACTCATTTCTTCCGTAATTCTGTCCTCGGATTCGCACGTGATATTGGGAACTGCACCCCGCCTGCAACACAGGGTACTTTCAGAGTTCCGCTCTCATCCCCATCCCGGCTTGGGGAGGCAGGTGTTGCAGTGTGCAGGTTTGGGGGGAGACCCGGGTCTCGGCTACCCTCTGAGCAGGGCCTGACCCGCCGAGAAGGCGTGGGGCCCTCCACAGGCTTCTGAAACCCCTGCGGCCCTCGCCCTGACAGCTCATTTTTCTGGGTTCCGGGTGCCGTCTGGACTAATCCTGGTCACATAACTAGAATTCTTTTCCTTGGGAACGTGCAGCCCCTTGGGTCCCCATCTGATAAATTGTACTGAATTAAGACAGTGTTGGATGTGTCACAGCTGTTCTGGCCCTGGGACTGGGCTTGCAGCTCTGTCTGGAAACACAAGCCGTTCTGTGCCTCTCATGGCTCACAGACCCATGCCTGGCCTTTGGGGTCTTCTTTCTACGTGCTGGGGGCCCTTGGCCACCTCCTTCTGAGCTTTGGTGGCCGTGTCCCTTGTGGCCCCTGCAAGTGGAAGGCAGCTTCGGCTTGCCCTCGGGTGGCTGCAGTATCTCCTCCAGCCCCGCCGTGTCGTGCTCAAGTCAACATCCTGACCCTTCAGGCTCCCCCTTCCTCTCTGCAGACCCGGGTTCCTGGCCTGCAGCCCTGGCCTAGACCCGGCCTGTGGGCCAGACCTGCAGACGCGGGGCCCTCCTGGGCGGTGGTCTCCAGGTCCCCGGGGCTGCCTGGGTGCCTCCCGGCTTCCGAGATTGTGACTCCAAGTCTGGGGGCTCCGCGTGGCCTCTTTGTTGGGGTTGTTTCCACTGGTTTTCTGGGCGCTCTCTTAGATGTGTTCAGTTTGACCTCTGGCCTAAAGCAAGGTTGGGACGCTTTACGAACCTCTCGTTTTGAGCCCAGTTTGTTCGCCTTGACTGACCTCAACTCACTCAGTTTTTTGGGTGATGGGAGACCAGATGGGATGTGCTTTTAGTAGGTGGCAGATGACACAAGGCAGGGGCAGGTTCCTCAGGAAGTGTTTCCTCAGGGAGACGAGCATTGCTTCCTCTGCTAGAGGGATGGAACCCTGTGGTCTCTGCAGATGTCCTTGAAAGAGGACTTTTCCAGAGAGTTTTTAGTCACATGGGGTTGACAGCAAACGTGTTTTGCATTTATTTATTTATTTACGTATTTATTTTTGGCTGTGGTGGGTCTTTGTTCCTGCATGCGAGCTTTCTCTAGTTGTGGAGAGTGGGGGCTGCTCTTCGTGGCGGTGCGGGAGCTTCTCATTGCGGTGGCTTCTCTTGTTGCAGAGCACGGGCTCTGGGCATGGGGGCTTCAGTAGTTGCAGCACGCGGGCTCAGTAGTTGTGGCTCTTGGGCTCTAGAGCGCAGGTTCAGTAGTTGTGGCACACAGGCCTAGTTGCTCCGAGGCGTGTGGGATTTTCTGGGCCCAGGGCTGGAACCCGTGTCCCGTGCCCTGGCAGGCGGGTTCTTAACCACTGCGCCACCAGGGAAGTCCCTGCATTTCCCCTTGGACGGTGGGTTTTCTGGGAGATAGTACTTGATGAGTCTGCTTGGGGCTTTTCCTTCCAAGAGGATCCTGGCTGGGTCTTTGTGGAGATGAGGCTGTGACTGGAGGGTAGGTGACATCGGGAAGGTCATGTCTCGTGCACAACACCGGGGATGCCAGGATCGGGGTTTATGGGCCAGTGTAGGAGCTGATAATTACATCAGTGGCCAATTATTACATACATAGTAACCTTTGTAATCCTTTACCTGGATGGAATTGATTCTATTCACATACATATATATATACACTTTTATATCCTATATATGTATATATTCTTTTTTATATTCTATTCATGTATTGATTAGCCATCATCTATTATGTATCTATCATCTATGTACATCTTAATCTCTGTATGTTTTTATATATTATTTATCGATCTATGTATCTACTTATCATCTATGTATTTACCTATTTCTTTATCCATTGATCATCTATCTGTATCTACTACCTGTTATCTACATCATCTGTGTATTTATGTATCTATTATCTATCAATTTATCGGATCTCTTTGTATCGATCATCTATGTATCTATTATCATCTATCGTCCATCAGTGTATCTATGTATCTTTCTATTACCTATCAATCTGTCATCTCTATCTTTCTACCACTCCATCTATCTGTCTATCTATCTATCCATCCATCCATCTATCCATCCATGCATCCTGTACTTTTACGGGTAATCTGAAGCTGCGTTGAGCAGCTTTAATTCTCCCTGTAGGACATTTACCGAGTTAACACGTTTCTCCTTAAAGGAACGCTGTAGTGGGTCGACGTGTCCTGGGTTTACACATTTCTCTGCTCCAGAAGACCCTCTGGCAGGACCCGTGGGGTTCCTGCAGTCCACCCTCCTCACGTGCCCAGGACGCTCTGAGGACTGGACGTTCCCAACTTCTGACCCAGGAGGGATGGGGGAGTATCCCCCTGTACTCAGCGCCCGGTACCCTGGCTCCTAGGCTGGGGTGGTCCCCCCACTCCCGTTCCCACGCATGTGGCCAGAGGCCTACACCATCCCTCAGGGCCAGGGCAGCGGGCCCTGGGGCCGCCAGCCTGCAGTGGATGCTAATTCAGGGTCCCAGAGCAGGCGGGCTGAGTGGACACGGGACTGCCCGGGGGGGTGGGGTCTCCTCAAAGAGGAGCCCATTCCTGGGCCGTGGCCGGGGCGCTGAAGCCCAGATGGGGGGTCTCCAGGTGGCAGAAGGACATGTGAAGCTCCAGCGGCTGGGATGCAGTGACCGGGTCCCCTCCCTTCCCGTGGGCATCCAGGGTCTCACGTGCCAGGCTGCGGGGGCCAGTGCTGGGTTTGTGGTTAGACCCGTCCGGGCTGCCCTGCTGTGCACAGCCTCGGGGAGAAGCCTGCCCGGGAGAGTGGAGAGGGCGTCACGTGGTACCCGACCGAGCAGTGAGGTTGCCTGGTGGGTGTCTGGCAGGAGGGACACCCCCTGAGAGGGGCTGGTGAGGTTGGGGTGAGGGGCCAGCAGTGAGGTGAGGGCCCCGGTCTTGTCCTGACCACCTCCGTGGGGAGGTGGGTTGGGGTTAGGGGTGGGGAGGTGGATGAGGGGAAGAGCGGAGGCACAGTCGGGGGTGATGGCGGGCGGGTGGGCACGGTGTAGGTGCAGGAAGGCACGTCCATACTGCTGACGGCACAGGAGGAGATGGAACAGGTCGCCCCTGGCCCTGCCCTTCCTCCTTCACCTCTGACCTTCCCATGTGGACACCTCCAGGCCAGGTGGTGTGAGCATGCTGTGGACGGAGTCCTTATCCCCCCAAGATTCGCATGTGGAAGCCCTGACCCCCAAGGGGATGTGTTAAGAGGTGCGGCTTTTAGGAGGTGATCAGGATTAGGTGAGGTCATGAGGGTGGGGTCCCCACAATGCGATTAGTGCCCTTATGAGAAGAGGAAGAGAGCAGAGCTCTCTCTCCACCAAGTGAGGACACAGCAGGTATGCGGGAGTACAAACCAGGAGAGCCTCACCGGAAACTCTTCTCCCTCGCCGTGATCTCAGACAGACAGCCTGCAGGACTGTGAGAAACACATCTGCTGTTTAAACCACCTTGTCTGTGCTACTTTGTTATAGCAGCCAGTATTCGTCAGGGTTCTCCAGGGAAATGGAAGCAATACGATATATCTAATATCTATGTAGATGGATAGATAGATGGATAATAGCTAGATAGATAATAGATGATAGATAGGTGGTAGATAATAGGTAGACAGATAGTAGATGATAGGTAGTAGATAGATGGTAGATATATAATAGATGATAGATCATAGAGAGATAAATAGATACTAGAGAGATAATAGATGATAGGTGATATAGATAGATGTAGATATTGGTTCTGTTTCTCTGGAGATCCCTGACTAACACGTGTATCTGTACCTCTATCTCTGTATGGGTACGTATGTATTTATTGATTGATCGGAATTAATTTACACAGCAAGACCAAGAAGTGCCACCATCTGCCATCTGCTACCCAGAGCCCCAGGAAGGCCAGTTATGTGTGTTCAGTCCAAGTCCAAAGGCCTGAAAACCAGGAGTGCCGATGTCCGAGGGCAGGAGAAGATGGACATCCCCGCTCCAGGCCAGAGAGAGTGAATTCTCCCTTCCTCTGCCTTTCGGGCATCAACTGATGAGACGGGGCCCACCCACCCCGGGGTGGGCTGTCTGCTTTCCTCTGTCCATCTGTTCAAATGCTCCTCTCTCTCAGCAGCACCCTCCCAGACACACCCAGAGGTCATGCTGCCCCGGCCGTCTGGGCTCCCGGTGGCCCAGCCAACGTGATACACACCGTTACTCATCGTGCAGCTGGGAGATAGAGCAGCTGAGTGCAGCCGGACGTGGCCAGGGCTGCCAGGCTGGGTGGGCAGGGCTCTGGAGTCAGGGTGGTTCTCTCCCCATCACCCACATTGCTTTCCACGTGCTCGGGGGCGGGGCTGGGGACCTCTCCAAACTTCCCCTTAACTCACCTGCCCTCCCAGCCCGCAGTGGGCGGGGGGCTTATATTCAAACACAAAAGGGTCCTGCTCAGAAAGGCCTCCATGGGGTCCGCGTGGGGGCTGTTTCCTTTCCCCCATTCCACATATATTCCTGTCACCCGGCGGCTTCTCCCCATACGGCTCTCTCCTCTGGTGTTGGCCCTTCTAGCGAAACATTTTAATTAATTAATTAATTATTTTTGTATTTATTTATTTTTATAAATTGATTTTTGGCCGTGTTGGGTCTTCGGTGCTGCACACGAGCTTTCTCTCGTTGTGGGGAGCGGGGGCTACTCTTCATTGCAGTGCATGGGCTTCTCGTTGCGGTGGCTTCTTTTGTTGTGGAGCACGGGCTCTAGGTGCGTGGGCTTCAGTAGTTGTGGCACATGGGCTCAATAGTTGTGGCTCACGGGCTCTAGAGCACAGGCTCAGTAGTTGTGGCACATGGGCTTCGTTGCTCCGCGGCATGTGGGATCTTCCCGGACCAGGGCTCAAACTCGTGTCCCCTGCATTGGCAGGCAGATTCTTAACCCCTGCACCACCAGGGAAGCCCTGTTCCCTGTGTTTTCATGGTTTCATAGCTCATGTCTTTCTAGTGCCAAATAATATGCCATTTTCTGGGTGTCCACAGTTTATGTACCCGTTCACCTCCCAAAGGGCATCCTGGTTGCTAGCACGGTCCTTTGAGCAGAGCACATTCTGTGCCGCTCCTTCCAGATCAGAACTCAGAAAAAGCAATTTTCTCTCGGCGTGGGCTTCCTCTCATTGCAGGTGGCATCTGGGGCCTACTGCCCCTTCAAACATTTCCCGGTCAGCTGACCAGGGAGAGTGCAGTCAGAACCCCAGGCCACGGGGCAGCTCTTGAACGAGATGCCCTCCTGGGGCCAAGACTGGGCATTTGCAGGAAGCCCAGATGCTGTGACTGCGTGATTCCCGTGCAGTGTGGTGGGTGGTCTATTTTGGAAGTAGCCCCTTAGCCCGATTCTCCCTGCCCTGTCCCGTCCGTCTCTGCCTTCTTTAAGATCAGCCCTGAGATGCACAAGCGGGGATGCAGGCATCCTGTTTGTCGGAGGTGTCATCTGCAGGTTGATGCGTGGACCTTATTTCGTTTGCTTGTTTATTTTTTGGCCGTGCTGCACAGCACGTGGGGTCTTAGTTCCCCAACCAGGGATGGAGCCTGCACCCCCCCTGCAGTGGAAGCGCAGAGTCCTAACCACTGCACCACCAGGGAAGTCCCAGGGACCCCTTGTATTTCTCGGTTTGGAGGGGGTTGCCACGGGCTCTCGTGGTGGCGGCTGCAGGAGGAAAGCTTTAGGATCCACGAGAGGCTACATTACGAGGCTGCAGACCCGTGGGGCCGTCACCTGCCCCAGCTCTTCCTGTCCCCCTGCTGTTGGCGGAGGCGGCCGTGCTCGGCGGCTGACACCTGCACTCGTTCCTCAAGGTGTGGAGACACACCAGCGGGAGAGGCGCCTGTCACGTCCACCCGCCACAAGGATGAGCCGTCATCCAGGTGATGCTGTCACGCTGGCTTCAGCGGGTGCTTTCCCCATGCTCCCCTGCTCCCTGCCAGCCCGTGGCTGACCTACCTGTCCATCCAATGAGCGGGTCTCACCTGTGCAGGGAAGCTGCCAGGTGAAGGGAGGCGGGGCTCGGCCGTGGTGGTTTGGACTTCTGCCAGGCCCTTCTCTTGGAACGGGCAGCTCCTTTCTCCTCCAGTTCTTCCTGGAGGCCACGCGTGGCTGAGGAGGCATTTCACTCAGGTAGCTTGGTCCCTTCTTCCAGACGACACCCGTCAGAAGCTAGTGAGGGCTCTCGGCTGCCTGAAAACTCATACTTTGTGCTGGTTAATTTCGTGCCACTGGGCTGTGAATGCAGCTACATGGTCAAACCCTAGTCTAGATGTTGCTGGGAAGGTATTTTTCAAGATGAGTTGAACATTGAAATCATGCAGCCACATGGATGGACCTAGAGATTATCAGACGGCGAAAGACAAATATCGTATGACATCACTTATATGTGGAATCTAAAAAATAATGCAAATGAGTCTATATACAAAACAGACACAGACTCACAGACATAGAAAACAGACTTATGGTCACCAGAGGGGAAGAGGGGGTGGTGGTGAGGGATAAATTAGGAGTTTGGGGCTAACAGATGCACGCGATTATATAGAAAGTAAACACCATGGGTTTCCTGTAGAGCACAGGGAGCTATATTCAATGCTTTGTAATAATCTATAATGGGAAAGAATCGGAAAAATCATGTAACCGAATCCGTAATCCCTTTGCTGTGGACCAGAAGCCAACACAACATTGTAAATCAACCACAATTCAAAAAAAAAAAAAAGGGAAATCAGTGGACTTTTAGTTAATCAGATTGTCCTCCGTCATGTGGGTGGGCCTTGTCTAATCAGTTGAAGATCTTAGGACGGGGTGGGGTGGCGGGGAAAGACCGAGATTCCCCAAGGAAGAGGGAATTCTGCCTGCAGATGGTCTTTGGGACTTGAGCTGTAACCTCAGCTGTCCTGGGGTTTTCAGCCTGCTGGTCTACCCTGCAGAGTTTGGGGTGGCCCCCTCTACAGTCTCCAGTGGAATGGGCCAGTTCCTGCAAATTACCTCTCTCTGTCTCTGTCTCTCTGTCTGCCTTTCTCTTTCTCTCTGTGTATCCTGTTGGTCCATTTCCCTGGAGAGACCCATGACTAATATACACTTTACATCCGTAGATTACGTTATGAGAGAGCCAGTTAGAGATGTGGGGGTGGGGGGGGTCCATGAGAGATGGGGTGGGTCCAAGGAATACATGGGCCGAGTCCGTCTCAGGCATGACAGGACCTGTCAGAAAAAATTTCAGTGCTGCATGTTGATGGACGTAAATGCCAAGTGTCTTTCTCTCGTGTAAAACACCCAACCGTCGGTCACCCCACTCTCTGTTGAGTTTAAACATATTCGTGAGGTTGAATTTTGCTTCTCAGAGGCCATTTTTGGTGCATGTGATTTTTTTTTTCAATGAACATTTGATCTATTTCCCTATAATGTGAATACTCTTTAACCATCATCATATGTTCCATACAACTTTGTCTCCTATTTTTGTTGTCTTCACTCCATCATTTCTCTGTCGTTTATTGAAAACCAAGTATAAGTGACTGCAGAATACTCCACGCTGTGTTTTCGGTCACTTTTGTAAGAGCATAAACAGCATTTATCCTGTAAAGTGTGATCGCCCTGGCTTCCAGGTGATTCCCTCTTAGTTACGCTTACGTGCCTATTATCCCATTTCTTTCCTTCCCCAGCTTTATGGAGACGAATTGAGTTATAACAACGTGGAAGGTTCGTGACAGATGTGCTTATATAGAATTGTGCAAAGCCTGGGGCATCTTCGAAGGTGCTGCTCTTTTCTTTCTCCCCTGAAGAATCCAGACACTTTTTCTGTCTTTTTTGCAGTCTTCATTGACTTTGTTGCAAGATTGCTTCTGTTCTTATGTGTTGGTTTTTTGGCCTCCGGCCATGTGGGATCCTAGCTCCCAGACCAGGAAGGACCAGGAATCGAACCCACACCCCCTGCAATGGGAGGCAAAGTCTTAACCACTGGGCCAGCAGGGAAGTCCCATCCAGGCACTTTTTGACGTATCTTTACCGGAAGCCATGGGTGTCCCCGGACTCGGATGTGCTGGGATAACTTCTGGGGAGTGTCTGTTTTCCTACCAGCCCTGGATGGCACTGGAGTCCTGGGCAGTGTCTGCCTAGGCCTCCCCTTCACTAATTTTTTTTTTTCTCGCTCACGGGGTGCACCATGTGGGATCTTAGTTCCCCAACCAGGGATTGAACCTGCACCCCCTGCAGTGGAAGCGTGGAGTCTTAACCACTGGACCACCAGGGAAGTCCGACCCCATCACTAATTGTGACCCAGCCCCCCAGCACTTCTGCGGAGGCTGATGTCTGGAACAGGCTCCTCGGAGCTACATCCTAGGTCGGCTGTGGCTTTCTCGGACACACTCGCCTTCCCCCGTCTGTTCTTGGGCAGCTGGTGCTGTGGATTTTGGTCTCCCGCCCTCTGGGACTCCAGCCTTCAGCCCACACGAGCCCCCTCCTCACGGAAGGATCCCGGGGACCTCCACATCCCCACGCAGCCCCCGTTATCCGTGATTAAGCAAGGTCTTCCCACATTTTAGGCAGCTTTATTGAGAAATAATCCACCAGGCAGTGCAGCCATGAAATCGAACAATTCGGGACAGTTTTCAGAGGACCTGCCTCCTACCTCACGGTGGTGTCCCCCCAAAACACGAACTCCTGCTCACGTGGGGGGATCTGAAGGATTTGGGCTTTTAGGGTTTAAAAAAATTGCCTGGGATGTGTTAATTACCAAAAAAAAATCAGAAACGTGGCCACGCAGATGAAAAATACTCCTGTATCATCGTGTGTGACTGAGGTGATTGCAGAGTTTGCCTGTAGACGCTCCCAGTAACGTCACTTTCCTTCTTGTCTCCTGTTCATTCGGAGAACGGGGAGTCAGAAAGCCTGGTCCTGGGGTGTCCAGGGAGGCGTTGCTGTGTTGACAAAATTCATTGGACGATGTGATGTCTGCAGGCATCCCTGGACCCAGCATCACTTACCTGTGACTGACGTGTGCAGACATCCCCGGACCCAGCATCACTTACTTGTGACTGACGGGTGCAGACATCCCTGGACCCAGCATCACTTACTTGTCGCACAGTATCATCCCTCACACCATTGCTGGTAGGACTAAGTACCTTTTTAATGTAGGGTCTGGATGTCTTCCTAAATTGTTTCCTTTTCTGCCAGTTTCATTTGAGGATTGATACATAGATGCTGTGATGTATTTATGTATTAAGCTTTCCCGTCTCTGCCCCCCTCGCCTCTCTAATCTTAATGCTTCTATATCATTCTATCCCCGGATGAATGGCCATCATGTTCCTCTTCCCTGGTCACCAGACAGGGCACAGGTTGCTACAGTGTCTGGAGGTTGTGATTGTGGCTTTGTCTGGAAAGGTTGCTTCCCAGTATCCATCCGTCAGGCAGTGCTCACTAGTGAGACTTTTAAGCTTCTTAGTTATCATGATTTATTGACACAGCCATTCTTAAGGACCTAGTGATGCTGCGTGTCAGGAAAACGCATTCCTGGGGCCAGTTGATTTGGAGATTCAGCTACACATCATTTTAACATTATTCTCTCAATTTTGAGGACTCTGAGACACATACACACAGACATGCCTAAGATCGTAGGAAGTGATGGTAGGAGGACCATGAAAGAATGGCTTATGTAGGTCCTTCTTCATTTGTGGGAGGAATACCAGGATTTCCAAGTCCCCGCCCATCTCCTGTTATTCTCGATTAAGCAAGGTGTTTTGTCCATTTTAAACTGAGAAATAATTCACCATACAAGACACTCAGTAAATGGTGTAATAGTAGATTCGCAGAGCTGGACAAGCACCACTGCTGTGTCATCTTAGAACTTTTAAAAAATCACCTCCCAAAGGAATCCCTGTACCTGTTACCTGTCATTCCCACTCCTGTTTCCCACCAGGCCCTGGCAACTACCCGTGTACACTCTGTCTCCATGTGTTTGCCTATTTGAGTATTTCACATGAATTGAATCATGGAATACATGCTGTTTTGGGGTCTGGCTTCTCTTACGGAGCATCGTGTGTTCAAGGTCCATCCACGTGGTAGCCTGTGTCAGAGCTCCTCTCCTTTTCATGGCTGAGTCATAGTCCACTGTGTGCATGGACCCCATGCTACCTATCCATCCATCCACCCATCTTTCCATCCATCCACCCCCCCACTCATCCATCCATCCATCCATCCATGCACCCATCCTTCCATCCATCCATCCACCCATCCATACACCCACCCATCCATCCATCCATCCATCCATCCATCATCCATCATCCATCCTTCCACCCACCCATCATCCACCCACCCATCCATCCATCCATGGACACTTGGGTCGTCCTCACTTTTCTGGTTACTGAGATCACGCTGCTGTGAGCATTCATCACGCGTGTTTGAGTGGAAACGTGTTTTCATTTCTCCTGGATGGATCGATACCTAGGAGTGGCATAGGTGAGCCATAGCGTCTCCATGTTTAACCTTTTGAAGAATCGCCAGACTCTTTTCCAAAGTGGTTCCTGCAATTCACATTCTCACCAGCAGCATAGGAGGCTTCTGTTTTCTCTACATCCTCACCAACTTTGTTATTTTTCCCTTCCTTCCTTCTCTTTTTTTTTAAATTTTTATTGTGGCAAACGTCGCGTAATATAAAACACGCTGTGTGGCTTTGATTTATATTTCGCTAATGCTCTCTTCAAAGAGTTATGTTGCTATTTCCACGTAGAGCTCAGGAGCAAGGATTTGAGGAGTGAAGAAATGAATTGACGACCAATGTGCTCTTGGAAAGAGTTCACAGCAGCTTACGTGTGTCTGCAGAAGATAGGAAATATGGAACATAAAGTCCAGAAACCTTGGAGATTAAGGAGGAGAGATGGTGTTGCCACTGGCCCTGGTTTAGGAAACCCCTGTACCTGGCGTCTACTTTGTGTCGTGACAGCAGGGAGCCCCGGCTACGCGTTCAGCTCTCAGTATTGGATAAAAAGACCAGGCGTGGTGTCACCCCCAGTTCCAAAGGGAGCAGAGAGCTTGGGTCATTTCAAAACAACTGGACAGGGGCCAAGAAGGCAGAGTGTTTTGTTTTACTTGTTAGTTTAGTTTGTTTTTTCTTTTTTCTTTTTTAAGAAGGCTGCATTACATGGCATGAGGTCAGACTTTAAAAACAAGTTCCTCGGAATTCCCCGGTGGTCCAGCGGCTAGGACTTGGCTCTCTCACTGCCAAGGGCCCAGGTTTGATCCCTGGTCAGGGAACTAAGATCCTGCAAGCAGTGCAATGTGGCCAAAAAAAAAAACCAAAAAAACTTACGTTGAGATAATTGTAGATTCACGTGCAGCTGTAAGGAATAAAACGGACCACCATCACCTGCTTTTCTCCCAGGGCTGCCCTCCTGCAACAGGACAGGACCTTAGCCTGCCCTAGAAGTTCACTTGGATGCAATGCAATGCTTTTTATGTAGATTTCCCCGTTCTGCCTTGTATTCACGCGTGTGTTTGTGTATGTGCGTCCGTGCGATTTTGTTGCACGTGTGTGTCTGAGAATCCACCACGTGGTCCAGACGCAGAGCAGCTCTGTGACCCAAGGCTCCCTGGTGAGGCCCACCCACTTCCCACACCAACCGCCCCCTCCCCCTGTCCTCCCCGCCCCACCCCCGGCAGCCACTAATCTATTCTCTATAATTTTGTCATTTCGGGAATGTCATAGAAATGGAGCATACACAATGGAACCCTTTAAAAAAATTTTTTTTTTAATTTTATTTATTTATTTATTGGCTGCATTGGGTCTTTGTTGCTGCACGGGCTTTCTCTTGTTGCGGCGAGCGGGGGCTACTCTTTGTTGTGGTGTGTGAACTTCTCATTGCTGTGGTTTCTCTTGTTGCGGAGCACGGGCTCTAGGTGTGCCGGCTTCAGTAGTTGTGGCACGTGGGCTCATTAGTTGTGGCTCGCAGGCTCTAGAGCGCAGGCTCCGTCGTTGTGGCGCATGGGCTTCGTTGCTCCAAGGCATGTGGGATCTTCCCCGACCAGGGATGGAACCTGTGTCCCCTGCATTGGCAGGTGAATTCTTAACCACCGCGCCACCAGGGACGTCCCGGGGACCCTTTTGAAATTGTTTTCTTTCCCCTACTCAGCATAATTCCCCGGAGACCCACCCAGGTGGTTTCTAGAACAATACGCCTTTCTTCTGAGTAACACCTGTAAAATGACAATGAGATTAAAGATCTTTCTTTTACAAAAGGCTGCAGCGAATACGTTTGTTCCTGTGTCTCTGCAGACCCATGGGAGTGTGTCTGTGGCATTACTTCTTAGAAGTAGAATTGCTAGGTAGGCATTACGCATGTCCACTTTAGACCCTTCCAACTCACCTCCTAAAAGATACAGTCTTGGTAGAATTTTTTTTTTTTTTACCTTTTTGAGCTAACATTTTACTTGGTAAACAGAAAAGCATGTGGATGTCATGTTAAAGTCACAGAAAACATTTCAGACAAAGACTCAAATTATGTGACAAATGCAATTCCGTTAATCTTTATAACAACACCGTGAAGGAAGGTATCATTACTTCATTGTGAGACTGGAAAATATGAGAAATTTAGAAACACAATCTCAAGATTCCATCATGTGTCAGTGATACAAATGGAAGAGTTTCTCGTGGGTGGTTACTTATCTCGGTTCCAGTAGGTGGAGATACACATGGGAGTGCTCTTAGATGCAGTCTTGGTAGAAGATTGACGAAATGTGCAAACGTCTGTTTTTTCTGGGGTGTTGCCATCCCGGATGGGACCCCACTGTTTTGACGGATGGAACCTACTGACTTGCTTTGCTTTTATTTTCTTTAACGAGGAATGAGTTCCAACTTCGTTTTATATAGCTGTATTTTGTTCAGTATCGGTGAATTCCTTGTTCATTTCCTTTTTCTGTTTTTGGGAGGGGGCAAATTCGAGCCTGATGCACCCTGAGGCCAAACGAGCCGAAACCTCAGAGTTTGGAGCAGAGAAAAGTTTACTGCAGAGTCATCAAAGGAGACAGTGGCGTGTGTCCCCAAACCCCCAAACTCCCCGAACGGTTTCAGCAAAGCATTTTTTATACGTCTTTACTGGAGTATACTTGATTTACAGTATTGGGCTAGTTTCTGCTGTACAACACAGTGAAATCAGCTGTATGTACACATATATCCCCATATCCCCTCCCTCTTGAGCCTCTCTCCCACCCTCCCCATCTCACCCCTCTAGATCATCACACAGCACCGAGCTGAGCTCCCTGTGTTCTGCAGCAGCTTCCCACTAGCCATCTGTTTTACATTTGGTGGTGTGTGTATGTCAATGCTACTCTCTACGTCCCAGTTTCCCCTCCCTCTCTGTTTCCTCAAGTCCATTCTCTACGTCTGCATCTTTATTCTTGCCCTGTCACTGGGTTCATCAGGACCATTTTTTTTTTTTTTTTTTAGATTCCGTATATATGAGTCAGCATACAGTATTTGTTTTTCTCTTTGTGGCTTACTTCGCTCTGTATGACAGACTCTAGGTCCATCCACATCACTACAAATAACTCAATTTCATTCCTTTTTACGGCTGAGTAATATTCCGTTGTGTATATGTGCCCCAACTTCTTTATCCATTCCTCTGTCAGTGGGCATTTAGGTTGCCTCCATGTCCTCACTATTGTAAATAGTGCTGCAATGCACGTGGGGGTACATGTTTCTTTTTGGATTATGGTTTTCTCTGGGTAGAGAAATGCCCAGTAGAGGAATTTCAGCAAAGCATTTTTAAAGGCAAGCTAAAGAAGGGGTCAGGTTCGTTGCTACAAACTTCTTGGTTTAGGAATCCTTTTTTCCATGTAGGTGACCCATAAACCTCTAACAAAACAAATGTTATTCTCCATTCTGCAACTTTTTATCTCTATATGAATGGAAAAGCATTGCACCCTTAAAGGTCAGAGCCTTGAGAAGGGGCGGTCTTGTGTATTTCAGGCTATGGGCAATATTCTGAACTCAAAGCAAGACAATACAAATGTTAAACTAAAGGAAGCAGATCTAATGTGGGTTTGGATATATTCTTCTCTGTTACACTTTGAGCTGTCTCTAGTGTGCTGTAAGCTGGGTATACAGAGAGCTGTCATTTTGCCATTTTCCCAAGCACTGGCCATCACCGAGGCATGAGGTCAGCCCTCCAACTTAGACACTTAAATCACAACTGTCACTGGAGAGCATTCTAAACATAGTCCAGAAGGGACATCTCCCTGCAAATATCGTGCCTTTGTCAAGTGTCAGTTTGCCGAGGTCTTAGTTGCCTTTCTTCTCTTCTACTTTTTTATCTATCATCTATCTATCTATCTATCTATCTATCTATCTATCTATCTATCTATCATCTATCATCTATCTGTGTCTATCATCTTTCAAATTAGCTGTCTGTCTATTGATATCTATCTATCTGTCCATCCATTTATCTGTCTATGACGTATGTAGCTATATCATCTATCTGTCATCTATCTATCTATCTATCTACATATCTATCATATTTCAAGTTATCTATCTATCTATCTATCTATCTATCTATCTATCTATCTATCTATTTATCTATCATCTATCTGTACCTACCTACCTACCTACCTATCTGTACCTACCTACCTACCTACCTATCTGTGTATCTACCTACCTACCCATCCATCCATCCATCCATGAATCTATCCATCTATTATCTATGTACCTATATCTGTCTGTCTGTCTGTCTGTCTGTCTGTCTATCTATCTATCTATCTATCTATCTATCTATCTATGGAGAGACTCATTTTAAGGAATTGGCTCATGTAATTATGGGGTCTACAAGGTCCCAAGTCTTCAGGGTGGACCAGCAGACTGGAACCCTATGAAAGACTTGCAGTTTGAGTCTGAAGGCCGTCTGGACACAGAATTCCCTGTTCCTTGGAGGATCTCGGTCTCTGTTCTGTCAAGGCCGTCCACTGATTCGACGAGGCCCACACACACCAGGGAGGGCAACCCCCTTTCCTCAAAGCCCACTGATTTAAGTGTTCATCTCATCCAACAAAACACCTTCACAGGAACACCCATCTGACCACACAGCTGGGCCCCGTGGCCCAGCCAAGTCGACACCTAAAATCGCCGCAGGAGCTGTGATGGTCATGCAGCCGCGAAACACCTGCGATAGCATCGTTCCCTCGGGAGACGTCAGAGGGAGACGCAGCTCCCACGCCAGGCGGGGCACGGGGATTTGGCAGCCTGACGCCGGGACCGTTTCGGCATGGGGGTGTCAGCCTCTTGCTTTGGAAGCCAGCTCTCTGGGAAGGGTGGGGACTGTTCCACGTCTGGCCTGGGTGCCCACCGTCAAGGCGGTGGCCCGATCCTCAGCACATCTTAGAGGACGGATTCCCTAGACCTTACATCCAGGGCTTGTCCCCCGGCCAGTCCCTGGGGTGCCCCTCCCCGTTTCCTCCTTTGCTGCTGGTGCTCCGTGGCTGGTTGAGCCATTTGGACGCGTATGAAATCCTAGGATGTAGGCCATGCTCATACTGGCCTCTGGGACCTGGGAGGGGCAGCCTCTCTCCTGGGCACCTCTGGCTTCTTCTAGCCAGTGCCCTGCGCCCGACTCAGAGTTCTCTGAGTGCTGTCCGCTTGGCAGCAGGAAACTGTAGTCCTTGCTCACGTTGGAAGACATCTAAATACCTTCATCGGCTTTCCAGCGGCCATTCCTTAGCGATAGACAGGTGGGTAGAGGTGAGGTTTTTGGATGTTGCGGGTGCCAACCGAAATGTCTCTACGTCGGATCTTTTCACTTTACGTTTCTTTTTTTTTTTAATATTTAAAAAAAAAATTATTTATTTATTGGCTGCGTTGGGTCTTTGGTGCTGCGCACGGACTTTATTTGCCGCGAGCGAGGGCTACTCTACATTGTGGTACGTGGGCTTCTCAGTGCAGTGGCTTCTCTTGTTGCAGAGTACGGGCTCTAGGCGCGTGGGCTTCACTAGTTGTGGCATGTGGGCTCAGTAGTTATGGCTCCTGGGCTTTAGAGCACAGGCTCAGTAGTTGTGGCACATGGGCTTCGTTGCTCCGCGGCATGTGGGATCTTCCCGGACCAGGGCTCAAACCCATGTCCCCTGCATTGGCAGGCGGAGTCTTAATCATGGTACCACCAGGGAAGTCCCGACGTTTCTTTTTAATGAAGTATTCCACCCCTTTATTTGTGTGGACCAGGTGGTTTGTTTGGAAGCCTCAGTAGACTCTTTCTGTTCCTCTCACTTCTGGTGGGAAAGCGAGTTGAGGACCTTTGTTCTTTATTTTAAAATTTAATTATTTTTCCTTTCTTTTTATTGGAGTATAGTGGATGTACAATGTTGTCTTAGTTTCAGGTGCACAGCAAAGTGATTTTATGTATTGATATACATTATATGACATATATAATATTTATAGATATTGTTATTTACATATATATTCTTTTTCAGATTCTTTTCCCTTATAAGTTATAACAAAATATTGCATATAGTTCCCTGTGCTATGCAGTAGGTCCTTGTTTATGTGTTCTATATACAGTCGTGTGTATCTGTGAATCCCAAACTCCTCATTTATCCCCCCGGCCCTTCCCCTTTGGTGACCATGTTTGTTTTCTACATCCGTGAGTCTGTTTCTGCTTTGTAGATAGATTCATTTGTACCATATTTTAGAGTCCATGTATAAGTGATGTCACATGGGATGTGTCTTTCTCTTTCTGACTTTCTTCACTTAGTATGATCATTTCTGGTTGCATATATAGGAATATAATTTTTACATAAATAAGATAGAAAATAAAATATATGAGATGTATAAATATAAATATAAAGTAAATATATTTGTAAATATTACATAATCTATAATTTGTCATTTTTACATAATGTGTAACATTTGTAAATGTTTACATAATATATAAATATTTTACGTATTAAATATATTAAACATATTTTAATATATTTAAATGTGTAAAATATTTGACATTTTAAATATATAAATATAATTTTTACCTAGGATAAAAGTATAAAATACTTAACAGTTATAAACATTTAAATATAGACATGCATTTCATTTATATATATGTAAGAATATATTTTACATAGTTATTTTTATTTCTTTTGTGTTTCCTTAGCAGTGGAGTGAAAAAACCTCAGGGCAGCAAGTGTGCTGCCTGTTGAGAAAGTTTGGGGACCTGCTTTCTAGTCTATCTTGTCTTAACTGTTAAGATTGCCTTTTATTCTCACTTTGAGATGAAAAGTTAGGGCTGCTGATGAGCCTTCTGTGGTGGTCCTTTGGTTTTCCTTTTTTTCTTTTTCTTTTTTATTTTTGGCCCCACTGCGCGGCTTGCGGGATCTTCGCTCCCCGACCAGGGATGGAACCCTGGCCCCCGGCAGTGAGACCACCGAGTCCTAACCACTGGACCGCCAGGGAAGTCCCCGTCCTTTGCTTTTTGCTTGTAACGCTCGGAGCTGTGAGATGTGCCCTCCAGCCCAAGACCCGGGCGTGCACCTGCGCTCACGGTATACAGTAGGCGCTGTGCAGCGCTGGGCACACATTCAGAAGCTGTTGCTCTGCATTTTCAGGATGCCGGGAGGACACGAAAATGTGAGTTGGGTCCTGGCTACAGCTGGGTCCCCGCCCTGCAAGCGCTGCACTGAAACCCTTCTCTGCACATCCCGGGCAGCCTAGGGACATAGCACTCTTCTGAATCCTACTCACCTTCCCAGGAGCGAGCCCCAAATGCGTGGGAATCCCTTCCCTAGAATCAACCTTGCGTGGCTGGAAACTTTGTGGGGGGCACCCGAAACAGTCATTTGGGCTTCCTGTCAAGGACGTGGTCTTTCTGATGCATGCGGTGATGGGGGAGACGTTCTTGGGGGTGGGGTGGCTGGGGTCCTCCCCGCCTCCCGGGAGACATCCCTGCCCCTGCATCCCTCGTGGGGCTTTTCTTTGTAGGGTCATTCCTTCATTTTCTGGGCAGGAATGCTTTCCTGCAGTGACAGACGTCAGGTTGTCCCCACGTATGGGAAGGATTTTCTAACCAGTGGATCAGACCTGACTGCTGGCCAGCAGGTGGAAGGATCACCTGAGGTTGGACCGCTCAGGGCTGCTCAGTGTTCTCTGTGTCATGATGGAGACCAGGATGGGCTGGGATACCCATGGCGTGGCTGAAGGATGCCCCGCCGTACGCACGTGTGGCAGGTGGTGCATCCATCCTTCTCTAGGGAGAGGCAGGTGCTGCCGTGGAGAACCTTGGCTTTTCAGGGGCAACCGACCTTGTCTCTTCACGGCGGATTCCTAGAGCTGATTTTGCAAGATCCAACGATAGAAGCACCCGTAATTGCACTGGATATTACCCACGTGCCCCGATGGGGACTGTGCCGTTTTGCATTCCTACCCGTGCTGCAGGTGCGGGCGTTTTCCCCGACGCCACACCAGAGAAATGTGATGTTGAAGTCTTTGAACTCCCGCCAACCTGATAGGTGAGATGGTATCTCGCAGTTTTCGTTTTAACTATTAACACTTCTCTTATTAGGTGTAAACGTGGGTGTGCGTTTTTAAGGGCCGTTTCAGTATGTTTTTATATCAAGATGTGCTTTTGTCCTTTTCTATAGTGTTTATTTTTTCCTGATTTTTTAAAATAAATGTATTTATGTATTCATTTTATGTACTTATTTTTGGCTGTGTTGGGTCTTCATTGCTGCACGTGGGCTTCCTCTAGTTGTGGTGAGCAGGGGCTACTCCTCATTGTGGTTTGTGGGCTTCTCTTGTTGTGGATCATGGGCTGTGGGTGCGTGGGTTTCAGTAGTTGCAGCACGTGGGCTCTATAGTTGTGGCTTGCGGGCTCTAGAGCGCAGGCTCAGTAGTTGTGGTGCACGGGCTTAGTTGCTCCGAGGCATGTGGGATCTTCCTGGACCAGGGATGGAACCGTGTCCCCTGCATTGGCAGGCGGATTCTCAACCACTGTGCCACCAGGGAAGTCCCATCTCAGTATGTTTTTATATCAACAAGTACATTTGCCCTTCTCTCTTTTTTTTTTCTTGATTTTTAAGAACTTATTATGTACTAGGAAAATAGCTCTTTGAGTGTGACTTTGCTTATGGTATTTTTAAAATTTTAACTGTAATTTTTTTGGTAGGATATTTTTTTTTTCAGCTGCACCGTGTAGCACATGGGATCTTAGTTCCCCAAACAGGGATCGAACCCACGGCCCCTGCATTGACAGTGTGGTGTCTTAAACTGCCGGACCACCAGGGAAGTTCCTGTGGGTTTTTTTTTTTTTAAACTATGTACACTTTTTTAGGCGTGAAATTGGTTTATTTATTCTTCTCAATTTTGACTTAGAATTAGGAAGGCATTTCCTGCTCTGAGGTTAAGAAGAAATTTGTTCCTGCCTTCTTTGAGTATTTTCATTGTTAACTTTTTTCCTCTTGGAGCTTCTTTTGGTGTGTCCTGGGAGGTATGGGTCTCATTGCATCCGTTTTCAAGGGCCTATTTAGATATCCCAACAGCATTTATTAAAAAGTTGGTCTTTTCTAGAGAACAACCGAGTGGGTCCTGGTGGGGACAGGGAAGGGGAAAAAGGAGAGAGAGGGGTAGAGGGGTAAGAGGTACAAACCACTAAGAAAATAAATAAGCTTCAAGGATATGTTGTACAGCACAGGGGATTATAGCCCATACTTTATAATAACTATAAATGGAGTATAACCTTTAAGACTGTGATTCACGACGTTGTACACCCGAAACGTATAAAATCTCGTAAACCAACCATACCTCAATTTTAAAAAAGTGTGAAAATTAAGGAGACAGGGAAAATACAAAATTCCTCTTTGCCAGGTAACTAAGGAGAACCTACTTTATAGCACGGGGAACTCTGGTCAGTGTTTTGTGGTCACGTAAATGGGAAGGAAATCTAGAAAAGAGGGGATATGTGTATACGTAAGACGGATTCACCTTGCTGTACGGCAAGAAACTAACACGACATTGTAAAGCAGCTCTATTCCAATAAAAAGTAATAAAAAAAAAAAGCGCCCCAAATTCAGCTTTACCACCTTGATCCTATAGTAAAGCTCCTAGCACTAGCCAGTTCCTACAGATAGCAGATGACTCAGCCGTAAGACTGCTTCTCAAATACGAACCTACCCATCTAGACCCCCGCACCCCATCCCCTTCTCTAAGGAGCTCCCATCCTCAGGGCCACCATCCACCTGCCTTTATCTCCCTGCTCCCCACCCCCCGCCCCAACCCGGGGCAGGTACCAGACAGCTAGGACAGCCGCTGCACCCAGGATCTGCCGGGGTTATTCACACCAGCCCCTCCTAACCCTCAGGCCTCCCCTGTTCCTTCCTGAGAAAATCACAGTAAAGGCTCATGTCTGGTTTCCCCGCCTCCCCCTGCCTCCGACCCACCCTGGTGCTTCCCTGTGTAAGCCCGCGTGGTGTGCTGTGTACCTCGCCTCCTGGGAGCCTTGACTGACGAACTGTGTTTTCTTTTTTTTTTTTTTGTGGGATCTTCCTGGAGCAGGGATTGAACCTATGTCCGCTGCATTGGCAGACGGATTCTTAACCCCTGCGCCACCTAGGAAGCCCGAGCTGTGTTTTCAATATCTGTCATCTCCTGACCTTTTGCCCTGACCCCATACTTGAGTAATAAAACCTACACTGTATCCTTCCCTCCCTCCTCGCTCTCTCTCTCTTTCACTCTTTCTTTCTTCATTTTTAAAAATTTTTACATTTACAATATACTCTTTTTATTTTGGTCACACAAGGCACAGTGCAATTGTAAAATGGGAGTCAAAAAGAGAAGTCTGACGTAATGTAGTGTAAAGCATTATTTCATCTTGTGTGATAACGTTATCAACACTTTGGATACTTTAAGATTTTATTAGAAACACCACATTTTATTTATTTCGTTGATGTATAGTTGAGTTACAGTGTGTTTATTTCTGCTGTACAGCCTAGTGGTTCAGTTATATATGTATAGATAATATATATAACATACACTCATTCTTTTTTATATTCTTTTCCATGGCAGTTAAATCACAGGATCTTGAATAGAGTTCCCTGTGCTCTACAGGAGGACCTTGTTGTGTATCCATCCTGTATACAGTACTTTGCATCTGCTAATCACAAACTCTCAATCCTCCCCTCCCCCAACCCCCTCCCCCTTGGCAACCACGAGTCTGTTCTCTACGTCTGTGAGTCAGAAGCAGTGAAATTTACAGCATCCCATAAACACAGATTCTCACGTATTTGGATATGTGTAGGTTCACGCAAAGGTAAATGGTTAAAGGCGTTAAAATGGTCACTGTTTTCATTTTTATTTATTTTTAATTTAATTTGTTAAACGTGAATTTGTTTCTTTATTTATTGGCTGCATTGGGTCTTCATTGCTGCACACGGGCTTTCTCTAGTTGAGGTAAGGGCAGGCTACTCTTTGTTGTGGTGCGGGGCTCCTCATTGTGGTGGCTTCTCCCGTGGCCGAGCCCGGGCTCTAGGCGCGTGGGCTTCAGTCGTTGTGGCACACGGGCTCAACCGTTGTGGCTCGTGGCGTCTAGAGCGCAGGCTCCGTCGTTGTGGCACACGGGCTTCGTCGCTCCGCGGCATGTGGGATCTTCCCGGACCAGGGATGGAACCCGTGTCCCCTGCATCGACAGGTGGATTCTTAACCCCTACGCCCCCAGGGAAGCCCCCCCTGTTTTTATAAGCGACTCTGTATTCTCATGTGGGCTCCAGACTTTGCAGAAAACAAGGTGTCATCCATTCGTCACAGTTTCCTAACTGCCTTTGAGAAAGTGCCTCCAGGTGTAAAACCGACACTTTACACCCCCACCAACACGGTGGGAGAGGGTTAGCCCAGGAGGCCTGCCCACCTCCACCAACGATACCCGTTATGTGGCATCTTCCACACATCATGTTGGCAGCGGGAATTCCTGCAAAGGTCTCGGCGGGGATTGAGCAAAGGTTCTTCGGGGGGGCGTCTCTGCCAGGCCGTCCTTACTCAGGGCAGCTGCCCCGAGGGACCGTCACGCATCCCCAGCCTGTAGGAACTCCAGGAGAAGAGCCAAACCACACACACGCCGAACCACAGCGCCCCTGGCATCACGCGCGCACCCGTGGCTTCCCTTCTTACCCCCGCGTGTGCTCTGCCTCTAAACCTTCCTCTGCTCTCTTCTTCTCTCTTCCGCAGTTTTCCTCCCACAACCCGAGCGTGTTGCCATAGTAACCGGCGGGACGGATGGAATCGGCTACTCCACCGCGAGGTATCTGGCGAAGCTGGGCATGCGCGTTGTCATAGGTGAGGAGGCACGTCTACGATTCCGCGTGTTTCAGAGTGAGCGGGAGATCCGCGCCTGTTTGCTTCTGTGTGTGTGTGTGTGTGTGTGTGTGTGTGTGTGTGTGTGTGAATAGTGGTGTGCTTACAGACGCAACAGGTGCAGACGGCGTAAGGGTGAATACGCAAAAAACGAAAGAGGTGGGAAACTGTGATGCTCCTCCTTTGGACAGGAGGCGAGCTTCTGCTGTAATATGGATCTTATTTCATTTTATATTTTATTTTATTTATTTTATTTTATTTTATTTTTGGGTGCGCGCTTCTCATTGCGGTGGCTTCTCTTGTTGTGGAGCACAGGCTCCAGGCACGCGAGCTTCAGTCGTTGTGGCATGCGGGCTCAGTAGTTGTGGTGCACGGGTTTAGCTGCTCCGTGGCATGTGGGATCTTCCCGGTCCAGGGATCGAACCTGTGTCCTCTGCATTGGCAGGTGGGTTCTTAAGCACTGCGCCCCCAGGGAAGCCCCCCCCCCCGATCTTTTTTTTTCTCCTCTGTGATTCACTGCAATAAACAGCAATAAATGTGAATGAGTTTGCCAGACCTGTCATAACAAATTATATGACAAACTAGGTGGGTTAAACAACAGACGTTTATCCTTTCCCAGCCCTGGAGGCTGGAACCTGAGACCCAGGTGTGGGCAGGGCTGGTTCCTCCCGAGGCCTCTCTCCTGGGCATGTAGACGGCCGTCTCCTCCCTGTGTCCTCACAGGGTCACCCTCTGTGCGTGTCTGTGTCCTGACCTCCTCTTCTTATAAGGACCCTGGTCCTATGGGATCAGGACCCACCCTAGTGACCTCATGTTACCTTCATCCACTCTTTAAAGACCCCATCTCCAAACACAACCCCATCCTCAGGTCCTGGGGGTCAGGGCTTCAGGATGTGACTTTGGGATGTCATGGTTCAGCTCCTAACAGAATCTGAACAGCTTCTGCAGCTACAGCCTACAAACACTCTCTATTTTTCCCTTCTTCTTTTTGAAACTTTCTAATGGCTTATTTTGGCCCCTAAATCCTCTGTGAAAATGAAGGAACTTTCTTCTGCTAGGAAAGTGAAGACAGTGCAAGTGAACTCATTTTACATTTGGGAATAGTCCCTTTGAGTTGGAGGTAGACGTTTAAATCAGCTGGAAAAAATGACGTGGGGAGATTCGCTTTGAAAAAAACCCTGTATTTTCATGCTTCTCCTGACACCATCTGGATTTAATTCATCCCTTGTATGGTGTCCGTTTTTATGAAAATCGTACTACAGGTCTGGCTTTAGGGGTTAGGGATTGCGTTCACTTTAGACTTTCTAAAACATTACCCCTGGTCCTTCATTTATTTGTTCACATCAGTTCTTTTCTTCCTTTCCCGCGTTTTCCCTCCATCATGTCCTGAAGGATGATTACAGATCAGATGCAGCAAGTGGGGCTGTGGATTTCAACACATGCACAACTTGCTCCTTCTTGGCCGTCTGGATAAGCTCCGCCTACAGCCGGACTCCCCCTGTTCTGGTCCTTCAACCCCGTGGCATCTAGCGATGCCTCGGTACACAAACTGAGATCCATCATGGTATCAACCAATTGTATTGAGATGTGGATAGAAAAGTATATAAGGGGGGCTTCCCCGGTGGTCCAGTGGGTAAGACTCTGTACCCGCAATGCAGGGGGCCCGGGTTTGATCCCCAGTCGGGGGACTGGATCCCACATGCATGCTGCAACTAAGAGTCCGCAAGCCGTAATAAATAAATAAATAAAATAAGTATTAAAAAAAACAAGTAGGGCTTCCCTGGTAGCGCAGTGGTTACGAATCCACCTGCCAATGCAGGGGACACGGGTTCGAGCCCTGGGCCAGGAAGACCACATATGCCACGGAGCAACTAAGCCCGTGTGCCACAACTACTGAGCCTCCGTGCCACAACTACTGAAGCCCACACACCTAGAGCCCGTGCTTTGCAACAAGAGAAGCCACCACAGTAAGAAGCCTGCGCACTGCAATGAAGAGTAGCCCCCGTGCACTGGAACTGAGAAAGCCCGTGCACAGCAATGCAAACCCAACGCAGCCAATAAATAAATAAATACATAAAGTAATTTAAAAAAGTTTTAAAAAAGTATATAAGGTAAAAATTGGCACAGAATCATACACATTACATCTGTATACAACGAATAACATGATCCTTTGTGAGTTTAGTAACTTCTCCAGTTTGGAGCTCTGAGGATCTTAAACCTTATGATTGCAAAACATCTTCCACAACCGAACCCTGATAGGAGAATATCTGTGGTTTCTGTCGGTGGCCAAGCCGTAGATCCTTTCCATTCCTCACTGACCTGTCCACACCCCCTTGGAGGCCACTCCTCATGTTGGTGTCCGCTCTTCCCCATCGAAGCTCACAGATGCCCTGCGTGGCACGTGGGACGGCCCCGGGGGTCCAGTGTAGCCCTCTGCTCTTGGCAGGGTGTGGCTTACGTGGGCACGCCCACCTCTCCCCTCAGTCCAGCAACCACATCGGACGCGTGCCCTTACAGTTGAACTTTGTTTTTGGCTTTTGCAAAACATGCCTGTATCATTAAAAAGTTTTCCGTCTCACGGCCCGTCCCGTGTCCCACTCTCCTTTCAAAGAGTACAGTTTTCTATGGTGATTGCCTGTTTTTTATTTTTTAATACGTGAGTTTAGAAAGGTTTTATTTATTTATTTTTAAAAAATATTTATTTATTTATTGGCTGCGTTGGGTCTTCGTTGCTGCACATGTGTTTTCTCTAGTTGTGGTGTGTGGGCTTCTCAGTGTGGTGGCTTCTCTTGTTGCGGAGCATGGGCTCTAGGCATGCGGGCTTTGGTCGTTGTGGCGTGTGGGCTCAGTAGTTGTGGCACACGGGCTTAGTTGCTCCGTGGCATGTGTGACCTTCCCGGACCAGGGATGGAACCCGTGTTCCCTGCATTGGCAGGTGGATTCTTAACCACTGCGCCACCAGGGAAGCCCAGGGATTGCCTTTTTCACGTAACCATCTTTCTCTCATATCCAAAAGGGTCTGGGGAATGGCCCGCATTGGTCTTGCTTTGGGACCAGTAGGTCACTTCTTGGTCTACTTCACTGTTCTTTGTCCCCATGGAAGGGTTCTTTTTATCAGGAATGTGTCTAAGTTCCACTCTCTTGTGTGTGTGTTTCTTTTTTTATTCCCTCTTTCAATAAGTCTTTTTTTTTTGAATTAGAATATAGTTGCTTTACAGTGTTGTGTTAGTTTCTGCTGTACAGCAAAGAGAATCAGCTCTATGTACACATATCTCCTCTCCTTTTTGGATTTCCTTCCCATTTAGGTCACCACAGAGCACTGAGGAGAGTTCCCTGTGCTACACAGTAGCTTCTCGTTAGGTATATATTTTACTCATAGTATCAGTAGCATATATATGTCCACCCCAGTCTCCCAATTCATCCCACCCCTCCCACCACCTCGGTCAGTCCCATCCTCTTGATAGATGTGGACACGTTAAAAGTTTCTGAGCTTGAAATGACCGACTGTAACGGTGACCTTAACTCCCCTTAGATGAAGATGGGTTAGTTGCAGACCAGGAGGTCTTGAGGGAGACGGGATGCACCTGAGGATGTATTTCTGGAGCTTCTTATCAACTTGAGCGCCCCTGTGATCTGTTTATGTTTCTCTGGGGCCTGAGACTATCGAGGAGATAGAATGTGGGAGCAGGGGGTGGGTAGAGAACTCAAGAGTTTGCTGGGAGACTGCGAGATGGCCATGGACTCTAAACCCCTGATTTTTTTTTTTACTTTCCATGGTGGGTCAGCTTCTGTCATCTCATTAGAGACATGACAAGCTTTCCATGTCTTGGATTTCTAGTAATATTTGGGTGCCTTGGTCAACGTGATGTCAGCTCTTGAGCAGGAAGAGCCGTAGATCCCCTCTGAGGACCGTTTGGACCTGGGCGGGTGGTGGAAACATGCTGGTGGAGACGTCTGGGAGGAGCCTTCTCATCTGAGCAGAGATGGGGAGCTGGCCTCCCGTGTTGGGTACCTCTGCTCCTGTGGTCCCTCCACCTCAGCATCTTCATCTTCTTAATTCTTAGTGCAACTAGGCACTGTGAATACAAAGAAATAAAAAGAGTCCCATTTCTGTGCTTCTTGCCTCATGTGGATGGTTTTAGGTCATGAGGAAGTCTAGAGGGTTAGGTCAGGAGGAGGTGTAGTTGGGAAGGTCAAGAGGAGGTCTAGTTGGAGGGTGAGGATGAGGTGTGGTTGGGCAGGTGAGGAGTATGTGCTGCAGACACAGGCGCTGAGCACATGTGAGCAAGCCTGGGTACCCATGCATTTGAGAGCGGGGAGGTCTGAGTGGTATCAGCTCCTTTAGGTGATGTTCGTTGAGCATCAGGAATGGTACCCGTCCGCACCAAATATTCTGCTTTTCTCGACTTAGAGAGCAGACAACACATCCTCGCGCACCTGTGCCTTCTTCCCCCCGAGCTTCTGTTGTCCCTGTGTAAACTCTTCCCGAGGATCAGTCCAGTCACGTGGGGACTCTTCCCGCCTCTTGTGTCTTTGAGGGGATGATCGGACATATCCTGAGAGGGGCAGTTTTTCTCCTTATGTGACAGTTGGACACAAGGTCACTTAATGAAGCATTATCACTGGTCACAATGCATTTTTCTGTTAAACCCCGATTAAGAGATGGGTTCACTCAGTTTCACATTTCTCAGCCCGGAAGCCATGGATATTTGAAGAACAATCAATTACTTGCTAAAGAACTGAAGTGATCATCTGAGTCCAAGTCGAGCACATTAATCTTGCTAGGAATGCATTCGTTATTCAGTTTCTTACTTCTTCACAATATCTTAGTTCTTACTGTTTGAAAATACTATTTTGGTGGAAGAATGAATGGTCAGCTAAGATGTAGACCAGGGGTTGATATGTTTTTTTCTGGTATAAACTCGATGATAAATATTATCCTATGTCTCTCACGATGATCACCTCTGCCCGCACAGCAGGAAAGCAGCGATGGCCAGGGCTGAAAGGAACGTGCATGGCTGTTTTCCGATAAAACTTACTTTTTTTGCATCAAGCGATGGGCCAGATTTGGCCCCGGGTCCGTAGTTTGCCGGCCTTAATTTGAGTTCAATATCTTTTTTTTTAAAACAAGTGGCAGTTCTGTTGCTTCTTGCAGACTTTTTTTTTTTAAGATTTATTTATTAGCTGCATTGGGTCTTCATTGCAGTGCACGGGCTTCTCATTGAGGCGGCTTCTCTTGTTGCGGAGCACGGGCTCCAGGCATGCTGGCTTCAGTAGTTGTGGCTCACAGCTCCAGTGGTTGTGGTGCACAGGCTTAGTTGCTCCACGGCATGTGGGATCTTCCCGGACCAGGGCTCAAACCAATACCCCCGCATTGGCAGGTGGATTCTTGACCACTGCGCCACCGAGGGGAGTCCGCTTCTTGCAGACCTTTACAATCTGGTGGGTAGGGTGTCGTCTTCAGGGAGCAGGTCTGGATGTGGGACCTTGCCCTTCTCACGCGACTCGGTGTGCCGGAAACCTCGCATTGTGGCACGTGTGCAACTTAGCCCCTGCCGCACACAGGTTGAGCGGAAGGCAGAGATCAGCTGGGCTGGCGCCCTGCTTCTGTCGTGGCCGAGTGTCTCCTGGTATGCAGTAGGCACTCAGTGGCTGTAGCGGCAGCCTCAGCAGCGGTGTAGGGTCGAGCATCCCTACATCCAGCTCCAAGGGGGCACCTCCAGAGATGACCTCGCCCCCGAGGTGCCTGTCCGTCCCTCTCATGCAATCCAGCCCTGACTGCCTGAGTATTTTTTTCTCTTTTATATTTTTAATTTTAATTTTATATCGGAGCATAGGTGATCTACAATGTTGTGTTAGTTTCAGGTTTACAGGAAAGTGATTTAGATAGTATGTACAACTGAAGTCATTTTGACATAAAGTATCTATTCTTTTTCAGATTCTTTTCCCGTTTCGTTTATTCCAAAATAGTGAGCAGAGTTCCCTGTGCTGTATAATAATAGGTCCTTCTTGATGATCTATTTTATATATAGTAGGGTGTGTCAGTTAATCCCAAACTCCCCATTTATCCGTCCCCTCACGTCTCCGCTTTGGTAACCATAAGTTCATTCTCTAAGTCTCCGAGTCTGTTTCTCTTTTGTAAACAAGTTCATTTGTATTGTTTTTTTTTTTAAGAGTCTGCATAAAGGCGGTATCATATGCTATTTGCCCGATGGCCGGATTATACAGTGAGCTGCCCGTGGGAGGGGGGTGCTGCCGGCCGGCCGAGGCCAGTTTGCCCAGCTGTTCCACCCCCACCAACAGCTGTCCCTGGCGACGTACATCTTTCTGGGGGAACACGGGGCTTCTTTCTGACTTCATTCGAGCTTTTGCTCTGCCAGCCCTCGATGGCAAGATGGTCTCATCCTGGAGGGTAGCCCGGCCGCAGACGCCATTCTAATGTTTAAAAATTGCACAAATTTCAGAAACAAGCTCATGTGTGTCCATGGCCCCAAATTACCTGTGATTTTTTTTTTTTTTTGGCTTTCATGCCTACAACATTTACAGATGGAAGACATGCCTCTGCCCCCCCAGCACAGGAAGACTGTCCAAGCAAACACGTCAGAACCGCATCATGTTTATTTCTTTAAGGAGCCAGAGGTGCAAATTACTCTTGCGGCTGGCTGCGTCTTCTTGATGTCTGCGGCTTTGAACTTCTCCAAGGCAGTGACAGCTTCTATGTTGCTTTCCGTTCACACCCAGAGATGTCCTTTGCAACATTTACCTTCTGTGTGTCCAGCTGGAGCGGAAGGCATTTCTGATTTCCCTGGGTTCACCCCTTCTCTTCTCTTCTGTGTTTCTTTGGAACTGTTTGCTGTAAACACTTTTTTGTTGTTGTTTGGGAAAGGGCGGTGCCTAGATTCATTGGGGACACTGGTCAGTGACAGAGAGCAGAACACAGAGGAAAATGATAGTGAATACCGTGCGAGTGTGGAAGTGAGACCAAGTGTGCGTAAACAGTGTGTAGAAATGCTTGAGGAAAGGACTGCGTGGTAGGATATCTCCACGGAGACCTCAGGATGCTTTACCTCTAGAGAAGATGCATCTTGCCGGCAGGGGCTGGATGCAGGTGGGAGGGTGAGGTGGGCTGGACCTGCCCCTGACAGGCCCCTCATGCGGCCCAGGGCATCAGTGCTCCACGTCCACTCCGGTCTTCACAGGTACCAGCTCTGGTCTCCCGGTCGAAGGTCTCCCATGACTCACCCCCCAGGGAATTTCAGGCGTGGCTTGTCCTGCAAAGGAGAGGATGAGCTGCTTCAGGCCGGGTTCTTTCTTTTCTTTTTTGCACAAAAGATCGTATTTACTTAAATACAAATATACCTATCGCTTCATACATACATCTTTTTTTTTCTTTTTTTCTTTAAGAACTTTTACTGAGATACAACTGACATACAATAAACTGCATATATTTAAAGTGTACAATTTGATATATTTTTTCTTTTTTTTTAAGAACTCTTATTGAGATACAGGAAACATACAATACACTGCATATATTTAGAGTGTACAGTGTGGTATTTTTTTTCTCATTAGTAATGTAGACATGGCAATCCCAATCTCCCAATTCATCCCCCCCGCACCCGCCCCCACTTTCCCCACTTGGTGTCCATATGTTTGTTCTCTACATCTGTGCAGGCCGGGTTCTTAATAAGGGATGCTGCCTGGGAAGCAGGGTGTCCTGCCTTCCCCCCGACCCCGAGCAGCAGCCCACCTTAAAACGAGGGCTGTCTGCGTAGAGACGTTTGGAAAAACAGCCCCCCACCCTTCAGGCTCTGCCCTCACGGTCAATAGAGATTCACCAGCTCAGACATGAAAGAAACCTCATTCACTTTCTTTCACCCCAGATTTTAACTGGAACACCCTCATCCTGCACAAAGCACCCATCACCACCCTCATAAGCAAACGTTCGCAGAATCGCACCTGCGGATTTTAGGGAGTCACGGGTGACAGGAGGAGACACCTTGAGCTCACGGTGGAAACGTCCTGAGATTTTTTTTTTTCTTTCTTTTTTGGCCGCACCCGCTGCTTGTGGGATCTTAGTTCCCCGACCAGGGATTGACTTGGGCCCTCGGTAGTGAGAGCATGGAGTCTTAACCACTGGACCACCACGGAAGTCCCCCGTGATGGTTTTTACAGCTCGAGCCACGCGTGAATGGAGGGGTCGCCTGGACCGAAAGTTTCTTGAAAGTTCTGTGTCTGCGCTGACCTTTCTGCCCACAGTTTCACGCTCATGCTCTTCTTGGTGTCCCCGGGGTCCTGAGGCCACCAGCCGCCTTTTGTCCCTGGAAGCTTTGAAAAGTACGACGTCCCAGAAATGTGTCCTTTCGGCCCCTCCAGGCTAACGAAAATGCGTCTTCGGGGAATACACTGAATCTGCCACAGTTGCTCTGAAGGCCAGATTCAACGTCAGGATGGAAGGGGACACTTAGCATGTTGTAGGGTCCCGTTCACTGTCTCAAGAAAACATCCTTGCACGTGGGGTCGTTTCCTTACCCTGAGCTGTATCTTTTCTTTTTTCTTGTAGCCGGAAATAACGAAGGCAAAGCCGAAGAAGTTGTGAGGAAGATAAAAGAGGAAACCCTCAATGACAAAGGTACTTTGCCGCGGGGTCGACAGGCAGCTCTTCTGCTTGGTCTGCGTCGGTGTTACCGCCGGGGCTGCAGACCCCGACGTGGGCTCAGGGTCCCGGATGCTGGCAGTGGCTTTGGGTGGCGATATCTGGGCTTCTTGGGCTTTTCTTGGGGGCGCTTTGGTCCTCCTTGGGGAGTGGAAGGTGGCAGCAAGCGTGCCGTTTTCATTCCTTGTCGATCTCCAGGGCCCTGTGAGGCCCCTGTGCGCTCAGGAACCGTTGGATGTACCTGCAGGCAGGTGCGTCTGCTTCTCACGGCATTCACTCCCCCTGTGCATCCCCGGGGCCGGCTCTACCTATCCCACCCTGGGAAAGCGCACACGGCCCTCACATCTTTCCTGATCCCAATGTCCTTGAGGGCTTTCTGAGCCCAAGCCTGGTACCTTATAGGGTGTTTTTTGTTTTAATTTATTTTTATTTTTTATTTCTTATACATCTTTATTGGAGTATAATTGCTTTACACTGTTGTGCTAGTTTCTGCTGTACAACACAGTGAATCAGCTGTATGTGTACACATATCCCCATCTCCCCTCCCTCTTGAGCCTCCCTCCCACCCTCCCCATCCCACCCCTCTAGGTCGTCACCCATCATCGCGCTGATCTCCCTGTGCTCTGCAGCAGCTTCCCACTAGCCATCTGTGTTACATTTGGTCGTGTGTATATGTCCGTGCTACTCTCTCACTACGTCCCACACTCCCCCTCCCGCCATGTCCTCAGGTTTGTTCCCTACGTCTGCATCTCTGTTCCTGCCCCGTCACTGGGGTGCCTTATGTTTTAGGAAAGCCCGTGCACGTCACTGTCTTGGCCGTCAGAGCCAAGAGGGTGTTTCGAGCATCACCCAGAAGCTGGGGAATTCCATCTGTGCACTGACTGTGGTGCTTGAGAGACACAGAAAGACCCCGGACGGACGGGTAAACCCCGCCTGTCCCTTCTGTCGTGACTCCCGCTCTTGGTCGTGCGAGGTCACCATCCGGCCCTCTGCCCAAGGCTGGGGCGGGTGGACAGTCCCACCGTCTCCCCCGCCCTCCTGGCGGGACGCCTTTGAGCTTGACACAGAACACAGAGGGCCTTCCCCACAGCCCAGAGCCCAGCTCTCGGGGGACACCGGGCCGCGTTTGCTGAGAGAGGCGCCTTCTTCTCTCCCTCACGTGCCCGGGGGCAGAAATGGTCCACTGCTGAGACAGCCGGGCGCTCATCTGCTCCCCAGTTTGCCGTGGTCCGGGGGGCCGCTCTCTCCAACACCTGGGTCCCCACCCAGCGTGTATTTCCCGGGCCTTTGGCAGTCACATCACCGGGGCAGGTGGTTACAGATGCAGGTTTCCAGCCCTGGGCGTTGGAACCTCTGCAGACCGGGCCCGGGAAGCTGCGTGTCCCTCCTCCCTCCACGGGCAATCCCTGTGCGCCCCGAAGTTTAAGAATCGCCACGGGGGACGGCCCCGGTGGTCCAGTGGTTAAGACTCTGCGCTCCCAGTGCAGGGGGCCCGGGTCCGATCCCTGGTGGGGGAACTGAGACCCCACACGGCACAGTGTGGCCAAAAAAAAAAAAAAATCACTGCTGTCGTGACTGCGCAAACCATCATTTCTGGACCCAAAGGGGAGTTTGGTGGGAAACCACCAAAGCGGGTGCTTCTTTTCATGACTTGAAAAACCATTGGAAAGTAGGAGAAAACAAGTAGGAGGGCGCCTGCCCCAAAGGTGCTCGTGTGATAGACCCAGCAGGTCCAGGTGCTGAGGTTCGTTTCGGGCCGCGTGTGCTTGTTTAAGGCGTGTAAGAGCTGCTCGTGTCCGGACACAGGTGTAATCCGTAGCCCTGATGGACGGGAGGGAAGAACGTTCTAGAACACCTTTAAAAAAGTTCCTGGTGCCGTCAGCCCCTCTGCTCAAGGCTGGAGGCAGAGATGTGGTGTGTCCGCTCCTCTTTCTTCCTTTCTATCAAGTGAAACCAGGTAGATCCGAGACGTGTGCATCTGGGAGAAGTCCGCCCTTCGGGGTGGACGGTCAGTCAGGTGCGCCCCCGACAGCAGAGAGAGCACGGGGGCTGCGGAAGCCCCCCAGCCCCAGCCCGCCTGCACCCGTCTTCCTGGCAGCCCCCCACCCCGGGCATCCGAGTTTATGGAAAGGGCGTGCCTGGGTGTCCTCGGGGGGCGGCGGCCCTGCTCTGGTCCTTGTCCTGCTTGGAGCAGGGCTGTCACATGGGAGCTGGTGGTGCTTGGGGGGCTCAAGCTGTGCCGCCTGGCCTGGGAGGGGATGTGGGGGCCAGGGAGGTGTCTGGACACAAGCCGAGCGACCCCTGAGGTCTGCAGCCGAGGCGGGGAGCCCGGTCGGAGTGCTCACCCGCTTCCAGAATGCCTGGAGGGATGGTCAAAGGACGATGGTGGGGGTGTGTGTGGCCAGAGCCAGGGCGCGCGTGGCCACGCCCACGGGGGCTGGTCCAGTGAGGAAGTGACCCCTTGATTACACACTTGCGCACACACACATGCACGAACACACACCTTTTAAAATTCATCTTGCGTGCATTGAACCAAACGTGAAAGCAGCGCTGTGTTTATTTTACACCAGAAGCCGGGCGCGTGGAAGTCGGTCCCTGGGGACCCCAGCCGGTCCACGCCTGGAGGGTGAGGTTGCCACGGGACAGGTGGGAATGCTGAGGCCCGGCCCGGGGGTGGTTTGGTGGGGGTCTTGTTCCATCTGAATCCAAGCTCAAGATCCCCCCAGCCAAGGTCCAGCCAATCCCAGGGGTCCCGTCCCTGGGCAGGGACCCCACTACCCAAGGGCATGGCAGGTGGGGACACGGCGTCTCCCTGCCGCCCCGTGGCCATCAGTCCGCCCTCACCCTTCCTCCTGGCTGCGTTCCCTGCACACTCCGCTGGACCCCGTCTGGGTCGAGATGCTCTGCAGAGAGGAACCCACAGCCCTGCAGAGATGCTCTGGTCCAGACCAGCCCACTCTGCTTCAGCCTCCGAGGGTCTTGTCCACACAACCCCTGGCTTCCCACTCGGCCAGGGGGAGCCCCATCTGTTCCTCCCTTACGGCTCTTCCATGATTCTTTATTTTTTTTTTGGAGCAAATCAGCAGACATCGTAACATGAACAGATGACTGTCTAGAACACACGTATTCCTTTTCTTTTTTTTTTTCCTTTCTTAAATTTTTATTGGAGTGTCGGTGATGTACAATGTTGTGTTACTTTCTGCTGTACAGCAGAGTGATTCCGTTATACGTACACATATGTCCACTCTTGTGTAGATGCTTTCCGCATACAGATCATTACAGAGTACCGAGTAGGGTTCGCTAACGCAATTATCTCTAAATGCCGAATTTCTCTGTGGCCTGCCTGCCCCCTCATCTCTGTACTGACTCTTTTTCTCTTAGTTCTCGGTTGAATGCTTTCGTTTCTCCTACTTTCTGCCTTTCTGGACATGACGGTCAGTTGAGGCCATATTTTGGGCTGGGATGGGAGGACACCTGCCTATCACTGTAGGACTGGTATGGCTTTTGGAATACGTTTGTGAGTGGGGTAGGGGTCAAGGTGATGTGGCTTATTTCGCAGCCTAGAGGTGTCCAGGGAAGAGACTTTTCACCCCTTACCCCCGTGTTTCCATGGTACCCAAACCTATCTTGCTCTTGCGTAATTATGCGCTGATGAAAGCTCTCTTACTTGGAGCAAGTGGTCTTGCTAATTTACCAAAGAAAACCACAACCCACCCCCAAATACCAATAAAAACCCCATCGCCACAAAAACAAACAGCAAGATGGCACAACAAAGTTCAAAGGAACCCAAATGGAAATAGATAACTTAGATACTTTTAAAAGGACTCCAGGAAGGTAAACCTGGCTTTGCACGTTTCATGGTGACTCACACAAGCCCCAAGTCACACATCCTGGGAAATGTGGTGTCTGTCCTTTGTTTTTTTGTTTTTTTTTTTAAATTTTAGTATTTATTATTTTTGGGGGGGTACACCAAGTTCAATCATCTGTTTTTATACACATATCCCCGTATTCCCTCCCTCCCTTGACTCCCCCCCACCTCGAGTCCCCCCCATTCTCCCCGTCCCAGTCCTCTAAGGCATCTTCCATCCTCCAGTGTCCTTTGTTTTGAAAAGGAGAAAGGCATCCCTTGCTTTCTGCCACCGTTTTGTGCTTTTCCTCATCGAGTGTCTTCTTGGCCAATTTTACACCTTTCCTGACATCATCCTTTTTAAACATTTTTAAAAAGGTTACGGAGTTGCCACAGAGCTGACACCTAGTTCTCTCCAGCATTGACATCTTATGTTAAGTTTGTCTCTCACAGTGAAAGCACCTTATCCATCTATGATCCCTGACTAAAGACCTCACGTTTTTTTTTTTGTATTTTCTTAGTTTTTACCTAAAGTCTTTCTTCTGTCCCAGGGTCCCATCCGGGATGCTACAGTCATATCTAGTTATCCCATCTCTTTAGGCTACTCTTGGCTGGGATCCTTTCTCAGACCTTCCTTGTTTTTTGATGACCTTGATGTGTGATGGCCTTTTGTTTTTGATGAGGTTGACAGTTTTGCTGGTCAGGAATCTTGTGGCACGTCTCCCTTTCATCTTTAAATTAGTGTCCTGACGTCGCCAGTGAGCAGGCATGAGTGGATAGGCAGACAATAGACAGGTGGTCAGACAGACAGATGACTTTCTGTGGGCAATTAGAAGGCTTCACAGTATCAGGAGAAAATCATAATTTGAAAAGATATACGCACCCCTATGTTCATAGCAGCAATACGTACCATAGCCAAGACGTGGAAGCAACCTAAGTGTCCACTGACAGGGGAATAGATAAAGAAGATGTGGTGCAGATATACAATGGGATATTACTCAGCCATAAAAAGAATGAGATAATGCCGTTTATAGCAACATGGATGGACCTAGAGATGCAGTAAGTCAGAGAAAGAGAAATATTATATGATATCGCTTATATGTGGAATCTAAAATATGACACAAATGAGTTTATTTACGAAACAGAAACAGATTCACAGGCATAGAAAGCAAACTTATGGTTGCCAAAGGGGAAAGCGGGGAAGGGATAAATTGGGAGATTGGGATGAGCAGATACACACTCTTGTATATAAAATAAATAACAAGGACCTCCTGTAGAGCACAGGGAACTCTCCTCAGTGTCTTGTAAAAACCTATAATGGACAAGAATCTGAAAAGGAATAGATACATGCATGTGAGTCCCTTTACTGTACACCTGAAACTAACACAACGTTGTACATCAACTATACTTCAATTTTTTAAAAAAAGTCAGTATTTAATTTTTACGAATTTTTACAAATATCTAAGGTGTCCATAAAATATTCTGCAGATTTTCTGGAGGCAGACTTTTCGTTGGTCATCTATTTTGTGCCTGAGAGTTTCGAGATATCTATATATGTATATATCTTTATATATTACCTAAATAGATATATATATCTATATATAGAGCTATATATACACACATAGATGTGTATATATGTGTAGCTTTGTATCTATATACGTATATTTGGAATCACTGTGCTGTACACCTGAAACTAACACAACATTGTAAATCACCTAGACTTCAATAAAAAAAAAAAAAGCAATTGGCAAGTCAATTGTATTTAAAAAGAAAAAAGGTTTCGAAGGTCATCGTGTCTTTTCTGAAGGGCACGGAAGGCGTAGCACCGCTGTTTCTGAACTTTTAATGTTATCACTGCTCTTCCCGTGTTCTTCCCGTGAAGGGCTCTTCATGTCTCAGGCTCGGGAATGATTAATTCGAACGCTTGGAAGCACCAGCAAGGTGACTTCCATGAGAGAGGGGCTTGTCTGCCTAGTTTCCTTAGCTCCTGTATACATATTTAGAGGAATAAAAAAAAAAACAAGCAAAAACAAACCCACAGGGAAGAATTTCCATTCTCATCGTGCATCCAAAGTTCTATTTCCCGCACCCGAAATTTACACCGTATTTTCACCCCCTCGCACGTGGTCCTGTCATCCTGCTCCGTGTTCCCCCTCTTTCGTTTGTGGGGAGGAGCCATCACTGAGGAAACTCATTTTGACCGTTCTCTTCGAACACGTCTCAGGATGCTCCGTGCTTCAAAACTCGGTCATTAGAGAACCTCCTCGTGTGACCATCTCTAAAAATTGTCCTGGAGGGGTTCCTCCCAGGATATTATTCCCCCTGGAGGAAATGAAATAGGCTTCGGTTCACATAGAAGATAAACATATAGTAGGAAAGTTTGAGGGGTTCCCTGGTGGTCCAGTGCTAAAGCATCCATCCTGCGATGCAGGGGACGTGGGTTCCATCCCTGGTGGGGGAACTAAGATCCCACATGCCACGGGTGCCACAGCTACTGAGACCACGACCCTCAACTAGAGAGCCCGTGTGTTGCAAACTACAGAGCCTGTGCGCTCTGCAGCCCGCCGCCCACAGCTAGAGAGAGAAAACCTTCACCCCACAACTAGAGAGAGAAAACCTTCACCCCACAGCTAGAGAGAAGCCCGTGCACGGCAGCAAAGATCCAGCATGTTGCAGCTAAGACCCAATACAGCCAAAAATAAATAAATAGATAAATAAAGTCAATTTAAAAATCAACTATCTATTATTAAAAAAGAGAAATTTAAAATGCAAATAAAATTGGAAGGATTATGTAATGATATTTCAAACACTTAAATGGGACCCAGAGGGACAGCGTTTCCCAGAAGGGGCTTCTCATTTAATGAAAAGGACAGTTGTCTATGAAATTGTTGTCAAGATTCGGGTGGGAACAGCGCCCCGCTTGGCCAGCCCGCGCCCGGTTCACACATGTCCGTGGTCCTCTCTGTGCCGTCATCCCTCTGATGTGTGGTTTGGGGTGTGCAGAACGCATGATGTTAGCACGTTAGAAATCATTTAGAGGGACGTCCCTGGTGGTCGAGTGGGAAAGCATCCGTCCTGCGATGCAGGGGACGTGGGTTCAATCCCTGGTCGGGGAGCGAAGATCTCACATGCCGTGGAGCAGCTAAGCCCGTGCGCCACGACTACAGAGCCCGGGCACTTCAACTGGGGAGCCCGGGTGCCGCAAGCTACAGAGCCCAGGCACTCTGGAGCCCGCGTGCGCCACAAGTAAGGAAGAGAGGAACCCACATGCCACAACTAGAGAGAATGCCACGTGCTGCAGCCCACAGCCTGTGTACTGCAATGAAGACCCAATGCAGAAAGAAAGAGGTGGAGGGAGGGAGGGAGGAAGGAAATAAATAAAATAAAAAGAAAATAAGAAGAAATGTAAAAGTATTGGGAAAAAAAGAAATTTCTTAGATCCACCTTCTAGCAGATACTTTAAACTCGTACAGTCAGGGGAGTCTCCCTGAAGTACTACAGTGCCTTGGAGATAAATATGTATTTTCACTCATTTGCAGGTTTTGTTTTAAAAGCTTTTCTCGAGGAGGAAAGTTTCACTCTCTCCTCGGAGCAGGGTAGGGGACTCACATGGTGCTAAGTGTTTGCAGGTAGCACCTTCATTTTTTTTTTTTTTTAAGATTTTTTTTTGATGTGGACCATTTTTAAAGTCTTTATTGAATTTGTCAGCATACTGCTTCTGTTTTATGTCTTGGTGTTTTGGCTGTGAGGCAAGCAGGATCCTAGCTCCCCAACCAGGGATTGAACCTGTAATTGTGACTCGCGGGCTCTAGAGCGCAGGCTCTGTCGTTGTGGCGCACGGGCTTCGTTGCTCCGCAGCATGTGGGATCTTCCCGGATCAGGGCTCGAACCCGTGTCCCCTGCATTGCAAGGCAAAGTCCTAACCACCGCGCCACCAGGGAAGTCCCGCACCTTCATTTTTGAGAGCTGTTTTCCATGCCAGGAATGCAGCAGACAGAAGCATGTGTGCTCCAAGACGCCCGAGGGTGCCCTGAGAGCTGGGGAGGGCTGTAGGGTCTCCACAGCCCATGGGAAGCGTACAGGTCCTTGAAATGCAGAACATGACCCGTGGGGAAGCAACACCCCAGCTGTCCCCTGGGTTGAATGTCTACGTCCATTACAGACATATATCCGCTAACAAACTCTTCCTTTGGCCTCATATCTCTTTTCCAAGTTCTGTCCAGGTGGACGTCTTTCTTTGTTAATAAAGAGAAGTCCTATATGGGCTCTAGAAAAATGGTCCTGATGAACCTAGGGGCAGGGCAAGAATAGAGATACAGACGTAGAGAACGGACTTTGAGGACACGGGGTGGGAGGTGGAGGGGAAGCAGGGACGTAGTGAGAGAGTAGCACTGACCTATACACACGACCACATGTAGAACAGATGGCTAGTGGGAAGCTGCTGCAGAACACAGGGAGGTCAGCTTGATGATGGGTGATGACTTAGAGGGGTGGGATGGGGAGGGTGGGAGGGAGGCTCAAGAGGGAGGGGCGATGGGGATATACGTATACACACAGCTGATTCACTTTGTTGTACAGCAGAAACTAGCACAATACTGTAAAGCAATTATACTCCAATAAAGAAAAAAAAGTCCTTTTTTGTTTTTTATTATTATTTGTTATTGGCGTATTCTTGTTTTACAAAGTTGTGTTAGTTTCTCCTCTGCAGCCAACTGGAGTTCCCTGTGCTACACAGCAGGTTCTCATTAGTTACCTACTTTATAGATGTTGCTGTAAGAGAACTCCTTATTTTTATGGCTGCATACCATTCGGTTGTCAGGGCATCCCGGGTATCTGCCTCATGTCTCATCCAAGGCGTGTGTTTCCTTATCATGTGTGCTGGTGCCCTTGTATTTGCATCTTAAACCCTTACTCACCTTTCCCCTTGAAGATACGTCTGAAATGTAGACCGGGGAGTCAAAGGCATTGACTGCAGGTTGCCAAAGGGCTCTCCGGGCATCTGGCTGTGATCACGGCCGCCACGAGTGGACCCCTTTCCCTGTGGAGCTATTCGTCCGGGTGATGGTTTGGCCACTGGGTGACGCCGTCTGGCCTCAAGGACAGGGGTCCCCAAACCGCGGGCCGCAGACCGGTCCCGGTCCACAGCCTGTTAGGCACCAGGCCACGCAGGAGGAGGTGAACAGCGGGCGAGGGGAGCTTCATCTGCCGCTCCCCATCGCTCCCCAATGCTGGCACCCCCCCAAAATAAATAGGCTCCCATGAAACCCGTCCCTGGTGCCCAAAAGGTTGGGGACCGCTGCTCGAGGGGACTGCCAGGGCAAGGATGCTGCGATAAAGGAGGCAGGTGTGGCGAGGTCTTGTAGCTCCAGGCGGAGACATCTCTCTGTCTGCGTAACCGGGCCGCCCATCTCCGCATGTCCCCAGCCGACCTCCTCACCTGGAATTCTCCTTCCAGGACTTGGCAGGTTACGCTTTGGACTGGATTCAGCGCTTTTCTTTTTCCAGCGTCCTTTTTGCGTGACTGCTCCGCCCGTGCGTGCAGATAAGCCTGGGCGTGGACGCCGAGGGCACACCCCGAGGTTCTCAGGGCTCCGTCTGTACACTCCCTCCGTGGTCGTCTGCCCAGTCACCATCCCAGGCATGGGCTTCCGCCTGGCAGATACCTGCCCGGACGCGTCCTCAGAGCCTTCCTGTCTGGAGGCCTTGATGGATGCTGCATTTCCACGCGTGCACATGGGAGACGTGCAGAAGGGGTCCACGGGGAGCCCACGCTGGGAAGCATCCCCTAGGAGTGCCATCAGAGAGCTGGCTTCCCGGTGTAGGTTTTCTGGGGTGGACTTGACCCTGGGAACCTCACCCCCCAGAACGACACTTCCCATGTGGAGCACATTCCATAGATCACCTGCTTGTAAAATTAAATGTGAGAAGACATTAAGGTTCCTTTGGGGAAAGAAGATAAACTTGCAGTTGTAAGGGGAGTAAGTTCTGGGAAATCTAATGTCCGTCATGGTGAGTACAGTTAACAAAACGATTATATCCGGAAAGATGCTGAGAGCGTAGATCTCAGATGTTCTTGTCACACAAAAAATAAAGTGTTAACCTTAAAAAAAAAAAGAAAAGATTCCTTTAGAGGAAACAGGTTGTACAGAGCCCTCTGGCCTGCAACACACATTCTTTCTTTACACCTAGTGATGGGTACATGTAGGATCTGCTCACCTGGCAGGTGTGGCCAAGGCCGTTTGTCTCTCAGTATTTTATTATTATTTTTATTTTATTTTATGTCTTTAAAGATTTATGATTTATTTATTTTATTTTTTGCTGCACTAGGTCTTCGCTGCTGCATGTGGGCTTTCTCTAGTTGTGGCGAGCAGGGGCTACTCTTCATTACACAGGACAGGCTTCTCAGTGTGGTGGCTTCTCTTGTTGTGGAGCACGGGATCTAGGTGCATGGGCTTCAATTGTTGTGGCTCGTGGGCTCAGTAGTTGTGGCTTGTGGGCTCTAGAGCACAGCCTCAGTAGTTGTGGCGCACGGGCTTAGATACTCTGTGGCATGTGGGATCTTCCCGGACCAGGGCTTGAATCTGTGTCCCCTGCATTGGCAGGCAGATTCTTAACCAGTGCACCACCAGGGAAGCCCTATTATTATTTTTAAAATTCCTACTCTTTAATTTTTAGTACAGTTTTAAGTTTGCAGAAAATTGAGGGCAAAATACAGGGAATTCCTATACACCTGCCCCACAGTTTTGTCTGTTACCATCATTTTGCAAAAATACACCACATCTGTTACAGCTGATAAACCAGTATGCACACGTTACTAACTTAGGTCCTAGTTTACATTGGGGGTCCCTCTTCGTGTTGTACTTTCTACAGCTCTGGGCAAATGTATAATGACATGTCCACCATTATAGGAGGGTGAGTCCAAAATTATCCGCACTCTGGCTGTAGAATTTATTTTAATTAACTTTTAGGAAAGACAAGTACATCCCTTTTTGACATAATCTCCTTGCTTTTCAATACACTATGTCCATCTGTCCACGAGCTTTCATGTTCCGTCATTTAAAAATGTTTTAGGCTGAGCTGTGAACCATGCATGCACCACTGTCTTCATGTCTGCATTGGAAGTGAACCTTCGTCCTCATAGGGCTGCTTTCAGGGGACCAAACAGGGGAAAGTCTGATGGAGCAGGATCAGGACTGTAGGGAGGATGCTTTAACACCTCAAAACGAAGTTTTTGGAGAGTGTGGACTGTGTGGGCAGACGTGTGCGGACCTGCACACCCTCAGACCACAAACCATGGATCCCTGCACGCTGCTCTTCTTCCGTGCACATCACAAGTGGGGCATCCACCTTTGCTGGCACCGCAGTCACACATGAACGGATGGAACACGTTCACACCCGCACAGCAGGGACGGGGGAGACGGCAGCCTTGAACAGAAAGCGCTGAGAAGACCGTGCGGCCGACAGAAGTTTTCATATAACCGGAGTGCGGGTGATTTGCGACTCACCCTTGTAGTTTCATACAGAGTAGTTTCACTGACCTAAAAACCCTCTATGTTCTACCTATGTATCCCTCCAACCCCTGGCAACCACGGATCCTTTGTATTTATTTATTTTAATTAATTTTTTTTTAGCACTGATCCTTTGACTGTCTCCATAGTTTTGCCTTTTCCAGAAAGTCATAGCGTTGGAATCGTGCAGTCTGTAGCGCTCTCAGATGGGCTTCTTTCATTCAGGCGTATGCATTTACGTTTCCTCCTTGTATTTTCACGGCTTGACAGCTGCTTTCTTTTTAGCACCGCGTACATATTTTTATTGAGGACGACGAAATTCCCCCATACGTGATGTTAAATGCTCAGAGACACGCACAGCCGCGTACAGAGCTAGATGGTAGGTGGGTGTACCCAAAGGAGAGGGAGTTGCAGGGTACAGCATCTTTCCTCTCGGAAAACGCCAGCTGTTAGGTTACCCCCAAATGACAGTCAGGGTCAGGGTCAGGGTTAGAGGGAAGAGGTGGGTGGTGGTCCAATTGGACAACCAGAGCCTTGGAGAATCCCCGCCCGGGTTGGAGGGCAGACTCTTCCTGAGCCCATACCCAGTCACTAAGTGTCCAGGCCCTCCACCCGCTGTGTTCTCATCTGGATGCATCTTTTGAGGGTGTTTCCTTTCTCTCATCTTCCATGGGGGGGGCACCCGCAGAAGCCACCCCTCCCCTCTGACCGGCCAGAGCACCCAGGAGTGGGTTTTGGAAGAGCCGGGAGCAGCCTGATGCCGGACATCATATCATCAGCTCCGCAGGTACGGCGCTCGGGGGACCCTTTCCCAGGTCCCCCCGTAACGAGGACGTGGCTCGTTTTACAAGTGAGTTACCGAGAAGGTGAGCTTGTGGTTTTAGCCGCACATCCCGTACACGCTCTGTAGCAGATAACAGATAGTAAGTGCGGTTCAAAGAGAAAAAAAGATACCCAGGCCCTGGCTGCTTTCTGGAAACGTTCAGTCTGTGAAACCGTTGCTCTGGGGCAGCGGGTGGGGGAGACCCGAAGGCCACACCCAGCCCGTCCTGCCGGGACCTGCTTCCACCCCCAAAGACAGAGGCAGAAAAACAGCCTGCGCCCGCGGGTCCAGCTGCGTTCAGCCTGTCCTGCGTCTGCTCCCTGATGGGCTGAGTTCCGTGAAGCTGGCCGCAGCTTCAGGAATGATGGCCAGGCGGAAACAGGAGGTGCGGGGAGCCCTTTGCTCTGTTTCTCACCCTCTGGACCCCCTCGTGCCGCCAGAGAGGGGACGTGGCCCGGGAGCCGTCCTTGAGATGCCCTTGAGAGCTTGTGGATCTTTTTGATGTTTCGGGCAACGCTGGGATCACGTCTGCCAGGTGCGGAAGACAGGGTTTTCCACCTGCCCTGGCTGGGAGGCGGGAGGCGGGAGGGAAAGTCCCAGGAAGCTGCTGCAGCTTGTTTAGGACAAGCTGAGCCCTGGGGCCGCGGCACGGGCCTCGTTTCCCACGACTAGAGATTTGCAACAATTATCATCTGTTTCTCAGGGAAAGAGGATGGTGATGGTGCAGTCAGGGCGCGTGCAGGGCCCTGGGAGGGGGTGACCAGGCGCATGTCAGCAGTTCCTCAGTTACCCAGAGATGCCGTCCTGGATTGGATGGGGGTTCCCCCAAAAGATATCCTCAGTGGGGGAGACAGTAAACAGAATGTGTTCCATCCATACAAGAGAATTTTTTTTTTTTTTTTTAAGATTGATTGATTTTCGGCTGCATTGGGTCTTTTTTGCTGCGCACGGGCTTTCTCTAGCTGCGGTGAGCGGGGGCTACTCTTTGTTGCGGTGCACGGGCTCCTCATTGCCGTGGCGTCTCTTGTTGCAGAGCACGGGCTCCAGGCGCACGGGCTTCAGTAGTTGCAGCATGCGGGCTCAGTCGTTGTGGCTCACGGGCTCTAGAGTGCAGACTCAGTCGTTGTGGTGCACAGGCTTCGTTGCTCCACAGCATGCGGGATCTTCCCGGACCAGGGATGGAACCCGTGTCCCCTGCATTGGCAGGCAGATTCTTAACCACTGCACCACCAGGGAAGTCCCATACGAGGGCATCTTTTTCAGTCGTAAGAAGGAAGGGACTTCCGACACCTGCTTCCACACAGATGGACCTTGAGGCCACAGTGCTCAGTGAAATAAGTCAGGCACGAAGGACACATTCTGTGGGATTCCACTTCTGGGAGGTCCCTCGAGGAGGCAGATTCGTAGAGACAGAAAGTAGGACAGTGGGGGCCAGGGCCTAGGGGAGGAGGATGGGGAGTCCGTGTTTCATGGGGACAGAGTCTCCGTTGGGGAAGACGGAAAGGTTTTGCACCTGGATGTGTGTGTTTTGTTTTTTTTTTTTACCACCAGCTTTTTGCCTCTGGCGTCCCTTATCCTGGTGACCCGTTTGAGTTCAACCAAGGATAAGCCCGTAGGACCGGAACTCCTGTGTTCTCCACAAGACGCGTTACCCCCACAAGCCCCGGGGGACACCGCCGGGCCCCTTGGAACTATGTCTGTCCTGTCGTCACGGCCAGTGGCTTCCTCCGGGGTGGGGCGGGGCGGGAACCAGCCCCTGTGCTGTGTGGCTGCCCCTGCAGGTAACAAGATTCAGGTTCCGGGGGTGCCTGCTGGTCTCCTCCCTCCCAGGGCGCGGGGTGGGGGGGTGGTTTAGAGCAGGTAACCGTTTTCTGCAGACAGGTTTCCTCTGTGATTCACCCCGACCCCTAGGCTGCCCCCTTTGCACGTCCTGGGTCTGGCTGAGGTCCCAGAGTCGGGGGACCCACGCCTTCACCCCCATCCTTTCCTCTGCAAGCTTCTACACTTGGGGGTGCTGGAGGAGCCCCTGCTTTTAACATTTAATTTTTCTGATGTGAAATGGAATTTCCAGATGCCCACACTCACATGAATTTTCGGAAGCTGCCCTTGTAAAGCACGTCGACCCGCGATTCATAGTAGCAACATATCGTTTGTTTGAAATGGAAATAGAAGGCGTCACAGTCTCTGAAACGCAGCCAAGATATGAAGAGGATTTATGTTGCTCTAAGTTCTTGTGCTCGTAGGAAATGCAAAAAACAAAATGACGGCTGGGTACCCAGCGAACCAAGTGAAAATTCGGCAGCAGGAAAAGAAAGTAACCGTATTGTGCAGAAATAAAGCACCAAGTGGAAAGGGGAGAGAAACCACAAACAAAATCAATAATAGTTTCCTGTAAAAAATAATGAATCATCACCCGCCAAACAATTATTCATCCTTCATCCCACACACAAAAAAAGAAGGGACAAATTACAAATTAGCATGCCTTGAAACGAGAAAGAAGAAATACCGCCCAATAAAAATATGATTTAGGTTTGGACAGAAAGGAATTTATTCCAGACTCTGGGTGGAACTATTTGATTACCCATTACAAGAAGACGTCTCATTCCCCCAAACTGAATTTTCCCAAATTGATGCAAATAGAATTGGAGATCACACACAGATCAGAAACATCTTTTTTTTTTTTTTTTAAGAATTATTTCTTTTATTAATTGATTGGGTGCTTTGGGTCTTCATTGCTGCGTGCCATCTTTCTCAAGTTGTGGCGAGCGGGGGTACTGTCTGTCGCGGTGCATGGGCTTCTCATTGCGATGGCTTCTCTTGTGGCAGAGCACGGGCTTTAGTAGTTGCGGCACGTGGGCTCAGTAGTTGTGGCTCCAGAGCTCTAGAAGAGCAGGCTCAGTAGTTATGGCGCACGGGCTTAGTTGCTCCATGGCATGTGGGATCTTCCCGGACCAGGGATGGAACCTGTATCCCCTGCATTGGCAGGCGGATTCTTAACCACTGTGCCACCAGGGAGTTCCCTCAGCAACATCTTGAAAGAGCAAGTCACAACTCTTCCCCCAAAAGACTGCTGCTTTTAGTGCAGTTCTTATATACTCTTTCCAGACCTCCAAGGATGATCCAGACCAAAGGTCTGCAAACCTCAGCCCCTCAGCTAAATCTGGCCCTCAGCCTGTTTTTGCAAATAAAGTTTTACTGAAACACAGCCATGTGCATTCATTCACTTAAATGTCTGTGGCCGTGTTTGCCCGAGGTCAGCAGACTGGGGAAATGCAACAGAGACTACGTGGTCCACAAAACCGAAAACATTTACTCTCTGTACGCAGAAGGTTTGCCTTCCGGCTCTACTCTTCATAGAGACCACGGCCACCAAGCTTGCCTTATGTGTTAAATATACTTTTCTTCCTAAATGTGCAATTTCCAAAAAGCGAAGTAGTAGATTTACCAACTCACTAACCTAGATACAGAACATGTAGCTTAACTCTTGCTACTGAATAGACTTCCCGGGTAAAAAATACTGCCTGACACAGTTATAGCTTCACTGACTTCCAGAAAAAAAAATCATATTTATTTCTTTTTTGAATTTTTTTAAAAACTAATTTTTATTGGAGTATAGTTGCTTTACAATGTTGTTCATATTTCTTTCAGATGGTAGCAGTAAAGCATTCAGGATCTTTCACTATCCATCCAGTAATTAACTTCTAAAGAAATTAATTTCCTAGCAGCAGCTGGAAGGTGGTAGGTGGTCTGTCTCCACCGGAAGCATGAATTGAGTGCATAACAAGTGGCTTTACAGTCCTGAGGCTGCTTGATTGGTTCTGACTACCTGGTACCCTGAGATGAGAATGATCCTGGCAGCCAGGGAGACTGTGATTGATTGGTGATGTCTGCCATGGTCATGGGGAGAGGACTGTGGTCCGTATGCTACATTCTTTTTTCTTCTCCTTTTTTAAAAAAATTATTATTTTTTTAATTGAAGTACGGTTGATTTACAAAGTTGTGTTGGTTTCAGGGGTACAGCAAAATGGTTCAAGTTGTATACATATATTCTTTTTCAGGTTCTTTTCCATTAAGGCTCATTATAAGATATTGAATAGCGTTCCCTGTGCTCTACACTAGGTCCTTGTTGTTTATTTTACATATAGCCGTGTGTGTATGTTACTCCCAAATTTCTAATGTGTCCCTCTCTCCACCTCATAATTGTCTCATAACCGCAATGAACCGTAAATCTCTGAAAGCAGTGGAGACAGCCACCAACCAGCACCACAGCTATTTGGCTGGCTCACGGGGGACGTTCCCCAGCCACAGCCACTGCCGGCTCTGAGCGGGCACTTGGCAAATAACTCTTTAAAGACAATCAGATAAGTTTGGTTCTTGCTCCCGTGGAGTATACATGATAGCTGGAGACGCAGATTAATCACAGAACAGCACACGTATCTGAGTTGGCAAAATCAGGATAAACGCTGTAAAGTGCTGTCCGTGATGCGGCCGCCTTAAAAGGTTAACTTTTGGCACCTCCCACGATGCTGTGTCCTCTGGTTTCCCACCTTCCTGGGCAGTCTCCTCTTTCTCTCCTGCACCTTTCGTGCTAGACCCCTTCGTGTGTCATCCTAGCATCTCATACGACACCCTTCTGCCCGGGCACTGCAGGCACGACCACAGTGCTGGTTCTCCCTGATACAGTTTTCTCCGAAACTCCTGCCCGCTACACCTCCCTGCCCGCCCAGCACCTTCAGGACTGGACGTGGCATCTTCTTCCTCCCTGATTTGGTCAGTGGTGCCAGCACCTCCCAGCTGCAGGCTAGACCCGAGGGTTTCCCCGACGGTTTTTCCTCCTTATCACTCCTTTCTCTCCAATCAGTAACCAAGCACTGTGTTTACCTCCTAAACATCTCTCTTTTTAAAAAATTTGTTAATTTATTTATTGGCTGTGTTGTGTCTCTGTTGCTGTGCACAGGCTTTCTCTAGTTGCAGTGAGTGGGGGCTGCTCTTCGTTGCGGTGCGCAGGCTTCTCATTGTGGTGGCTTCTCTTGTTGTGGAGCACGGGCTCTAGGCGTGTGGGCTTCAGTAGTTGTGGCGCACGGGTCAGTAGTTGTGCCTTGAGGGCCCTAGAGCCCAGGCCCAGTCGTTGTGGTGCACGGGCTTAGTTGCTCTGAGGCGTGTGGGATCTTCCCGGACCAGGGCTTGAACCCGTGTCCCCTGCACTGTGCCACCAGGGAATTTGCCTAAACATCTCTTGAAAGCACTCATTTCTTTTTCTGTGCTGCTGCCAGTACTCTACCTGTTCTCTCCCTGGTCCGTAAGCCATCCTCCTGGCTGGCCTCACGTTTCTGGACTGCCTACACTGTTGCCTTACTCGCATAAACCCCTATGGGTGGAGTCACGTTCATGTCTCCTCCCATTAGCTCTAGACTTGTGCATGGGGTCTGTCCTCCTCCTCGCAACCTACTCACCCTACACTTCTCGGCATCCTCAGCAGATCCTGAAGGAACTGTCGTAAACTCAGGTGCCTCCACTCCTTCCTCCCTCACCCTGTTCCATCTCGCCGACCTCAGACATTGTACTGTGGTTTGTTTAACTGTGTCCCCAACTTCCTAGCCCTCCACATGGTCCCTGGCACATCATGGATGCATAAAAAGAGTGCTGGCCAGAAGAATGCGGTATTGGAGAATGTCCTTTCCTTTGTGGTATCTCAGTGAATGGCAGCTGTTATGATAATAATGGTGATGGTGATGGAGGTGATGTAGATGGTGGTGGTGGTGGTGATGATGGTGATGGTGGTGGTGGTGAGGATGATGGTGGTGATGATGGTGGTGGTGGTGATGATGGTGGTGATGGTGGTGGTGATGGTGGTGGTGGTGGTGGTGGTGATGGTGGTGGTGATGATGGTGATGGTGGTGGTGATGGTGGTGAGGATGGTGGTGATGGTGGTGGTGATGGTGGTGGTGGTGGTGGTGGTGGTGGTGATGGTGGTGATGGTGGTGGTGGTGATGATGGTGATGGTGGTGGTGATGGTGGTGGTGATGGTGGTGATGGTGGTGGTGATGGTGGTGATGGTGGTGGTGATGGTGGTGGTGATGGTGGTGGTGATGGTGGTGGTGGTGATGGTGGTGATGGTGGTGGTGATGATGGTGATGGTGGTGATGATGGTGGTGATGGTGGTGGTGATGGTGGTGGTGGTGGTGGTGATGGTGGTGAGGATGATGGTGGTGATGATGGTGGTGTTGGTGGTGGTGATGATGGTGATGGTGGTGATGGTGGTGGTGATGATGGTGATGGTGGTGATGATGGTGGTGATGATGGTGGTGATGGTGGTGATGGTGGTGATGGTGGTGGTGATGATGGTGATGGTGGTGATGGTGGTGGTGATGGTGGTGGTGATGGTGGTGGTGGTGGTGGTGATGGTGGTGAGGATGATGGTGGTGATGGTGATGATGGTAATGGTGGTGATGGTGGTGTTGGTGGTGGTGGTGATGGTGGTGGTGGTGATGGTCGTGTTGGTGGTGGTGGTGATGGTGGTGATGATGGTGGTGGTGGTGGTGATGGTGGTGGTGATGGTGATGGTGGTGAGGGTGGTGAGGGTGGTGATGGTAGTGATGGTGGTAAGGATGATGGTGATGATGGTGGTGGTGATGACATGGTGATGGTGATATAAATGGTGATGATTACTGCTCTCTTGTCCTCTGTAGTTACACTCACATAAAATCACAGCATTTTGGAGATGATGCCCAGAGACATTAATGGGCTCCCTGGGGATGCTCAGCCAGCTGCTGGTACTGATGATCTCATTTGTGCCTGTCCTCTACAGTGTGCTTTTTCCGCTGTGTTACAGGAGAGACTCATTAATTCTGTGAATTCACTGTGTCCTGTGATGGTGTCATATTTAATTTAAGATAATTGTCAGAAGGAATAGCAGGAGAAGCTAATGTGAGCTGTCTGTTTGACCTTGGACACGGTATTTCCTTAATTTTTGTGTCTTCTCTCCTGAGCTGAAATTTTGCAGCTTTTACTCACTGGAGAGAAGAGTCTTTTCCTCTGATACCCCCAGAAGTGCATTAATGCACATTCATCTTCATTTCATTGATACCTTTGTCCCTCGATAAGGACGTTGCTGGTTAAGAAATCTTATCTCATACCACCTTTGTCACTTTCCAGCCTTGCTTTTGCATAGAGCATTTATTAGACATCTTCCTAATGATCGTGGTAGCTAGACATGCTTTGTGTTCATTAAAATACATCTTTCAGGACAACGTAAGAGAAGAAACTCCTCTGCCATTTCTCAGTTCTCTTCTATTAAAACTGCAGTTGTAACCTTACCTCTCTGTTCTTACGGCTGGAATTTGCATGATATAAAATAATTACTTTGAAAGCCCCGTCTCAGTGAAATCGGTTGCATCCCAGATAACTTTTGCACGTGGATACATGGGCACCAAGACAGGACACTTCCTCCCAGGAAATGTAAGTCAGAGAAAACCAATTTTCTCCTTATTCTGTTCAGGAAAGAACAGTCTAAAGGTTGCAGAGGGATGCGGGGCGGGGATGGTTGCTTTTCTCTTTCATTTTTCCTGAGTCCTATTTTGTCCGGTTCTGAATTACGTGAATTCTGATAAGCAAATACCTCTGGTCAGACCTCCCGTCCGAACCCCCGTGGAACGTGTTCAGCAGGGAAGGAAACTTTGTCCACATCCGGTAGCCACATTTCTAGTACATGCATCTCTAGTAGCCACATTTCTAGTACATGCATCTCCTCGCTGATGCTTTCATTCAGGATGTGACTGCTGTGATACGCAAAGGCAGCGACTGACACATTCTCGGGATAATTCATGAGGTCTGCTCTTCATGGAAACATCCTTGCTGTACCTAAGTGTCTGTTCTCTGGCCCCTTCATCTGAGTCTCTTGCTCGGCTGCCACCCCGTCCCGGGGGCCTAGGGAAGCCGGCCGCATCTGACATCTCCTCCCCACCCACCCTCCGCAGCCAACGCTAGCCCGCACGCCTGCGGACTCCTGGGTCCTGCCTGCATTCAGCTTCCTCACTCAGCCAGGCAGAGACTGTGGTTAGATGGAACTCAAAGAACGCTTCTCGAAGGGGCAGAGGTTGTGTTTCTGAATCTTTTAATCAAGCCTGCTGAGTCTGGGAGGGCCTGTGGGACCTCTCCACACATCCCCTAGTCCACCGTTCTGCCCTCGTTGGCCATCCCAGAAACATCCTCACTTGCTTGTGCATCCAGTTCATCCCAGGCACCCAGGAAAGACACACATTCCTGAGCCTGGTCCTCTGAGAGTGTGTCCTGGGGAGATACCAGGTCCACAGTGTTTTTATTTTTTAAAGTACATTGTTCTTTATTCTTCCTTTTTATACAAGGCTGGTACAGTAGAAGGTTGTGGATGGCTATTTTTAGTAAGCATAGCTTTCTTTTTTTTTTTTAAAGAACTTTTATTGAGATACAGTTGACATACAATAAACTGCATATATTTAAAGTATTACAATTTGATATTTTTTTCTTATTAGTAATGTATATATGGCAATCCCACTCTCCCAATTCATTCCCCCCCAACTACCCCCCCCCTTTCCCCACTTGGTGTCCCTATGTTTGTTCTCTACATCTGCATCTCTATTTCTGGAGGTCCACAGTATTTTAAAGAAGTTCCTTCAGTGGTTCAACACTGGCCCCATAGAGAGGCGCTCAGGGGAGACCCAGACATTGTTTGCAGTTTCATCATTACCTCTCTGGGTTAACAAGTGCCTTGGTCCCATTTGTGTAAGAAAGAATTCAAGAGTCGTTTTCTTCCCTGGTGGCGCAGTGGTTAAGGACCCGCCTGCCAATGCAGGGGACATGGGTTCAATGCCTGGTTTGGGAAGATCCCACATGCCGCAGAGCAACTAAGCCCATGTGCCACAACTACTGAGCCTGGGCTCTAGAGCCCGCGAGCCACAACAAGGGAAGCAACCGCAATAAGAAGCCCACGCACTGCAGCAACGAAGATCCAACACAGCCAATAATAAACAAATAAACACATTTTTAAAAAAAGAACCGTTTTCTTTGCCCGTGCACTATGTGTGATTCTCAAGCACAATGTTGCAGTAAGATAACTGTTTATTTGCACATCACGTGATGCATCAGCTGTGGTCGTTTGAGGAGTCAGTCTGCAACAGCACAGAAATCATGGACCAGCTTAAACGGGTTTTGCCTCCTTAAATAGGTTGTTGATTAATCAAAGCAAAACAGCACCAGCTTAAACGGGTTTTGCCTCCTTCAATAGCTCGTTGATTCATCAAGCCTTGAGTTGTTTTCAGAGACAGCAGTGCACGTGCTCAAGGCGGGACCCCGTGTCTCCAGGATGACCCCAGAACCAAGCATCTCCAGTCTACAGAACTTGAAGACTAGAAATGTGGCCACTGGAGCCCTATGCGCAGTGAGAACTCCTTCAATAAGGAAAATCTGGCTTCCAGCCGCAGGAGTAGCTTATAGGGCCTGATTCGAGAGTAGCCAATCGGCTTCCAAGCTTGAAATCCCCTCCCCCCTTAAATTTCACCACGGACGCTGGATGGAGGAGACGGACTTGCGAGCCTAGCCTCCTGCTGGTTGACCTCCCAGTGAAGCTCTCCATCTTCTCGGGATGCTGGTGCTGTAGCATCGGCTTCTAGGCGTGTTGGGCGGTGAGCCTTTGCTGGGTGATGAGTCCTGGGGGCGCTTATCCCATGCGGAGTCACCTGAAGATACTGCATCTCGGTCAGAGTGCCCAGCACAAGCCCCGCCGGCTGCATGAGGTCTGCGACGTGTGTCCACGAGGGATGACGAGACACTGGCGGCATTTCTCACGATGCAGGAGCCTGTGTCATCAGTGGGATGCAGAGGTAGGAACGCGGGTGCCTTTGGGTGCAGCCTGGGCTGGATTTTCCTCGTGCTTCCTGCGGAGGCACCTTCAATCCCCTTCAGCCTCAGGGAGGGGAAAGAGGCTCCTGCTCTCCCTATTTCAGGTAGGGTCACCCGGGGGGGAAAAAAGAGCAATTAGCCTCCAACAGCCGTCTACACGAGTTCTTGCCAAACTTGCGGACGGTGGAGCTGGACGAAATGTGACAGCCAGAAAGACTCCTGGACCTGCCCCGCCCATCTTTTCTGTTTTCTGCCCCAGCTTTTTAATCCAGCCCAGGCTGTGGTCCCTTGTGGACTTGGTCTGAAAGCCCTGGGAGAAATGGGCTGAGTTCTTAATGACTTGGACCATGGTCGAAGCAAGTGGGGAATCCAGGCAAAATACCATCTGGAGATGAGGATGAGTTTTCTAATTACTGGAATCGTACGTCTTTCGAGGTCTCAATTTAAGGGGAAGTTATGACGTTTTAGCTCACTCTGCAATTGGTGCTGTTTTTGGAAACCTATAAAGATATGGAGTCACTGTTGTACACCTGAAACTAATAGATTGTGAATCAACTATGGTTCAATTAGAAAACCCTGTAGGCTTTCACAACCTAATTCAAGGCCACATCAAGAGGTAACTGATTAAAGTCTGAAACTTTCCAAAAACAGTGAGTGTATGTTCCCAGCAGAGGAGCTAGAATTTACGCTTTCCCGGTGCCCGTGTCGTAATCATCTATGCGGCTTTTCGCTGGGTGTGTTCAACATTTAATGAACTATTGGTCCCACCTGCCCTGCCTGCCCCCCCACCTTGGAAAACCATTCTGGTTGATTGGCGACTACCTGGCTTGGAAGCAAGGCACTGCCTTTGTCCTCCACGCCTCCCCTTCCCCATCAGACCCACTGCCCGTGGTACCCGGCAAATAACTCACAGCTGATTCTCCACGACTGCGTTCCTATGAGACCGTATCCCGTCAGCCCAGAGCTTCTCTGCAGATGCATTTACCACGGAGAAGACGCTACCGCCTTTCATATTTCGCGTCCACGTGACTACTCCTCTGTCGGTCCCCCGAGGGCAGGGTCTGTTGTCCCCGGGGAACGTCAGAGGATGCCCAGCTACCCGAGCCTGTGCGCTGGCCGTGTCTGGGGCGGTGCTCACAGGTGATGGTTACGGAACCAAACGCGGGTCCCGGCCCCCACGCTCCGCAGAGCCGAGCTCCTGGCCCCGGAACGCGCGGCCTTCACGGGCAGGACGCCCCACGTGGGGCCGAGCGGGGAGGAGAGCAGCTGCTGCTCCAGAGACCCGACCTCCCCGAAGGCTTCCAGGGGAAGGTGGATAAGGACGGGGCGGGAGAGGCTTGCAGGTGTGCGGTCGCTGCTGGACACTCTTCGGATTGGCCGGTGGGGAGCTCAGCGGGAATCCGCACCAACCTTCAGGTTCCAGCCCCCTGGCGTCTCCGTGCCGGGCGGCGGCGTGCGCTCCCGTCTCCCACCTGGTGCGGGTGTCCGTCTCTGCAAAACAGCTCGATGCACGTGGCTCAGAATATCGTCTGTAGCCCTCGAGGAGGAACTAAAGGTCCTTGACTTCGTTTAAGGGCCAAACGATTCTTATTTAGTCTTGCTCGACTGTCTTCCCTCGTTTCTGCGTTTCCTCGCTTCTGTGATTGAAATTGTTCTTTGGAATGCGTGGGAGTCCGGGGAGGCTGCGGTTTTTCTACAACCGAGAGGCAGGTGGAGGACTTGGGGAGGGGTGTCCGCCCCGGGAGTCCCCGTCCCGTTCTGCTTGGTGGCAGCGTGACTCGGCAGGTCTGTTAACACGGGCCAGAAGTGTCAGATGCAGCTGGACCAGGCTGCCTTCCCGGGACCCCTCTCCATCCCTTGGCGAGACCCCTCTCCATCCCTTGGCGAGACCCCTCTCCATCCCTTGGCGAGACCCCTCTCCATCCCTTGGCGAGACCCCTCTCCATCCCTTGGCGAGACCCCTCTCCATCCCTTGGCGAGACCCCTCTCCATCCCTTGGCGAGCCCCCTGCTCGTGTGTGTGCCGTGGCTTTGTGGACGAGTGCCCTCCCATCTGGCTGGCGGTATCCCCTGGTACCTGCTTCCCCTCGCTCTGTGGCTTCATCCGGGGCTGGGGGGCTTTAGTCACTGTTCTCTCCATCCCGGTCACCTCCGTCTGGGGTGGGTGGTTGTCCAGGCTGTGGGGGGACACAGCTCCTCAGAACCGAAGGGGCTGAAGAAGAGACGTACCTCAAATTGCTGCTCAGATGCTCACTGACCTAGTTGACTTCTGGTCCTCATCAGGGTCTCCTGGATATGAGAATTCACGTCCGAGGTGGCTGTGGCGTCTCTTGGCTGGTACCCCAAGCCCTAACCATGCTTTCCTTGACTCTAGTTTAATCCTTCTTGTGCGTAATTCCTAAGTGTGGGGGACTGAGACAGATAATACACAGAAAAGCCAAACACATGTCTCTGGTAGGGTGTACCTTCCCATTTTGTGGAAATCAGATGTTCTCAGAAACTCAGGGATGAGTGCCTGATGTGGTCGTACCTCATTTGCTACACGGTGTGTGAGTTCCCAGAGGCTGCCGGAACAGTTTACGGCAAACAAGGGGTTTACAACATGGCTCTATCCTCCCCCAGCCCCGGGGACCAGACGTCTGAGGTCAAGGGGTCTCGGGGCTGCGCTCCCTCCGGAGGGTCCCTCCTGCCTCTTCCGGCGTCTGGGGGCCGCCTCCCTCCCGTCTCTGCCTCCATCTTCACGGGGCTTCTCCTCTGTGTCTGTGTCTCTCCTCTTCTGTGTCTTAGAAGGACCCTGTCATGGGATGTAGGGCCCCCCTCATCCAGGAGGACCTCATCTCAGACCCTTCACGTCATCACATCTGCAGAGACCTTTTGTCCAGATAAGGTCCTGTTCTGAGGTTCTGGGTGGACTTGTCTCTTGTAGGGCTACCCTTCTGACTAATACACAAGAGAAGATGGAAAAGGGGTCCGATGAAGGGGTGGGGATTCCTGACCAAATCACATCTGCTGTTGATTCTGTGCATTGATGTAAGTTGAGGTGGCCCTCACCGTACGTGAGGGAACATTGCTCCCCTGCTTCAAACAATGGAGGGAAACCATTTTTTTTTTTTTTTTTAAGGTTCATAACTAATTCACTCCCTCACTTCCCCTCCTCCTACGTCAGGCAGTAACCTGAGAGATTCTGGTCATTAAGATGAGGTTTTTTTGAATATAATAGACTTAATTTTCATTACTGTTGAGTTCATTTTCCTTTTAGATGTTCTGAAGGAGAAAATTGGAAATTCACTTCAATATAAAGTGTGTTTGCCTGTGTTATACAGACACACACGGACTATTTGTATTTGTGTTTTTATCTAGTTATAGATACCTATTTATATTTAATAGATGTCTATTATCTATTAAATATTCATTAATATGTATTAAATATAGATATCTATTAAATATAAAAGCTATCTATTAAATATAGATATATAAAATATACATAGTATAGGTAGATATCTATTTATAGATACAATATGGAGACAGATTATTCTGTGTGTTTTTGTAACATGTTTCTAAAACTTTTAGAGTATAGCTGATTCACGATGTTGTGTCCGTTTCAGGTGTACGGCAGAGTGGATCAGTTATACATACATATATCCACTCTTTTTCAGATTCTTTTCCCATATAGGCCATTATAGAATATCGAGTAGAGCTCCCTGTGCTGTACAGTAGGCAGTAGGTCCTTATTAGTTATCTATTTTACATATAGTGTGTATATGTTAATCCCAAACTCCTAATTTATCCCCCCCCCCGCCCCGACCTTTCCCCTTTGGGAACTATGTTTGTTTTCTATGTCAGTCTGTTTCTATTTTGTAAATAAGTTCATTAGTATAATTTTTCTACATATTAGTGATATATGATATCTGTCTTTGTCTGACTGACTTCACTTAGTATGATCATCTCTAGGTCCATCCATGCGGCTGCAAATGGCATGATTTCATTCTTTTTTATGGCTGAGTAATATTCCATTGTATACATGCACCACATCATCTTTATCCATCCCTCTGTGGATGGACACTTAGGGTGCTTTGTTTTGAGAACTTCAGGTACTTAGCTTTGCCAGGTATGTAGCGAGACGTTGAAGGTAGAGGATGGTGGTTTGGGTGAGGCTTCCTGAGCCAACCCTGGAGGCTGGGACTGGTTGAGACGCAGGGCGGTCTGATGACAAGGTTTGTTACTGATCTACTTTGTGTTCTAAATGTCTGAAAGTGGGGACATGGGCTGACATCCCCTGAGTGGAAACGGCCATGAGCTGATGTCCTAATTCAGGTCCTTCCTCATGGTGTTGGGTACCGTTCACTGTTTGGATACCGTGATCACACTGGGTATTACCTTTGGCTCCATCCACGAGTGAACGCCTTGAATCAGATTGGGCTCAGGTAGACAATCCAGGTGCGGCCCCTCTACCCCTGACACCTGTGACCTTTAAAGAGCGTCACCTCCAGTTATGTCATTAAATAAAAGCACCGGAGACAGAAAGTTGATGATGTTTTTCACAGTTCACTAATTTACCAGTAAGGCTTTCAGGTATCTGGGAAACATCTCAGGGTCAGACGGTGCTCTCCGAATCCTGTGCGTTTTCCTACAATTTTTCATTCACCATTTCCCCCTACATTTGGTTACATGACTTGTATTTAAAATATTGAGAAAATCCCATACAAGGGCATGCTTCTAGCTACCTGCTTGGTGTCTGACGGCAGTGGGTTTCAAAATAAATACAAGTATTGAGTGTCCTGGCATGAGGTGGGTCTGTTCCTTAGATGAACCCTGGGCGCTGTTGACCATCTGTCAAGTTCTGACAGAGCCTCCGATTGAGAGCATTGGGTCTTTGTTGCTGCGCACAGGCTTTCTCTAGTTGCGGTGAGCAGGGGCTACTCTCCGTTGTGGTGCGTGGGCTCCTCATTGCAGTGTCTTCTCGTTGCGGAGCATGGGCTCTAGGCACTCGGGCTTCAGTAGTTGCAGCACGTGGGCTCAGTCATTGTGGCACACGGGCTTCGTTGCTTCACGACATGTGGGATCTTCCTGGACCAGGGATCTGATCCGTGTACCCTGCATTGGCAGGTGGATTCTCATCAACTGTTCCACCAGGGAAGTACCAAGATTTTTTTTTTTTTGATGTGGACAATTTTTAAAGTCTTTATTGAATTTGATACAGCATTGTTTCTTTTGTGTTCTGGTTTTTTGGCTGCGAGGCACGTGGGATCCCAGCTCCCTGACCAGGGATGGAACCCATACCCCCTGCATTGGAAGGTGAAGTCCTAACCACTGGACCACCAGGGAAGTCCCTAGATGTTAGCACTCTTGACGTCCCATCCTTGGCAGCCCAGGGCACTTTTACTTGCACTCCATCTTCCTTCCTCAGTGGCAGGTGGTTTTGAAAGCTGGGTTTTCACCCATTTCTTATTTCATTCTTTTTTATAGCTGAGTAATATTCCATTGTATATCTGCACCACATATTTATCCATTCATCTGTTGATGGGCAGTTAGGTTGCTTCCATGTCCTGGCTGTTGTAAGTAGTGCTGCAGTGAACATTGGGGTGCAGGTGTCTTTTCAAATTTTAGTTTTCTCTGGATACATGCCCAGCAGTGGGATTGCTGGATCACATGGTAGCTCTATTTGTAGTCTTTTAAGCACCCTCCATACTGTTGAGATCCTTGTTTTAAGTTGGGAGAGTTGGCTCTGTGAATCGGGCTGCTTGGATTTTCTCTTCATGCCTGCTCACGTCGTGAAGAGCATACCTTCGTAGACTCACTGGATTAGGAATTGGGTCAAGGTGAAGACGTATCTGTTACGGACTGAATGTGATAAAGAAGATGTGTTTCCAGCCATACGTCCCTCCGCCCAGTGCCTAAGTGGAAGCCCTCACCCCCAATGGGGTGTGTTAGGCGATGGGCCCTCGGGCAGGTTAGGATGAGGTCGGGAGGGTGGACACCTGTGATGGGACTCGTGTCCTTAGGCGAAGAGGAAGAGGCACCAGCGTTAGAGCTATGGGAAATAATCGTCTGTTGTTTATAAGCCTCCCAACTCGTACGAATTTGTTTGAGAGGCCGAACAGACGAAGACGTTGAATCCATAGACTATCTTGTTTGAGAAATAAACTGGAAAACCTCGTAAAAATTTCCAAGGGACAAAGCATCGTAGAAGACCCAGTATACGTGTTAAGTGATGGTTAGAAATTACTCACAACCATTATGTTTAAAATAATCATTTCACATATTGAGGACATCAGGTTCCTAAAGAAATCCCAGCATATTTTACGGACGTATTCAAAAGGAAAAGGCAGTCCGGTGTTTAGGACTAGATGGTCTCGCTGCTGTGGGCCCGGGTTCGATCCCTGGTTGGGGAACTAAAATCCCACCAGCTGTGGGGGTGGGGGGCGGCCAAAATAAATAAAATAAGAAAAAGGGATGACAAGAAACTCCTTGAGTAGCTGACACTCTAGACTTTTAAACATAGATGGAAACATTGTGATATATTGTAACCATCCAGGTGACCCCCCCCCCCCCCCCCCCCGTGGCTGGATTTGCACATAACAGAAGAGCCCCCCAGCCGGGAGATGCGGGCATCTCTAGGTGCTGGAAAAGACCGGGAAACGGATTATCCCCTGGACCCCCCCGGAAGGAACCAGCCCTGCCCCGCCCCCACCTTGATCTTAGCCTTGTGAGACTCAGACTCCTGGTTGGTGGTCATTTGTCCCAGTGGCCGTAGGAAACCTGTGCATAACATCCAGTGATCTTTTCAGAACCATGCGTTTTAGATTCTGCACACGTTGCACAGACTCTACCCTGTGTGTGCCCACGGAATTTATGGCTTTAAAAAAAAAAAAAGTGGGGTATAATTCCTTTTACAATGTTGCGTTAGTTTCTGCTGCACAGCAAAGTGGATCAGCCTCACATATACACACATCCCCCCCACTGGGACCTCCCTCCCCTCTCAGTCCCCATCACACCCCCGCATCTCGCCCATCTGGGTCAGAACAGAGCACCAAGCTGAGCCCCCTGTGCTATGCAGAAGCTTCCCACTAGCCATCTCTTCTACACGTGGTAGTGTATACACGGCAAACCTCATCTCCCGATTCATCCCACCCTCCCCTCCCCCTGCTGTGTCCGTATGCCCATTCTCTACGTCTGCATCTCAACTCTGCAAACAGGTTGATCTGTCCCATTTTTCTGGATTCCACATATATGCGTGAATATACAATGTTTTTCTTTTTCGGACTGACTTCACTCTGTATGACAGACTCTAGGTCCATCCCCATCTCTGCAAACGACCCAGTTTCATTCCTTTTTATGGCTAATATTCCACTGTGTACATGTGCCGCATCTTCTTTATCCACTCATCTGTCGATGGACACTTAGGTTGCTTCCATGTCTTGCCTACTGTAAATAGTGCTGCAGTGAACATTGTGGTACATGTTTCTTTTTGGATGATGGTTTTCTCAGGGTACGAGCCCCGGATGGGATTGCTGGGTCATATGGTAGTTCTGTTTTTAGTATTTTAAGGAACCTCCATCCTGTTCTCCATAGTGGCTGCACCAATTTCCATCCCCACCCACAGTGCAGGAGGGGTCCCTTTTCTCCACACCCTCTCCAGCGTTTCTGGCTGACTCTCCCAAGTCCTGGGCCTCCATTCGATACTCTGGCCACTTTCCGGAGACCCTCCCCCAGTCCTGCAGTGTCTTCTTTAGGGGGAAATCCTCCCGTGATCTCAAAACCAAGAGAAGAGGCAGACTTCAGGTCTTGGATCCCAGCTTGCATGCTGGCCCAGATGACACTGTGCTTTGTCCGTTAATTACCGTCATAATTGGTCTAATTGCTTTTATGCTGCAAATATGCCTCCAGATTCATTAGCGTTGCAGTCAGGGCTCCACTGAAGTTGATTTAAGGAAAGGCGTGGAGGTGGCCAGACATCCTTTTTCTTCAGCCCAGGAGGGCTTTCTCTCTTGCTCTCGCCGGACTGTTTTGGATTTTCCTGCTCACCCGTGGGGGTGATTTCGGGGGGCTGCCCTTGAGCAGCACGGGAAAGGTCAAAGCTGCTTCTAAGAAACAGCACGAGCTAGCAAGTCACCAGCGCCAGCCCACGCGTCGCTCATCTTTATGGCTGGAAGTAAATTCGCACGGAAGGAAAATGTTTTCCCTGGTGCACGTTCACATCATCTCGGGCCGTTCCGTTGGCCTCTTCGTGATGGTTTCAAGCAGTTTGGGACCGTTCCCAGGTCATTCAGGCAGGCTCTGATTTTTTTTTTTAAATTCATAAATTTTTACTCTATGGTTTACTTGATTCAGTGAAGACCGGTTGAAGAAATTCAATTAGATGCAACAACAGAATTACATGGCTCTCTGTAGAGCCCGTCGTACACAGTGAAGTAAGTAAAAGAGAAAAACAAATGCCGTATGCTAACGCATATATGTGGAATCTGAAAAAATGGTCCTGATGAACCCAGTGGCAGGGCAAGAATAAAGATGCAGATGTAGACAACAGACTTGAGGACACGGTGCGGCTGGGGGGTGGGGGGAGGAAGCTGGGACAAAGCGAGAGGCATTGACTTATATACACTAGCAAATGTAACACAGATGGCTCGTGGGAAGCTGCTGCGTAACAGGGAGGTCAACTGGATCATGGGTGACGACCTAGAGGGCTGGGATGGGGAGGGTGGGAGGGAGTCGCAGGAGGGAGGGGGTATGGGGATATATGTACACATACGGCTGATTCACTGTGTTGTACAGCAGAAACCAGCACAACAGTGTAAAGCAATTATACTCCGATAAAGATCTGAAGGAAAAAAAGAATTATAAGCATCACAGGTTGATGGAATTAAATTGGCATGACAGCTAAGCTCAAATAATCAGCATAGTTACAGTACCTAGGCACTCAGTAAATGCTTTGCTGAGTCCATGGATGATGAATGGGAAAATCCCAAACAGATGCTTGAAAATTTCCCAGTAATCTCTGCCTACTGCGGACGTTTCTCCTGTTTTCTCATTCTCCCCCAAAGAAAATTAATATCAGCAACTTTATTAAGTCTTTCCCAGGTGTCAGGTACTGTTGTGTTTCCCTTGTATTAATTTTTTAATTATTTTATATGGGAGCATGGTTGATTTACAATGTTGTCTTTGTTTCAGGTGTACAGAAAATGATTCACTTACACATAGACACGTATCTATTCTTTCTCAGATTCTTTTCCCATTTAGGTGGTTACAGAACATTGAGCAGAGTTCCCTGTGCTACACAGTAGGTCCTTATTGGTTATGAATTTTGAACATAGTAGCGTGTACATGCTTATATGCAGAATCTAAAAATACATGATAGAAACGAACTTATTTACAAAACAGAAACAGACTCACAGACACAGAAAACAAACTTACGGTTGCCAAAGGGGAGAGCTGGGCGGGAGGGATGAATTGAGAGTTTGGGACTGACCTATGACCGAATTTTTTTTAAATCGGAGTTGGTTTACAATGTTGTGTTAGTGTCGGGCGTACAGCAAAGTGATTCAGATATACATATGTAGATACACACACACAGACAAATATTCTTTGTCAGATTCTTTTCCCATATAGCTCATTACAAGATAGAGTATACTTCCCTGTGCTAGACAGTAGTACCTTGTTGTTTGTCTATTTTATGTGTAGCCGTGGGCACCTGCTCATCCAAACTCCTCATTTATCCTGCCTCCCCTTCCCCGTTGGTAACCATCCATTTGTTTTCTATGTCTGTCCGTCCGGCAGGCTCACACTAATCCCCTCTCCGTTTCTTTGCCGTCTGGGACTAACTAGCTGTCAGCGATCACCAAAGAGCCACGTGTCAGGGGTTCGATCATGAAGGTCAAGGGCTCCTGTAGACTTGTCACGTGGGAAGGGAGGGCCCGTGGCCTCTGGGATACGTTTCTCGCTCAGGGGTGAGACACGCCTTGCCTCTTCCGTTCTTCTCTTCCCCGCTTGCGAGCTGCTCGGGAAGCTGGGGAGGGGGTGATGCAAGCTGAGGCCGTAGGACCGAATTGTTGTGACACGTCCCCACGTCAGGAGAGCCACACACCGCGGAGAATCCACGAGGCTTCTGGTGCAGTGAGGATGAAGCAGGGGGCCTCCAAAGACCAGGTCCCCTTTCACCTTGTGTCACAGTCCTGGGGTGGCCGTCACCACATGCCACACACCGGGGCCTTAGATAATGGAAGTGTGTCGCCTGTCCATTCTGGAGGCCAGGTGTCCGAGATCGAGGTGTGGGCAGGGCTGGCTCCTTCCGGAGGCTCCAGAGGACAAGCTGTCCCACGCCCGCCCCCAGCTCCTGAGCACCACAGAGACTCCTCGGTCCATCTTGTCTCCTGCGAGCATCACTGCATCTCTGCTTGCATCCTCATGTGGCCTTTCCCCTCCCTGTGTGTCTGTCTCTCTTTCCTTCTGCTCTTGTGAGGACTCCCCTGTCACATCATGTTTAAGATCTGCCCTACTCCCGAAGACCCTCACCTTTTTTTTTTTCTTCCAGTTTTACTGAGGTAGAATCGACCTCCAGCACTGGCTACGTTTACCACGTGCAGCAAAATGACTTACGTACGTCATGAAATTGTGACCGTGATACGTTTAGTCAACATTTATCATCTCATATAGATGGAAGATAAAAGAAATGGGAGCAGAACGTTTCCTTGTGATGAGAACTCTTAGGAGTTCTTCTCTTAACAACTTTCATATATAACAAACAGCAGTGTTAATTCTACTTATCATGCTGTATATTATATCCCTAGTACTTTTTTTTTTAATTTAATCTTTTTTGGCTCCCTTGGGTCTTCATTGCTGCACACGGGCTTTCTCTAGTTGTGGCGAGCGGGGGCTACTCTTTGTTGTGGTGCGTGGGCTCCTCGTTGCGGTGGCTTCTCTTGTTGTGGAGCATGGGCTCTAGTAGCTGTGGCACGTGGGCTCAATAGTTGTGGCTCCCAGGCTCTCGAGTACAGGCTCAGTAGTTGTGGTGCACGGGCTTCGTTGCTCTGCGGCATGTGGGATCTTCCCGGGCCAGGGCTCGAACCCGTGTCCCCTGCGTTGGCAGGTGGATTCTTAACCACTGCACCACCAGGGAAGCCCCCTAGTACTTAGTTATCTTATAACTGAGAGTTTGTACCTTTGGACCTCCTCCTCCAATTTCCGCTGCCTCTGGTAACCACAGACGTGATCTCTTTTGCTGTGACTTTCTGTTTGCTTCTGAAGTTCCTGTTACACAACATTGTGACTTGATATTTCTATACATTTCAAAAGGATCACCAGGATGACTTAGTTACAGTCTGTCACCATGCAGAGATGTTACATAATTATCGACTCCTTTACCCACGCAGTGTGTTTCATCCCCATGACTCATTCATTTGGAAACTGGAGGTTTGTACCTCTTAATCTCCCTGCCGTCTTCTCTCTGTAGGTCTGCATTTAATGACTCACATCCGTGACGACCCTATTTCCGAAGAAGGCTTATGTTCGCTGATCTTATTTAGGGTGTTCTGTGTTCATCCCCGGGCTGTGAGCAGGTGAGGGTGAGCAGCTCTGTTCTCTGCTGTATTTACGGCGCAGGAATCAGTGCTGTTTCTCCTGGGGCCACAGGCGATTTGGGTAATGATTTGATGGTTTTGTTTTGTTTTTGTTTTTTTGTTTTTTGCAGTGTGTAAATAATCAGACACCCTTGTCTGCATCCGAGAGGGCTCAGGCGGCTCCCGTGAGGGTCAGGACAAGGATAGGTTCCCGGGACCTCCCTCGCAGATGGGGCTGGGGTTTACGTCCTCGGGGAAGAGGTTTAAATAGGTTGGAAGAAGACGGGGCGGATGGAGAGGTTGTCGGGGCCCTTGGAGGGTGTCTGCGTCCAGCTAAAAAGCAACAGGCCCCCACAGCATGGGGGACCAGGGACAGATGTGTTTCAGAAGCTGAGGGCTGGGGAAAAAGTGCACATTAATCTGTGATGCATTTCTTTTTCTTTAATTGAAGTATTGATTTATAATAACTTCTGCTGTACAGCAAAGTAAATCAGTTATACACATATAGACATTCTTTTCCACGATGGTTTGTCACAGGGTGTTGAATGTAGTTCCCTGTCCCTGCAGGAGGACCTTGTTGTGTATCCATCCTGTATATAATAGTTTATATTTGCTAATCTTAAACTCCCAATCCATCCCTCCCTCACCCCCTTCACTCGTGCTCTTGGATTGCTTTGTAAAAACATCAACAATGCGTGGGAAATACTTTCTCCCTGGGATGGAGACAGTAGTGTTGTTTAACTGTTATCTATTGTAAGGGAATTGAAGCTGCCTGTCCTTGGTGACGTGTCAGTGGGTATCCTTTCTTATGTTCATCCACACACTTGAAGGGTAAAAAAAAAAAAAAGACTTTTTCCCTCCCTCCATGGGAGTCTTCCTGCAAATAGGACTGGGATTATTCACGCTCCCAGAGCCCGCGTGGGCCTGGAGGACCGTTGGGTACCACCACCTCCAGCATCCGAAAACAGTCAGGGTGCAGTTGTCAGGTACCTGGCTTTGATGGAGAATTTGTGAGTCAGGAGGCTCGCTTGCTTGGGAGGTTGTGGGGATGCTTCACATCTCTCAGTAGTTGTTGGCCACAGAAGGCTTCACCGGGGAGGTTGTTCCCTTCAAAGAGCACAGAGTTCAGCCCGCAAAGATCTGAGAGCCCTTGAGTCCCCCAGTCGTGAAGGCACACAGTCAACTGAAAAAGCTGTGTTTTCTGTATGCTTCTTGCTTGAAAATTCTCTCTCTCCCTCCACACACACACCACACACACTTTTTTTTTTTTAAGCTCTTTATTGGCGTATGATTGCTTTACACTGTTGTGCCAGTTTCTGCTGTACATAAGTCAGCTCTATGTATGCATATATCTCCATATCCCCTCCGTCCCGCGACTCCCTCCTACCCTCCGTATCCCAGCCCTCTGTCATCAGCCATCAACAAGTTGATCTCCCTGTGTTACACAGCAGTTTCCTACTAGCCATCTATGTTACATTTGGTCGTGTGTATATATCAGTCCTACTCTCTCACTTCGTCCCAGCTTCCTCTTTGCCCCCACCCTGTGTCCTCAAGTCCGTTCTCTACATCTGCATCTTTACTCTTGCCCTGTCACGGGGTTCATCAGGACCGTTCTTTTAGATTCCACATATGTGCGTTAGCATACGGTATTTGTTCTCTTTCTGACTCTGTATGACAGACTCTAAGTCCATGCAACCTCACTACAAATAACTCAATTTCATTCCTTTTTATGGCTGAGTAATATTCCATTGTGTATGTGTGCCACATCTTCTTTATCCATTCATCTGTGGGTGGGCATGTAGGTTGCGTCCATGTCCTGGCTATTGTAAATAGTGCTGCAGTGAACATTGTTGTACGTGTTTCTTTTTGAATTACAGTTTTCTCAGGGTACATGGCCAAGAGTGGGACTGCTGGGTCATATGGTAACTGTATTTTTAGGTTTTTAAGGAACCTACACACTGTTCTCCATAGTGGCTGCACCAGCTTACATTCCCATCAGCAGTGCAGGAGGGTTGCCTTTTGTCCACAGCCTCTCCAGCATTTATTGTTTGTAGATGTTTTGATGATGGCCATTCTGACTGGTGTGAGGTGATCCCTCATTGTGGCTTTGACATGCATTTCTCTAATAATTAGTGATGTTGAACATCTTGTCATGTCACACACACTCTTGAGAAGTAGCCAAGACCAGGGACACATGCCCAGAGTTCTCAGGCATCCCTTCCTATAACCACAAACAAGTCGAAACTGGTGGAAGCCTGGAATCCATAAAGGACTCGCCATTTTCCTTATGAGATGAGGTTCTCAAGGCTCATCAGTGAATCACCCACAAGAGTGTCTGTTCCTTTTTTAGTTTTTTTAAATCTCTACTATTTATTTATTGGCTGCATTGGGTCTTTGTTGCTGCGCACAGGCTTTCTCTAGCTGTGAAAAGTGGGGGCTGCTCTTCATTGTGGTGCGCGGGCTTCTCATTGCGGTGGCTTCTCTTGTTGTGGAACACGGACTCTAGGTGTGCGGGCTTCAGCAGTTGTGGTGCGTGGACTCGGTAGTTGTGGCGCACGGGCTTCGTCGCCCTGCAGCATGTGGGATCTTCCAGAAGCAGGGCTCAAACCCGTGTCCCCTGCACTGGCAGGCGGATTCTTAACCACTGCTCCACCGGGGAAGTCCGAGCATCCGTTCCCGGGTGAGGAATTAAAGCTCTGTTCCGATGATCAAGACCCCCGGCCATCTGGGATCCAGAATCACCCCTGAGTTAACTGAGAGCCAGTCAGGAAGTCCCTTGCTCAGAGATGCCATGTCAGCCACGCATCTGGGGACAGTCGTGGATGCTCTTTGCAGCCAGAACAAGCTCTCGGGTTCGGGTGGAGTGGGGAGGAATTGGGGGTGCACGGGGAGTCTTGCCAGGCACCGGCCACAGTCCGCGGGGGCTTGGACCCCAGAGAAGTCCATCCAACTGTGCTCAAGCTACCACCGTTCCAAGAAAACATTGTTGGGTTCTGTTCGTAGGAGTCACTGCTCAGTCTTTTTTTTTCTTCTCTTGATATAGTTGATGTACGATATTGTATAATTTCCAGGTGTACAGTAAAGTGATTCACAATTTTTAAAGGTTATATTCCATTTATAGTTGTGATAAAATGTAGCCTGTATTCCCTGTTGTACAATATGTCCTATCTTATTTTGTACATAATAGTACCTCTTAATCCCCTCCTGCACCTCTCCCCTGCCCTCTCCCTCCTGCAACTGTAACCGCTAGTTTGCTCTCTGTGAGTCTGCTGCTTTTTTGTTACATTCAGTAGTTGTATTTTTTTAGATTCCACCTGTTTTGGAGATCATACAGTATTTGTGTTTCTCTGACTCATTTCACCTAGCATACTACTCCCCAAGTCCATCCAGGTGGCTGCAAATGGCATGATATCATTCCTTTTTACGGCTGAGTGATATTCCACTGTATATCTGCACCGCAGCTTCTCTATCCATTCCTCTGTGGGTGGACAGGTAGGTTGCTTCCAGGTCCTGGCTGCTGTGAATAGCGCTGCTGTGAACCTTGGGGTCCCCTGATTCGTAAAGACACACACATCACTGTTCAGCCCTGTTCCTTCAAGGGTGCGGGCTTTAGTATTCTAAACCGAGGTTTCTGTCGCGGTCCGAGCGCAGGTTGAAAGAGTTTCCAGACCCAAGGCAGCGTGCAAGGAAGACAGAGTTTACTAGAGAGAAGGGATGCTGCGAGAACGGCGGGCCGACTTCCTGGCAGCCAGGGAACGTGGCCCCCGCGCGTGGCTGGCTTGCCTGGGTTCACAGCCAGGGCACCTGCCGTGGTCTGCTGGCCGGGCAGCGTATACGTATGGTTTTAGTGTGCCGAGCGGCAGAAGAGCGGGGCAAGTATCTTTCCTTAGGTGGGACAGGCAAGGGACAGGGCGTGCTGCTTGGGAACGTTCGGGGACACTGCGATTGTCGCGTTGGACGGAGTGAGAGGCGTCCTGTAGCTCTCTGTTCGGGCAGTCTTGACCCTTTGAGTCTATCTCGTTCCCGGTCCTCGGAGCACAGCACCGTTTCTGCAACGTCTGCATGACGGGCGTGGACTTGTCAGGCTCGACTCCGGGTCCTGCCTTTTTGGGGCCAGGAAGGCATCGGCGGGCAGGTCCGATCATTGCCTTTAAAACGGGGCTGGTTCCGCCTCTCTGAGGTCTGAGATGAGATGACCTCCTGCTCCTGCATGTCATAGGTTAGGCCTGGGGTTTTCTGGGGCGGCTGTGACAAAATTCCTCCGACCAGGTGGCTTAGGACCACACAGAGTCATTCCCTCCCAGTTCTAGAGCCCAGAAGTCTGAGATCAAGGCGTCTGATATCGTAGGAGGCTCCAGAGGAGGACCCTTCCTGCCTCTTCCAGCCCCCCGGGGTCTCCAGCCGTGCTCAGTGTTTCTTGTCTTGTAGATACATCCCTCCAGTCTCTACTTCTGTCTTGTCTTTGCTTTCTTCCCACGTCACGGAGTCCAGATTCCCCTCCCCCCGCCTTTTTAAAAATAAATTTATTTATTTATTTTTGGCTGCATTGGGTCTTAGCTGCTGCGTGCAGGCTTTCTCTCGTGGTGGAGAGAGAGGGGGCCACTCTTCATTGTGATGTGTGGGCTTCTCATTGTGGTGGCTTCTCTTGTGGCACAACGTGGGCTCTGGGTGTGTGGTCTTCAGTAGTTGCAGCATGTGGGCTCAGTAGCTGTGGCGCACGGGCTTCGTTGCTCCGCGGCATGTGGGATCTTCCCGGACCAGGGCTCGAACCTGTGTCCCCTGCATTGGCAGGTGGATTCTTAACCACTGGGCCACCAGGGGCGTCCCTCCCCTCTTCTTGTAAGGACAGCTGTCATTGGATTCCCGGTCCCCCCTAATCCCATAGGACCTCCTCTTATCTCATTACATCTGCAAACACCCTGTTTCCGAAGAAGGTCTCTGCGCTCGTCCTGAGTGGACTCATCCTTTCGAGGGGCCCAGAGTCTACCCCACTACTCCCAACACCTGGGCAAGAATCGGGGTGGGTGTGTGGTCTCCGGACTCTCTATCTGGAACTGTGGGGTGCAAGCCTTTCTCCGTGGCCACCGTCTTTGTAATAAACACACCATCCTGTTGAAATGACAGACAGCAGCCTTGCGGGGACGGTGGCTGGCATTCTTCCTGCTGACAAGTACCTTTTGTGCTTTGGTTTATGGCAAACACACACACACATACACACACACACACACACACACACACACACACACAGACACACACACACACCCACCCACCCACCCTACAACTGCTAATGCCTCCAACACATGCTGCCTTCACCCCTGCAGCTCAATAGAGTCTGGACTTTAACACTCACAATAGTCTCCTGATTCCATCATTACGTCTGAATTAAAGGCACCTGCGTGGAAGGAGGGGGCACTGTTTCTTCTCCAACAAAAACAAGACCCCGGGAAAGTTGCCCTCTTTATTTGTGTTTGGGTAAAAACATTGTAACAACAGGAGTGGCCGGGGCAGCTTAGTTAAAAAAAAAAAAAAAAAAATCCCAGTGAGGCAAATGCTACGTCCGGGGAGTCCTGTGGATTCTTTGAAAACCCCCTGAAGCGGTGCGCTTCCTGGCCCAAGATGAAATAACCGAACATCAAACAGACGAACCAAGATCATACAATAGCTGAGGACGGTCCCTGCGGTGGGGAAAGGACGTAGGGACACACGTGGGGGTTTTCCAGACACATGCAGGTAGGTAGAGAGAAGCAGGAGATGATTATGGAAAATGCCAGCCTCTCTGCAGTCCAAATAGCTTCCGTGATTTTCTCCACACGGTCCCTCACAGCAGAAGTGAAGACGTGTGTTTTAGCCCTGTAGCTGTGCCCACGGCGCTTCAGCGTCCTGCTCCGAGGCATTTTCTTTGTGTCATGTCCTCCTCCCTGCTGGCGGGTCCAGGGTTCACCGAGGCCGGGGAGGTTGCTCCCTGCCGACAGCCAGACGTGGTCCTTTCTGCCCTCACCAGCTCCCCTTTGAAACTGGCTCAGACTGCCATGCCTACACGGTCACCCGCCTCCTTGGGGGTAGCATCTTCGGCAGACGCAGGCTGGCGCGGTCTGTTTTTGGAGCACGTGCTCTGTTTGTTTTCAGAGGCAACCAGATGTTGGGAGGTGAGAGTCGAGTGTTGTCTGGAAAACACACATCCCCTGGGCTGGGCAGGTGACTGGGCGGGGCAGGTGTGCAGACACAGGAAGGTCTTTCTCTTCCTCACTCACTGCCCACCCCTGTCTCTGACGTGTTCTGCTTAATAGTGTACCAGATGGAAACCTCCCGAGGTCCGGGTGCCGTTGGTCGTTTCTGCCCATCACTGGTCCTTCCTTCCTGTTCCTTCTGCCTGCAGCAGGTTCCCGCCTGACTGCTGGGCCTCCTCTGTGGTCCCTGCATCCTCCCACGGCCCGAGGGCTCTGCACAGGTGCGCCCGCCCCACTGTGCCAGGCGCCCAGGAGCACCTCATGGTCGCACGTCACCGTGGCCACCTGGCGCTCTGCCCTCATGTTGAGGTCGCGCCTCATCCCCCTCTTGCTGCCCTGAGGGTTTATAATTCCACGCAGACTCACTCCGGCCGCAGCCTAACTGGACCGCTGTTGTTTAAAGCACGCGTGCTCTGGATACAAAGATTTCCTGCTCGTAAGGGGAGGATGTTAGCACTGGAAGGACTTTGGAAACCACCTATTGCGAGAGGAGGAAGGAGGGCTGTTGTCTTAGGGAGCCCAGCTGTGAGATGTCCGTGTGTCTGAAGGTCAGCAGGAAGCACTTTCCTTTACATATGAACTGAGAAGGAACCGGGTTTCGGAGGACTCAGGTGCCGTCGTTGACATATTTAAGTTGCAAACGCCTGTCCTTGCAGACAGCTGATTTCCCGAGGGGTTGTTCTGCCTTCCAGTGCCAGGTCAGAAGTCCAGCGGCCTGAGGCGGAAGGACAGAAGCTAAAGGAACGTGGGCGCCAGTCTGGACAGCAGGTGTCTTGTCCAGATGGGTCAGCGCGTGCACCTCAGCTCATCACTGGGGAGCCTGAGATTGGGAATTAGAGGGTCTGTGTGTGGTTGTCTTCTACGTAAACAGGGGGCCCCTGTGAGTCTTGACTAGGTGATACAGGGACAAAGGTTCTTCAAAGTACAGTGTTTTCTGGAACACAGAAGGGATGGGTTATTTACTTTTAGCTTTCCAGGAGCACAAGGTGCTAGGGACTGAATGTGTGTTTCCGGCATTCACAGGTAGAAGCCGTGACCTCTAATAGGATGCTGCTAGGGGGTGGAGTCTTTGGAAGGTGATTAGGGTTAGGTGAGGTCATGAAGCTGGGGCCCAGTGATGGGATTCGTGTCCTTATAAGAAGAGGATGAGGCATCGGAGCTCTCTTTTTCCACCTGTGAGGACACAGCAGGACGGTGGCTGGGACTTTCCTGGTGGTGCAGTGGTTAAGAATCTGCCTACCAGTGCAGGGGACACGGGTTTGATCCCTGGCCTGGGAAGTTCCCACGTGCCATGGAGCAATGAAGCCCATGCACCACAACTACGGAGCCTGCGCTCTAGAGTCTGTGAGCCACAACTACTGAGCCCACGTGCTGCAACTGCTGAAGCCTACATGCCTAGAGCCTGTGCTCCACACTGAGAGGAGCCACTAAAATGAGCAGCCCAGGCACCAGCCCTGATCACTGCAACTAGATAAAGCCCGTGTGCAGCAGCAAAGAACCAACACAGCCAAGTAAGTAAATAAAATAAAAATTAAGGGAAAAAAAAGGCAGCTGTCTGCAAGCCAGGAAGAGAGCCTCGCCAGGAGCTAACCTGCCCATGCCGTGATCTTGGACTCGCAGCCTCCAGGACTGTGGGAAATAAATGTCTGTTTTAAGTGCCCAGCCTGGGGTGATCTGGTACAGGCACCCACGCTGACTAGAACGAGACTCAAGTAACATTTAACGGTGTCCATGGATTATGGCCCCGCGTGTAAGGTCTAAGAAGTTGTAGTTTTGGGACTTTGCCTGTCTGCCTTGGGCTTCCCCATCTGTCATCTTCTTCCAGCTCACTGGGACTCCAGCTGTCTTGGGGCCGCGGAGAGCAGAATTCCCGCTGGCTGCCCTTTTGTTTTCTCGAAATGTCCTTCAGGACGTGATTGTATTGCAAGCGGGTTGAGAATCATTGACCCAGAGGAATCAACTGCCCAAGGTAGATCAGAAATTCAAATTGTTGCCACAAAATGGAGATGATAATTTGTGTTGAGGAAATGCTTACAGACACTTTTTAAAAAAAAATATATTGAAGTTTTATAAAAATTAAATTTTAAATAAAATTAATAAAAATTGAAATGAAAATTGAAATTTTTAGAGACATGACATGAAACCCGATTAAAATGGCATTCTTCAAAAGAGCCGTTCATTTGCTCATTTCTTGTTTTTGTTTTTTTTCTCTGCCGGTTCTGTGCACGCTTTTGGCACAAACGCACCACCCTCTGCCTGAAGTTCTGAAGGAAACATCTCTCCCCTCAGACAAAATTCATTTTATTTGTTCTACACCCGTTTCACCGTGGTGTCTTTAGATGGAACGTGGGCGAGTTTATGAACAGCTGACACAGATTGGAAAGGGAACCATTTTCGTGAAGTCTCTCAAAGGGGGTGGAGGGTTTGTCTCAACAGAAGGAGATTAGACCCAGTGAAAAGTGGAGAGCGTTCATGGGATTTTAGTTTACACGGAAGGCAACATGCATGTCGAATTACTCTTTTTAAAACATATTTTGTTGAAGTACAGTGGATTTGCAGTGTTGTGCTAGTTTCTTCTGTACAGCAAAGGGATTCAGTTATACACGTATATATGCATTCTTTTTCATATTCTTCTCCATTGTGGTTTATCCCAGGATATTATAGTTCCTCGTGTTCTACAGTAGCATCTTGTTTACCCATCATTTTGTGTGTATATAATTGTTTGCATCTGCTAACCCCCGGGCTCCCACTCCATTCTTCCCCCACCCCCTCCCCCTTGGCAACCACATGTCTGTTCTCTACGTCTGTGAGTCTGTTTCTGTTTCCTAGATAAGTTCATTGGTGCCATATTTTAGATTCCACATAGAAGTGATACGATGTGGCATATGACTTTCTCTGTCAAACTTCTCAAATTACTCTTAAAAGAGTGAAGGCAGACCTTGGTCATACTGTGAGTTCGGTTCCAGACCACCACAATAAAATGGATGAATACATTGAGTCACAAAGTTTTTGGTTTCCCAGTGCATGTAAGAGTTACGTTTACGCTAGACTGTAGTGTATTAAGTGTGTACTGGGATTTCACGACAACGTTCATTCATTAATTAATACTTTATTGCTAAAAATATAAAAAAATGGTCACCATCCTCTGAGCCGTCAGCAGGTCAGAGTAGTAACATCAGAGATCACAGATCACAGACACCATCACAAATAGTCATCATGGAAACGTTTGAAATGCAGTATTGGGAGAATCACCAAAATGTGTCACCAAGACACAAAGGGAGCAAATGCTGTTGGAAAAATGGTGCTGACGGATGTCGTGCTTGATACAGGGTTGCCCCACGCCTTCAGTTTGTGAGACACACAGCACCTTCGAAGCACAATGAAACAAGGTCTGGGGGCTTTCCTGGTGGCTCAGTGGATAAGACTCTGAGCCCCCAAGGCAGGGGGGCCCAGGTTCAATCCCTGGTTGGGGGAACTAGATCCCCCATGCATGTCGCGACTAAGACCTGGTGCGGCCAAATTAAAAAAAAAAAATATTCCTGTAAATTCACGTCAGCATCTGAGGAACACAAATTAGCGTGATCATTTTGTAGCAACAATTTGAATTTCAATGTGCCTTAAAAGTTTTTTTGTTATAAAATATTTCATGCATACAAAAGATAGAGACTAAAGAACAGCTGTGTGCCTCACATGTAGTTTTATCAAATGTCCACATTTTGCTAAGTGAGTTTTAGATTCTGTGCGTGTGCGTATGTGAGAGAAATAAATCATTTCAGATAGCGTTGTGCCCTTCTATATCTTTCTCCAATTATGTTATTACATGAAAAAAATCACTAGGTATGGTAGGTCAATAGGAGAAATTTCAAGCATTGTTTTGCATGGCTTCATGGGTCTTTGTCTTCTGTTTATTCACAGCCTAGAAGAGAAAGATGTCTCCTGTTCTTGTTTTCAATTCCCAGATGATGCTTCAATTTAAAACTAATTATCTAAGGAAATAGCATCTCTCCCTCTCTCTCTCTCTGCTGAAGGAAGTTGTGCTGTAAAAACTAGGCTCGTGGTGTCTGTGGTTTCTGGTTGTCTCTGAGGCGAGCCCCAGGCGAGCCATTCCCCCTTGGGTCGCCTTTATCTGAAGCCCGGGAAGAGTCTGGATGTTTGCGAAATGGCCCCATTCGGACCAGAAGTGGGTCACGGGCCTCTTCCCCGAACCTCCAGAGTTCGCTCTTAGCGGGCTGAGTTTGACTCCACGTGCCTCTGCCCTTTGCCAAGTGGTAGGAAGGATGGAGAACGTCAGACGTAAAAATGACCCAGGAAGCAGGCAGAGACCCCTGGGATCTCTTGATTAGACCCCACATCCCTGTGCTATGTTGATACTAATTGTCATCTCGTCATGCCACAAGGAAATACAATTGTTGAGTCTTAACTGTGTTTTAGAACTGATGCTTTCTGCTCCGCGGTCAGCAACTGTAGGCCTGCAGGATGCCTGTGTGGGTTCTTAGGGGGTAGAAGATGGTCTGTGAGGACAAGGCTGGTGGTGGGGGAAGAGATCCCGGGGTGGGGTGGACGCTGGGGGAGGGGAAGCTGTCACGGGACCCCAGCCTTCATCTCAGGCGTGGGCGGTGGGGCAGCTACAGTTCACAGGGCACCAGGGCTCACCTTCCCACCCCAGGCCGGACCCCCAGAAGGGGCTACAGTCCTGGGAGCTCATGATTCCATTTTTTTTAAAGACTTAAAAAAGATATTTACTTCTTTATGTATTGGCTGTGCTGGGTCTTTGTTGCTACGCGCGGACTTTCTCTAGTTGTGGTGAGCAGGGGCTATACTTTGTTGTGGTGCGCGGGCTTCTCATCGCGGTGGCTTCGCTTGTTGCAGAGCATGGGCTCTAGGTGCGTGGGCTTCAGTCGTTGTGGTTTGTGGGCTCTAGAGCACAGGCTCTGTAGTTGTGGTGCATGAGCTTCGTGGCTTCATGGCATGTGGGATCTTCCCCGACAAGGGATGGAACCCGTGTCCCCTGCAATGACAGGCGGATTCTTAACCACTGCGCCACCAGGGACGTCCCCGCGCGTGATCCCTTGAACCACCTTGGGTTCAGGATCGTGCCTGTTGGGATGTGTCCATCTGCACTCAGTTTGGGGAAATCCCAGGTACATCCTCAGAGCTTGGTAGCCCTCAGAGTTCTCTAAAGGGTGGTGGACTGAAGGTTGCCTATCCCGGATGTGTTATGGGGACCAGTTCTCAGCATGAAGGAAGTAAATGTCCAAGGAACGTGGCATTTCAAACAAAATAAGACAGAACCCGGCATACTGACCACACGTGGTCTCCTGGAAGGCCTAGTGCTTTTTCGTGTGGGATGCCATTTCTGTTTCTTTTTTTTATACGTGGGCAAGTGATCCTTTCTACACACTAACTGTACCGGTGAGTCCACATTTGAGAGAATAAGACTCACCATTATGTCCATGCCTCCAGATGCCATGTTGCAGATAGGCATTATGGAAAGACCCCTTGTGCTTTCGGGTGATACTATCAAAGATAACTCACAACTGTCTGGAAAAGCTCTTGCAGCCCTCCTCCGCTTTCCGGCGACACGTGTGCACGAGGTTGGGTTTTCTTCAACAGAAACAACATATGTCAACAGATGCAATGCAGGAATCCACAGGAGACTCGGGCTGTCTTCCGCTGAAAGCATCCTTGGCAAACACGTCAGACGTTTGTAAAACACATCAGACGTTTGCAAAAACGTTGGAGCTTTAGAACCTTCGGGCTAGACACAGAAGGCAGAGGCCCTGTCTCTGGCGTGTGGCTTCCCGGCTGGGCTTTCCCCCATCCGTTTCTGGGTTCCTTCTCTCACAGTACTTCCTGTTAAAGTCCAGCCTCACCTGAGTGTGTCCTTGGGAAAAGGGAGGGGTGTCTTCATAGCTCTTTCACATTGCTCTGGAAAAACATCTCTAACGCTCTTCCAGACCCAGCAAATAGTGATTTGTGGAGGGGAGTTGCCCTGTGGAATCTGGAATCTTTAGCGATGCCAGGTAGACGGGCGGGTTTGGGGTTTCGGCCGGGAGGCCTGCCGCTGGCTGTGATTCCCTGGGGCGGGTGGTAGGGAAATGTGCGTCTGAGGCTGGTGCATGTGGTCTCATCACAGCACAACGCAAACACACACAATGTTACCATAAATGACATTTTCTGTGAAAGCAAAACAACCCAACAGAAATTCAGGAAGAGAAGTGGCATTGTCTTACGTTTTTGCAAAATGTCTTATTTTTTTTTTTAATTAATTGGCTGCATTGGGTCTTCATTGCTGCCCACGGGCTTTCTCTCGTTGCGGTGAGCGGGGGCTACTCTTCCTTGTGGTGCACGGGCTTCTCACTGTGGTGGCTCCTCTTGTTACAGAGCACGGGCTCTAGGCGCACGGGCTCAGTAGTTGTGGCTCACGGGCTCTAGAGCACAGGCTCAGGAGTTGTGGCGCACGGGCTTCGTTGCTCTGAGACATGCGGGATCTTCCCAGACCAGGGATGAAACCCGTGTCGCCTGCACCGGCAGGCGGATCCTTCACCACTGCGCCACCAGGGAAGTCCTTTTTTTTTTTCTTTTTAATTGAAGTGTAGTTGACTTACCATACTTGTTTCAGATGTACAACACTGTGATTCAATACTATTATACTTTATACTGCACTTATAGTTATTATAAAACATTGGTTATATTTCCTGTGCTGTAGAATAGATCCTTGTAACTTATTTTGTACCTAATAGCTTGTTTTTCTTAGTCCCCTACCCCTGTCTTGCGCCCGCTTCCCTCTCCCCAGTGGGAACCACTCGCTTGTTCTATTTTTTAGATTCCACACATAAGTGATATCATACAGTGTTTGTCCTCCTGTGTCTGACTTATTTCACTAAGCGTAATACCCTCAAGTCCATCCATGTGGCTGCAAGTGGCATGATTTCATCCTTTTTTATGGCCGAGTAATATTCCATTGTACACATGCACCACATCTTCTTTATCCATTCCTCTGTCGACGGACACTTAGGTTGCTTCCATGTCCTGGCTACTGTGAATAGGGCTGTTGTGAATATTGGGGTCCATGTATCTTTTGAAAGTAGTGTTCTTTTTTTTGGATATTTGCTCACGAGTGGAATTGCTGCATCCTATGGTAGTTTTTAATTTTTTGAGGAACCTCCCTCCTGTTCTCCAGTGACTGTTCCAATTTGCATTCCCACCAACAGTGCACAAAGGTTCCCTTTTCTCCACACCCGCCAGCATTTGTTATTTGTGGTCTTTTTGATGATGGCCGTTCTGAAAGGGGTGAGGTGGTACCTCATTGTGGCTTTGAGTTGCATTTCTCTGATGATGAGTGACGTGGAGCACCTTTTCATGTGCCTGTTGGCCATCTGTCTGTCGTCTTTGGAAAAAGGTCTATTCAGGTCTTCTTTGATCTTGTAGTGTATGGTGTGTGTCCATGTTCTTGCCTGTGGGTTTAATCCGCACTGTCTGTGTAGGTCTGGGCTTTACATCAAGTGGGAGAAAGACCTCGTTGGCCCTTCTTCCCTGACCTGTCTTATCGGAGACAGCCTGGCCGTTTTGGGGATTTGCTTCCATGGAGGGGGTCCTGTGAGGGTTCACCTCTCACTGTCCTGTGACGGGATGTGCTGAGATCCCTTGTCTGTCCTCTTCTGCTCCATCTGTAGGGCACGTTATCAGCGGGGTGACGCTGTTTCAGGGTCTCACCTAGAGCAGATGCATTGCTGTTTGACCACACGCCTGACGTGTTCACCTGTGTCTTTATTCCCATATTCTAGTCAGGAAGTACACTCTGCTCTCTTCCCTCTCCTTTCCCATGTGAGTTTTGTCTGGCTAAACTCATTTACGTGGTCAGGTCGGATCATCTTCAGTATCTCAAATTTGAGTTGAGTATCTAATTCTTAAAAAAAAAAAAAAAAAAAAGCATCAATTGCTAAAGACCACGTGGTAACCTTGAGTGAGTTTAAGGTTAGGTGGAGCTTGACTAGGAGAGCTCAGGGGTCTCCTACGGAGATGCAGCACCTTGGTTGAAGTGCCCCCAGGCGCTCAGGGGCTCTCGAATGGCTGCCTGGTTCCCAGCGTCACTGCCACCTCTCTGCCGGTGCTCAGCCAGCCACCCCCTGGGTCCGCGTGTGCTGGAGCTTTTTGCAAATCATGGTCTGGACTTGGGTGGCGTAGGAGAAAGCTTTGACTTGAGTATCCAGAGTCACGTCTGAGGGTCACTCCCGTCACGAACGTTGCCGATGAAGGCCTGGGTCCAGAAAACCCATCGCGTGTCCCGCAGGACTTGGAGAGGGTAGGCTGCCCTCTCACACTGGAAATGCCTACGGGGAGCCGGTCCAGAGGTTCAACGCGTGATTCAGGGCCCTCGAGTTCTGAATCACGCCAGGCTCGGCAGGTGGCAGATGGCCCTGCATCTCGATGAGAAGGCACAGGTCCAAGCCGACTGGGATTCTGCAGTATCCTCGCCTGCCATCCACTGCAGAGCTCCTGGGATGCCCGGGGCGTATTTGAGGAGGATTCTGACTCTTGCGGAATCTGCGGGATTGCGATCCGTCATGGAGTTCAGGATGCGGGTCAAGGTCACTTCGGTGGCCGACAGTCACCGGCCGTGTCTCCCCATCAGACAGGAACAGACCCACACAAGGGAGTCACTGGAAGCTTGCCTGCAGCTCGGAGGGTTGCTCTGATATTTTAAAACAGTAGGAGACATCGTTGAGATGGAAGGTGGATAATAGTCCTAGGTGGTGGGTGAGAGCTGGGCCTTGGCGGTTTGGGGTGCCCTCTGAAAGACCCTTTGCCGGTAATTATTCAGGTAGCGTGGAGTATGATGGTAGACGTTTTTAAGGAGGCAAACATAATTTTACTGGTGTTCACGGCTGGTCCGCCTGAGATCCTGATTTCTCAACGAAAGGGTTTCTCAAGCTTGGCGCTATTGACAGGTCTGGGAGGTGGGGGTGAAAACGTACACTGGGGAAGGGTCTCCAGCAGGTAGAAGGCACGGGGGAAGGAAGGGAGCGGATGGGAGGCAGGTTGTGGTTCTGGACCATCAATGGGAATGAAGAATGCGTGTTTCACACAACACAGCGCACAGGGCGAAGGACAGCGGATATGAGGTTGTGTGTCAAATATAAGATGGATGGGGGTGGATGGGAGGCAGGAAGGAAGGATGCATCGAAGGAAGCAAAGGGTGAAAAGTAGAGAGAGATTGTTGCAGGGACCAGTGTTGGTGAAGTTCTGTGAACCTGGGATTGGTTTCGTTCAACCCTTTGCACTTGACTTCTAAACTAAAAACAGAAATACACCCACACGCCTCTTGCAAGCTGTCACAGGACCTTAAACCTGAGAACCTCGCGGATGCACTGCACATCCTTTTTCTCGGAGATAAAGGAGCTGCTTTCTCAAGAGCTGCTGCTGCGGGCGCTGGGGAAGGTGATGGAGATGTTGTCCAGGCTCAGCATTTCCCCACAGGATTCAGTTGCAAACTGCCTCAGTCCCAGTTCCAGTTCTTGTAGGGGGATTGTGCATCCGGAAGAAGGTCTGGCTGAGTTTGGGGTGCTGTCTGTGGCCCCGGGAGAGAGGAAGTGCCAGCCTCCCCGGTGGGCTGCATGCTGTAATTTTGCTTCGATTGCTGTGCCCCGCCAGACACAAGTGCCCCACCAGACAGGACTGTGTGTGTGCAGTCTACTGCACTGTGATGTTTAGGATTTTATTTGCCCAGATTCTCAGTGTTCTCGCCAAGAATAACTGAAATGAGGAAGGCAGAAAACGGGATACGTTTCCTCCTCATATTTCTGTAAATGACATCGGTGGGGCTGATCCTCTCTCCCCTACCTCTTATTTCTTTTGGTGTTGGTACTGTGATGGTGTTGCTTTAGGGGGCATCTCCTGTATTTCTAGAATATTTTTAACAGGGGAAATATACTAAACCTTGACAGACAGACACACTGGGGGTTGTCAGTGGCTTCCTAGAGAAAAGCCCTGAGGCGTGTGGAAAATTTTAAAGAAGACAAATTTCCCTGCAGACCAAGGCTATCGTGGGTGTCTTCATGACTTCCGGGATTTAATACAAGGACAGAGGAGGGGTCGTCCCATGGTGTTCTGTACAGGTTGGTGTCTGAGCTTCCAGGATGAGGTATTTGAGTCCGGAGATATCCTGGCAAAGGGACTAATTAAACATTCTATGTGCACGTGCATTGAGGTGTAAATGAGGAAGAGAGGGATTGCAGGAGTCCCTGAGCTGGAGGAGTCAGAAGTAAAAGAGATTGTGAAAGTTAGTGTAGAAACGGGTGTCTCTGCAAGTTAAACAAGTGAGTTAACATATCAACATATGAGTTGAACATATGTTCCCACTTGAGCATCTCTTGGTATTTATACAAGAGAACTGAAAACAGGTGTCCACATGAAAACTTGTGCCTGAATGTTCATAGCAGCACTACTCACAAACGCCGAAAGATGGAAACAACCCAAACATTCATCGGGGGATGGGTGGGTCCACAGCATGGGGGTCCGTGCACACAGTGGAATAGGATGCAGCCAGGAAGAGGAGGGAAGCTCTGACACAGGCTACCACGTGGACGGGCCTTGAACACACGATGCTCCGTGAGAGAAGCAGACACAGAAGGACACACCGTGTGTGATCCCATTGAGAGGAAACGTCCAGAACAGGCAAATCCAGAGACACAGTGAGTAGACTAGCAGGAGCTGGGGCAGAGGAAGGAACATGGGGTAATAGCTATAGGGTAGGGTTGTTTCTTTCTGAGATGGTGCAAGTTTTCTGAGAGTACATCGAAGTGATGGTTGTACAGCATTGTCGTATTAAATGTCAATGAATTATTAAACATTGAACAATTTAAAAAATGACAGTTAATTTTCTGATACAGCTTTATTGAGATATAATCCTATAATAGCCTTCAAAGCATACAATTCATTTATTTTTAGTATGTTCACAGATCTGTGTCGCCATCACCATTATTTAATTTCAGAATATGTTCATGGCACCAAAAAGAAACTTCTATGCCCATCAACAGTCGCTCTCCATTAACCTAGCCCCTCCCCAACTCTGGTAACCATGAATCTACTTTCTGTCTCTGTGGATTCGCCTGTTCTGGATGTTTCCTGTAAATGGAATCACACTGTATGTGTCCTTCTGTGTCTGCTTCCCTCACGGAGCATCGTGTGTTCAGGGTCCATCCACGTGGTAGCCTGTGTCAGAGCTTCCCTCCTTTTCCCGGCTGCATCCTCTTCCACTGTGTGCATGGACCCCATGCTGTTTATCCACCCATCCACCCATCATCAGAGCTCCACTCCTTTTCAGGGCTGCGTCCTATTCCATCGTGTGGCCAGACCACACTTGTTTATCCATCATCAGTTGATAGACATCTGAGTAGTTTCCATTTTAAATAATTAATTTTAAACTGGTAAGTTTTATGTTGTGTGCATTTTACCACACACGTAAAAGCTAATAAGTCCTGGGAGCTTCCACACCCAAGGCTCTGTTGTAACTTATGACGTGAGCTGTTTCACCGCACAGTTCCTCTTGAGGCAGGCACTTTTATGATCAGTATCTCACAGGTGAGGAAATGAAGGTACTGAGATGCTCAAGAGCTCAAGACTCCCCAGGTATTCACTGGTGGGGCTGGGATGAGGACCAGGCCCCTTCAGTCTTCCCAGTAGACATCCTAACTCCCCCATAAATAGCAGGTACCAGGGCTGGGAACTGTCTCATAAAATGCAGATATTACTGTCACCATGACCTCAAGAATGGATCTGGGTTCCTGCAAAGGGGGACACGTGGGTCCCAACTGGCCAGATCACGAGTGGACGGGCAGTTCAGATGGTGCAATGTTCCAGAATGCAGGATGAGCCAGAACCTTGTTGAAGGATGAGGGATTAGAGTGCATTAGGGGGATGTTGCGAGAGGTGGCACAGGAAGAGCTGGGCATTCCCCGTGACAGGTCTTGGTCCCTCGTGGTGAAGAAGCTTCCAGAAGGTCGTGAGCAACACCTGTTTTCAGTGGGATGTGTTGAGTGTGAGACATGCTGGGTGCAGGAGGGTTTCTGGGAGCATCTTCTATGTCACTGGTATTCTGTTGCCTTACTCATTCCTCTGTGGCTTCCTGGAAAGGACAGATGTCCCAGAATCCTGGACACCCCCACACTTTCATTTCATGAGCAGATGTCCCCTGGGCTTCTTATACCTAAAATCTGTTCCAAGCGGGTTTGGGGAGAGATGCATATGAACCTTGCTTTTCCACTGACTCACTTTGGGACCAGGGCCACGTCACTCTCCCCCATATGCCTCAGTTTCCCAATCTGTTAGCTCTTCAGGGTGGTTTGGAGGATCAGAGGAGAACATTGACCTGGAAGACTCTTTCTGTTGCTTCTGGTTCCCTTTTCCAGAGCTGCTATTCTCATTATCAAAGTATATTGCATCTGCTTGTGGGGAGTTTGGGGGGTCGCTTATACACATTTCTGCTTCTGACTCAAAATTGGATTCAAAGATAGGGCAAATAATTATCTGCTTTGCAAAACATGTTTCTGGATTCTGTGATATCCACAGAACGTATGTATGGAAAATAAGAATATTTTATACATGTTTTTATATGGAAACCAGGGTGTCACAGCTGCAGTACTGTTGACATTTGGGGCTGGATGACTCTCTGATGTGGGGCATCCTGTGCACTGTGGGGTGTGGAGCAACATCCCTGGTCTCGACCAACCACGTGCCAGCAGAATCACTCCAAGTTGTGACAGCCAAAGTGTCTCCACATAGTGACAGATGGAAGACAAAAGTGATCACACTGGAGAACAATTGTGAGATAGATAGGTTGATCGTTGGATAGACAGATGATAATTCATAGATGGATGAAGAGATTTGATAGATGAATAGATTTTTGATAGATAAATAGATGATTAGATAGGTGATAGATTAAATAGAGAGATAGTGTATAGCATATAGACAGAGTCTCTTATGCTAAGGCAGACTTTCTCAGTCTTGGTTCTGTTGAGATTTGTGGGTGGATACATCTCAGTTATGGGGTCATCCTGTGCCTTGTAGGATGTTGGGCAGTGTCCCTGCTCCTACACCCCCAGAAGCACATCTCCCCTTCCCCAGTTGTGACAACCAAAAATGTCTCCAGACTTGTCGACTGTCCAGTGAGGGGGAAGGGAAGCAAAATGGCCCCGCAGCGGAGAACCGCTAATGTAGAGGCCGGTGCTTTGGAGCATGCCTGCCCTAGAACTACAAAATGACCTGGACCCAAGACCTGACTGCACTCTGAGGCTCTGGGAAGGGGCCCCCAGCCCAGCGTCCTGGGGAGCATTTAGACCTCTGGGTATCACGACACATCCTGGATGTCTCCATCACACGCAGCATTCACCCTTCCCTTCAGCCCCACTGTGTGGACACTCCCCTGCATCCATCCTGCACCCTGGGCCAGTTATGTGCGGAGGACTCTTCCCACACAGCCCCATCCCCACTGGGATCAGAGATCCTGAAATGACAGCACCCATGGTTGGATGGCATCATTGGTCCTGCCTCCTGTCCTGTATCCGGGAAGCAGAGCACAGCATCCATGGCATAAAGTTGTGGGTTCTCCCCGGGAGCCTTCTGTGGAGGGATATTGCTGTAAAAAGAGGGATATTCATAGCATCAACTAAACCCCTGAAATATGGACCTTGAAAAGTGAGTGTTTTCAAGGAAAATCAAAACCACGGTGACATCAACAAGCTTAACCTCTAACAGCACTTAAATGTCTTGGGTCTTTTTTTTTTTTTTGTCTTGGGTCTTTTTGAAGTTCTTACTTTTGCACACTCTTCTCCCATCTACCCCCAGCCTTCCCTTGTTTGAATTTGGGGATGGATTTTGACATTTCTTCTGGTGGGATCAAAATGCCACACCGTTTGTTTCACGCCATTTGCCAGTAGTGTCAAGGATTTCCTGAAATAATCTGGCATTTGTACCCCTGTAATCCCATCCTTTGGGACATGGGGTTCCAGGAAGCATCGTGAATTGGAGCACATCTTATGAAGCTGAGGTCTCTCTCAGGGAAGGACATTAGGTGCTAACTGAAGAAAGAATTAGAAGCACTGAATTCGCAGAAATGCCGTCACACCCTGCAATTAATTTTTGAAGGGAAGAAAATTAAGTGCTTTGCCCCTGGTGAACACGTCCAGCATTTGCATTAGATTTTGCATGTTTGGGCGACGTGACTAAAAATGCTTCTCATCATCCCATCAATCAAAAGGCATCCAGCTCCTCTTTGTAGTTCTGGAATCATGCTCCGATCTGCTCAGAAGCGAGCCAGGACCGTACCAAGAAGACAGGGTAGAGTTTGATGTGTACCCGAGAGGGTACCTCCTTCTGCAGGGTGAATTGACTGGACTTCAGCTATCTCCTAACCTGACTTGATACTTGGGCAGTGTTTCTCTCATTAAAAATTCAGTCGAATTCAGTGAAAATTGAAACGTTTTTAAAGACCTGAATAAAACATGGATCAGGGTCTTTGTAAGACCCTTGTCAACAGTAGTCGATTCTGAAAGGTGTAGATCTTCAGCTATTATAAATGCAATTGTTACCATCACTAGTGGGTTTTTTATTTTTAAAGTTTATTTCTTTATTGGCTGTGTTGGGTCTTCGTTGCTGTGCACGGGCTTTCTCCACTTGTGGTGAGCAGGTGCTACTCTTTGTTGTGGTGCACTGGCTTCCCATTACAGCAGCTTCTCTTGTTGCAGAGCATGGGCTCTAGGTGTGCAGGCGTCGGTAGTTGGGGCATGCGGGCTCAGCAGTTGTGCCTTGCAGGCTCTATAGAGTGTGGGCTCAGTAGTTGTGGTGCACGGACTTAGTTGCTCCGCGGCATACAGGATCTTCATGGACCAGGGCTTGAACCCGTGTCTCCTGCATTGGCATGTGGATTCTTAACCACTGCACCACCAGGGGAGTCCTCACTAGTGGTCTTTTGAAGAGTTCCATTAAAATGTGTGTGAAAAGGGTCTTCTCTACGTGGCGCATTTTCTCCAACTGAAGACAAATTTCCATCCAGCATGTGGAAGCTGGGGGTGGAGGGACTCGTGTTGCCTTCGTAATCACTAAATCTGTCCCCAAATTCCAGCTCCATCCTTTCCCTGGATGTGCCACGGGACCTGGTATTCCTGAGTAAATAAATACATATGTATTTGGCATTTAGTCATTTAGCCATGAAATGTCTACCTTTGGCGGTGAGTGGGCAGAATATTAACTTTTGGGCACTGAAAGAACAGTAGGGATTTGCCCACCTTTTCTAGCAGATTTTAGATACCGACTCCTTTGGTAGATTGCAGTAACCAAGCAGGAGGACCTTCTGATGTGATTTGGGGAGAATCTGGCTGTATCATTCCCGACTGATACACTCTAAAGTGGCTGTTGGGGTAAATGGTGATGTCATGCCTGTTAGAGCTTCACGGCAAGAGTCTGCGCTTCATCACAGTTCAATGTTGACTATTTTTGCCTTAAATCTGTTTTTTTCTGATAGTAATATTTTGAGCCTGGATTACTTTTGGTTTATTTTTACCCTGTCTTTCTTGCTTTAAAAAAAAAAAATTATTTTATTTATTTTATTTATTGGCTGCGTTAGGTCTTCGTTGCTTCGCATGGGCTTTCTCTAGTTGTGGGGAGAGGGGGCCACTCTTTGTTGTGGTGCGTGGGCTTCTCTTGTTGAGGAGCATAGGCTCTAGGTGTGTGGGCTTCAGTAGTTGCGGCATGTGGGCTCAGTAGTTATGGCTCATGGGCTTAGTTGCTCCGCGGCATGTGGGATCTTCCCAGACCAGGGATCCAACAGGTGTCCCCTGCATTGGCAGGCGGATTCTTAACCACTGTGCCACCAGGGAAGCCCCTGTAACTCTCTCTCATGTTCAACCCACAACACTCTTTCATGTGTTCTTTTCAGAGGCAGTATATTTAGTTTTCTTCTCCAGCCTTTTGGTGATGGGGTTCATCTTTCCTTGAATACATATGTTTATTTGATCAACTTAAAAAATATACATGTTTGTAACTCCATCTTATTTTAAATTGTGTACCTTTTTTGTGCTTCTTTGTCATTTTCCTGTTTTCAGACTTTTGTGTTCTGGTGTGTGTTTTGTTTCCATGGAAGCCGCGTGTCTCATCTCCCCAACACTCTGGGAATTTTGGTTTTATAAAACGAAACTCACAGAACATGAAACAAAATGCATTTCTCAGTTGATTGTCAGAAATTAAACCCTGACTGTGGGCTTTGCCCTTTGAAGATAAAGGATGTCCCATAACCATGCAACTCCACCAGACCTCATCTCTTGCTGATTTTTTTTTTTTTTGGTATCATTGTTGTATTACATTTTTAAAGAACTTTTATTGTGATATAATTGACATACAATAAGTTGCATATATTTAAAATGTACAATTTGATATATTTTTTCTTATTAGTAATGTATGTATGGCAATCCCAATCTCCCAATTCATCCCATCCCACTCCTCCACCCCCGCTTTCCCCCCTTGGTGTCCATATGTTTGTTCTCTACGTCTGTGTCTCTATTTCTGCCTTGCAAACTGGTTGATCTGTATCATTTTTCTAGATTCCGCATATATGCGTTAATATACGATATTGGTTTTTCTCTTTCTGACTCACTTCACTCTGTGTGACAGTCTCTAGGTCTAGATGATGGTTTTTTAAAAAAGATTTTAATTAAAAACAATTTTTTTTATTGGAGTACAGTTGATGTACAATGTTGTGTTTGATTCACTTTGCTGCAGAGCAGAAACTGTTATACATACACATATATCACTCTTTTTCAGATTCTTTCCCCATATAGGTCATTAGAGAGTATTGAGTAGCGTTCCCTGTGCTACACAGTAGGTCCTCATTCCTCACCTGTTTTATATATGGTAGTTTGACGATGGGTGTTTTGAGGAAAAAAAATTATTTTGTCTCACTCTCTAATACTTTTTAAAAAATAAATTTTAGAAATGAGGTTCTCTTCTCCGGAGTTGTTTTGTTTTTACGATGTTAGCTTCATCCCAGTTGTGTAGACGTGGTTCCAGGAACCCCAGTTCTGGATCTCATTTCAGGTTCACTGCCTGTTTTTGCCCAAGGCTGAGTTCTTTTTCCTTTATTCCCTTTTCTTTTTTTATTGAGGTCCTGTTGATTTACAGTCTTCCATGTTTCAGGTGAATAACACAGTGGTTGCAATTTTTAAAGGTTATGCTCCATTCATAGTTACTATAAAATATTGGCTCGGTTCCCCGTGCTGTACCATACATCCTTGTAGCTTGTTTATTCCATACACAGGAGTTCGTGCCTCTTAATCCCCTAGTGAGGGTGAGTTCCCGGTTGCCCTGGGAGTCCCAGGGAGCTGGAGCGAGTGCCTCTGTACATTTTATGTGAAACAAACAATGACCTCTTTTTATTTCTTGATTCCTGAAGTATTTGACAGTATCTTGCTTTCCTGCCTGAAGGATTAGCCTCTTGGGTCTACAAGTATTTCTTGAAGCCCTTGTAATTCCAGACTGTGTAGGTGTTCCTTCGCTCTTTCCTGAAATCTAACAACAGGAAAGAGGCATCTCCACCTTATTTGATTTTCCTTTTGTCAGACGTCCTGCCTTTTCCTCCCTGGATGCATTTAGGATTCACTCTCTGTCTTGAAAGCACAATAGTTTTTACCAGGATGTGGTTGGTGGACTTACAGGCATTTAAAAATAATGTATATGGTCTAGGATAGCTCTCTTTATTGCGGATTTCTGTTTCACAGGGCTTTTTTTCTTTACACTGAGCCTTTCCATATTTTTCCATTTTTGTTTTCCACAGTTCATTTCTTTGAAGACACCCATTATCTATTTTTTTTTTGTAAGCCATTTTTAAATTGAAGTATAGTTAATTGATAGTGTGTTCATTTCAGGTGTACAGCAAAGTGATTGTTGTACACATATATTCCATATATATATACGTATATTCTTTTTCAGATTCTCGTGCATTATAGGTTATTACAAGTTCCTTGTGCTCTGCAGGAGGTCCTTGTTTATCTCTTTTATACATAGTCGTGTGTTTATGTCAATCCCAAGTCCTAATGAATCTCCCTGCCTTTGGTAACCACAAGCTTGTCTTTTCTGTCTGTGCATCTGTTTCTGTCTCATAAATCAGGACATACCTGGCATCCTTGTGCCGCGTCTCCGCCGTCTGCTTTCTGCTTCATTTCCCCCCGCGTCTGTTCACTTTCTCCCGTCATCTTTTTCTCCTGCGTCCTGTGTTTTTCCACATCACTGACGTGATCCTCTGCAATGTGGATCCCGAGCCTCCGTCCGCTCTAGGGCCGGTGCTCCAGAACGTGACTTTTTTTTTTTTTTTTTTTTATAAATTTATTTATTTATTGGCTGCATTGGGTTTTTGTTGCTGCACGTGGGTTTTTCTCTAGTTGCGGCGAGCGGGGACTACTCTTTGCTGTGATGCGTGGGCTTCTCATTGCGGTGGCTTCTCTTTTTGTGGAGCACGGGTTCTAGGCTCGTGGGCTTCAGTCGTTGTGGCGCACGGGCTCAGGTGCTTCATGGCGTGTGGGATCTTCCCGGCCCAGGGATCGAACCCGTGTCCCCTGCATTGGCAGGCGGATTCCTAACCACTGCGCTACCAGGGACGTCCCTCCAGAACGTGACTTTTACAGCATCTTCCGCGGGGTCTGCCAGCCGCACACCATCTCAGGATGTCGCCCCTCCAATCTCGCGCCCTCTTTAGGACGGCGGACGGAGGCTGGGTGCCCCTCGGCCTCCAGCTCTGGGTGCATCTTCATTTGAACTCAACGCGCCTCCCCTGTCTCTTATGTACGGTTAGTGTGCACATCCTGTAGATTATTACAGAGTCACCTGTCACATCTTATTTTCTTTTTTGGTGTCTGCGTGTCTTTTCCCGTGAGTCCCACGATCGGGTAGCTCTCTGAATGCGCACTCTTTGCCCCTGAAAGAGCGGAGGGGATTCTCTTTCCTTCTCGCTCTGTAGACCTCAGACCTCAGACAACCATACTTTTCTGTGGTTTTAAGGCTTTTGTATCAACTATTCAGTCCTTCAGCTGCTCGAGGAGGGAGGGCAGGGAGCGGGGACTCTTCGAGGTCACAGCTGCTCATGGCCTCTGTCTGTGGGCACTTGCTCTCCAAGGTTGGGGAGATCCCTGGGATGGGGGCCAGCTGTGGCCTGGTCCCTGCTGCTGGGAGCCAGGTACGAGGTTCCAGGCCGGAGTGGACAGCCATCTAGTGGTGGTTCAAGACAAGATGGGACGGCCATCCGACGATGGTAGCAGGATAGAGTGGACCCCGGGGCACCACTTGCCCCCCCGTGACCCCTGCCCTAATCCAAAACAGGACAAGCTCCTGGCCTTGGCCTCCCCCACATGGACAGGGCCTCTAGTCTCGGAAACCTTGTCCCGCAGCCTTCGCTGCCTCCATGGTGGGACAGGGAGTCCGGGCCGGTCCCTCAGCTTCGTCCAAAGACCAGACACGCAGGCTGTAGCCCTCGTCATGTCCGGGCCACTGCTGTCCTGGGTGGCACTTCCCCAGCTTCTGTCGTCAGGCGTGGTGACCTGCTCTGCGCCTTCGGCCTACAGTTCTCTGGGTCAGCACGGAACAGCCCGTCGTAGGCTGAGCTGCGACCTCTCTGAGGTTACTTGGTAAATGCCAGGGGCACACTAATTAACACTTTTCTTTTTATATTTTTAAAAGCAGTCATTTATGTTCCAGTCTTTACTACACAAAGTGCAAGTATTTCCATCTACTCATCATGGCAGATGTGGACAGTTAGGGTGAGGGTTAAGGTTGGTCTCACTTTGAATTCCATTATGCATTGGAACCCAAAAACTTGTTTGATTTTCTTTTTTTTTTTTAATTATTTATTTATTTATTTATTGGCTGTTTTGGGTCTTCGTTGCTGCACACGGGCTTTCTCTAGTTGTGGTGAGCGGGGGCTGCTCTTTGCTGAAGTGTGTGGGCTTCTCAGTGCGGTGGCTTCTCTTGTTGTGGAGCATGGGCTCTAGGTGCAAGGGCTTCACTAGTTGCGGCACACAGGCTCATTAGTTGTGGCTCTCCGGCTGTAGGGCACAGGCTCAGGAGTTGTGGCACATGGGCTTGGTTGCTCCGCGGCATGTGGGATCTTCCCGGACCAGGGATGGACCCCGTGTCCCCTGCACTGGCAGGCAGACTCCCAACCACTGCGCCACCAGGGAAGTCCTGGTTTTCTTTTTTAAAAATTTTATTTTATTGTGGTGAGCACACCTAACAGGAGATATACTCTCTTGAGAATGTATTAAGCGTACCATCCTATAGTGTGAATCACGGGTGCCGTATCGTGTGGTAGATGTCTAGTGTTTATTCATCCCGCAAAACGGAAAACTCTACACCCACTAACCTTCCCCTTCCCCTAGGCGTGCCTCTGGCAACCCCCATTGTACTCTCTAAGTCTATGAATTTGACTATGTTAGATGCCACATGTAAGTGGAATCCTGTAACATTTGTCCTTCTGTAACGGGCTTATCTCACTGAACATAATACCCTCCAGGTGCTTCCATGTTGCCGCACAGGGCAGGATCTCTCTCTCTCTCACTCTTTTTTTTTTTTTTTTTTTTTTTCCCCACACCGCACGGCTTGTGGGGTCTCAGTTCCCCGACTGGGGATCAAGCCCACGCCCCCTGCAGTGGAAACAGAGTTTAATGACTGGACCACCAGGAAGTCCTGAATCTCCGTTTTTAAAGCCTGTGTAATATGCCATCGTCCATATACCACATTTCCTGTATGCATGTATCAGTCGATGGACGTTTGGGCTGTTTCCACACCTTGGCTGTTGTCAACATGGGGGTGCAGATATCTATTTTAGATGCTTATTTCAACACTTTGGGTGAATACCCAGATGTGGCATTGCTGAATCATAGGCTGTACTTTTTTTTTTAATGTAAATATGTATTTATATATGTATTTTTTAAGCTCTTCATTGGAATATAATTGCTTTACACTCTTGTACCAGCTTTTGAGGTACACCAAAGTGAATCAGCTGTATTTATACACATATCCCCATATCCCCTCCCTCCCGCGACTCCCTCCCACCCTCCCCGTCCCGGCCCTCTAAGGCATCACCCATCATCGAGTTGATCTCCCTTTGTTACACAGCAACTTCCCACTAGCTATTTTAGAGTTGGTAGTATGTATATGTCTATGCTACTCTCTCACTTCGTCCCAGCTTCCCCTTCACCCCCCGCCCCCTCAACCCCGTGTCCTCCAGTCCAGTCTCTGCATCTGCATCCTTATATATATATATTTTTTAATTTTATTGACGTATAGTTGATTTACAATGTTGTGTTAATTTCTACTGTACAGCAAAGTGATTCAGTTATATATATACATTCTTTTTAATATTTTCCATTAGGGAAAAGAATTTTCACAGGATACTGAAGAGACCTCCCTGTGCTCTACAGCGGGACCTTGTTGTGTATCCATCCTGTATGTACTAGTTTGCATCTGCTAACCCCAACCTCCCAATCCTTCCCCCCCACCCCCCCTCCTGCTTGGCAACCACATGTCTGTTCTCTACGTCTGTGAGTCTGTTTCTGTTTTGTAGACAAGTTCATTTGAGTCGTATTTTAGATTCCACATCTAAGTGATCTCATAGGATATTTGTCTTTCTCTGTCTGACTTACTTAGTATGATCATCTCCAGGTCTGTCCATGTTGCTGCAAATGGCATTATTTCATCCCTTTTTATGGCTGAGTAATATTCCACTGAATATATGCCACATCTTTATCCATGCATCTGTCAATGGACATTCAGGTTGTTTCCATGTCTTGGTTATTGTAAATAGTGCTGCTGTGAACATAGGGGTGTGTGTATCTTTTTGAATTAGAGTTTTGTCTGGATACATGCCCAGGAGCAGGATTGCTGGGTCATAGGGTAGCTCTATGTTTAGTTTTTCAAGGAACCTCCATCCTGTTCTCCATAGTGGCTGCACCAGTTTACATTCGCACCAACAGTGCAGGATTTATTATTTCTGGACTTTCTGAGGAGGGCGTGGGCTCTACTTTTAATTTTCTGAGGCTCCTCTGTACTGTCTCCCAGGTGCACACATTTCTGCTGCAGCACCTGGCTGGGAACTCGAATTCCACGTCTGCCGGCCTGTCCCGGCATCTGCTGTGGGTAAACGTACCCACCTCTCACCTCCTGTCTTTGCAAAAAGCTAGACATTCATGGAACACACATCGGGCGTTTTCTTCATCTTGACTTCAGATTTCCGTTTCGCCTAGTATCTGCATGGACCCTTTTCCTACATTTGGGGGGGCGGGGTCTATGTCACACCCATCACGTGGTTGAGCCCCTGTTTTTTTTTTTAATTAACTTATTTATTTTATTTGTTTTATTTCTGGCTGTGTTGGGTCTTCATTGCTGTGTACGGGCTTTGTCTAATTGAGGCAAGCAGGGGTACTCTTCATTGTGGTGCGCGGACTTCTCATTGCAGTGGCTTCTCTTGTGGAGCACGAGCTCTAGGCGCGTGGGCTTCAGTAGTTGCAGCACTCGGGCTCAGTACTTGTGACGCACGGGCTTAGTTGCTCTGTGGCATGTGGGATCTTCCCGGCCCAGGGCTGGAACCCATGTCCCCTGCATTGGCAGGTGGATTCTTAACCACTGCACCACCAGGGAAGCCGGAGCCCCTGTTTTATTTTCAGAGTAAATCAACACAAACCCACACACCCAGGGTGAATGAACACACACGTGAAAACCCCTCCCTCAAGGGACTGACCCCTGCTTGATCCCTCTGAAGCCTTTGCCCCACATCCAGTCTGCAGCCATCCTGGGCCTCATGCCTCCCTCAGCGGCCGGGAGGAGAGCCCAGGGACCCCCACGATGCACGTGTCCTCTCTGAGGTCTCCTGTCACTGCAGAGACGCTTCATTCCCCCAGCTCGGCTTCTCATTCCTGGCTCTGCCTCCAGTGGTGGCAAACTGTCTTTTTCTCCTTTGCCCTTGGCGCACCCCAGGGAGGCGTCCTGATGGGCTCGGTCTGGGTTCCGTGCCGGACCCTGGGTTTGGATCGGCAGCTGTGGGGGTTGTGATCCAGCACGGGGGGGTGAGTCTGGGGACGCGGCTCCCCAGGTGCAGCTGCCATGGAGGGGACGTCCCTCGGGAGGACGGAACACTGCGTGCCCATCGGCTGAGGGGATCAGCTTGCGGTCCAGTTGGGGACGGATGCTGCAGTTTCGTACGTGAAACGTGTGCAAGGGCCCCACGGTGCTAGCAGATGCACTGGGGTGACTGGAAACGAGAAGCTTGTCTAATGCAGGGGGACATTCTCAGGACGGGACGTCCCTGCCTTTGTGGATGAGCCGTGGTGGGGGGTTCTTGGGAGTGATGTTGGATGACGCTACAGGAGGTTTCCCAGAGGCGGTGCGTGGGACGGGAGCTATTTCGGGAGATTAAGCTCGCCTGCAGCTTCAGGGCCGCTGGCGGGAGGAGAACCAGGTGGGTGGAAAATGCGGTGCTTGGCACGGAACGTGGTGCCCAGCCGGGCTGTGAGAGCGGAGGGGAACCATCCCCGATGACCCCCTCTCTGCTTCCGTGCCATCCTTACAGATGCTGAGATTGGCAGGCGGGTTGGGGAGGTCTCCATTCACGGGGTCTTGAAGCCACGACAGACGTGCTTGAGCGGATGCGTGCGAAGATGCTGTGGGCGAGATGCCGGGGGTTGCCTGTGGGGTTAGACACAGCGTCGTGAGTCAGAGGCGTTTGAGCCGGATTTTAGAGGGTGAGTGGGAGTTCTCTGGGTGGGCACGGGGGCAGAGGGCTTTCCTGGCTGAGGCTTCATCTTTGGTGTTCACTTAAACGTTATGTCCTAGGAAAGAGGGGAACACAGGTCCTTTGTGTATTAGTGAGGGTCCTGCCAAGAAACGGAGCCAACAGGGTGTGTGTGTGTGTGTGTAGATGCAGATGTACTTACAGATGTAGATGTAAATAGATTAAAGATATGCATGTAGGTATAATAGATATAGAGGTACGTTTACATGTAGATTTAAATAGATATAGACGCACATACAGGTGTAATAGAGATGTAGATGCAGATGTACATGTAGATACAAATGTAGATGTAAATATAGACATAGCAGTGGATATAGTAGATACAGATAATAGGTGCAGATGTACGAATAGATGTAAATAGATGTAGAGGTACATACAGGTGTCGATATAGAGGCACATAGAGGTCTAATAGAGATGTAGATGCAGATGTACTTATAGATGTAGATGTAGTTATACACATAGATATGTAGATATAGTGGATGCAGTTAATAGATGCAGATGTACTTGCAGATGTAGATGTAAATAGATGTACGGGTACATATACATGTAGTTATAATAGTTACAGATGCAGGTGTACGTCTATGGGGGTGAGTCAGAAATTATCCGCACTCCGGTTATATTAAAACTTCTGTCAATTCTACAGCCGGTGCGGGTAATTTTTGACTCACCCTCATAGATGTAGATACAGATGCAGATGTACATATAGATATAGCTGTAAACAAATATAGGTATACAAGTAGGTGTAATAGACACAGATGTAGATATATAGATGCACATACAGATATAATGTAGATGCAGATGTACTTATAGATGTAGATGTAAATGTATACATGTAGATATAATAGATGTAGATGTAAATAGAAGTGGATGTCCACATAGATATAAATATAGACGCACATACAGGTATAATATAGGTGTATGTGCAGATGTACATATAGATATAATAGAAGTAGATGTATATAGGGGCTTCCCTGGTGGCGCAGTGGTTAAGAATCCGCCTGCCAATGCAGGGACACAGGTTCCATCCCTGGTGTGGGAAGATCCCCCATGCCTGGGAGCAGCTAAGCCCGTGTACCACAACTACTGAGCCCACGCACCTAGAGCCTGTGAGCCACAACTGTTAAGCCCACGTGCTGCAACTACTGAAGCCCACACGCCTAGAGCCCATGCTCTGCCACAAGAGAAGCCACGGCAATGAGGAGCCCGTGCACCACAACGAAGAGTAGCCCCTGCTCACTGTAACTAGAGAAAAGCCCGTGCGCAGCAACGAAGACCCAATGCTGCCAATAAATAAATAAATAAATTTATTTAAAAAAAGTAGATGTACATACAGTTGCAGATGTATTTATACATATCAATGTAGATGTAAATAGATGTAGATATAATAGATACTAATAATAGATCCAGATGTGCCTATGGATTTAAATAGATGTAGAGGTACATACAGATGTAGATATAGATGCACATACAGGTCTCATATAGATGTCGATGCAGATGTACATATAGATATAATAGAGGTAGATGTACATATAGATGTAGCTATAGATGCAGATGTACTTATACATGTAGATGTAGATGTAAGTAGATGCAGGTATACATATGGATAGAATAGACGGATGTAGCTGTACACATAGGTACAGAGATGTATACAGTCCCAGTGGGGAGAAGGCGGTAGCTAGGTGACAGAAGGTCCTGCTGACGTTTCAGAAGGAGGCTCCTTCCAAGAGCCACCAGTTAATTGGGAAGACGGGCAAACAGAGGGTCTCAGGGCCATCTCTCTCTTGGTTCTCCAGGATGGAGCTGGGGACGTGCTTCTGGCTTGTCTGTGCCCCCCGCTAAGTTCGCTTCCTAAGTTCGGCTCGAGCCTCCTCCTGTCGTCGAGGGAATCTTTGACTTTTCCGGTGGCCCCCACGGCTTGGCATGTTGGGTCCTACCTTCTCCAACAGCCTTATCATATCATTTTTCTATCCCCGGTGTTGGTTTAACTGAGAACCAAGGAATGTTGGCCTTAAGGGACGGTGGGAGAAGCTATGTCCACCTTCCGGGGCACAGGTCAGAAGAACAGAGCCCCGTGGCTCTAGGAGCAGCCGTGAGGAGAGGGCTGGAGCAGGGGGTGGAGGCTTTCTTCCTTGGTGCCCTCTCAGCACCTTGACCGCGGCAGTTGTGCAAACGGGATGAATGGGAGTGAGGGTCTGCCGGGGGCCAGGACTACGTCTCGGGCCAGCCCAGGCCACCACAAGCTCTAAGAGGGACACACGGCTCACGTGCTTGTCAGTTGCTGAGTGGACCTGGTGACTATTTTTATGCTGGGGGATCCAGGAGAAAGGCCAGGCTGTACCCAAAGACAACCAGGGGCCAGCCGGGTGGGCACCGCCAGACACTCGGTCACCCACCTGCCCAGGAGCTAGACATAGAACCGGTCCTCGAGCAGCCAGGGGAGTATGAGGGGGCGTGCAGCCCAGTAAGGGGGACCAGGATGCGGAGATGCTGTGCTGTGGCGCGTGAGAGGAGACCCAGGTCAGAGCTGTGACCCCGTGGGGACACGGGGCTGCTGTTCACAGTGTCAGGATGCTCTCCTCAGCACGACTGGTCTGTGTCTGTGGCCCACAGGTGGCCATCTCCACTCACGCCACCGTCGCTTTGTAGGTGACACGGGCTGTAGGAAGCTCACACCCCCGTGCCCACAGGTACGAGCTTCTGTTGTAAACCGCGCCCAGATGTCCGTCCACAGATGAATGGATAAAGAAATGTGGTCTCTTGCGGACGTAGAGAACAAACTTCTGGATACCAAGGGGGGAACTGAGTTGGGATGAATTGGGAGATTGGGATTGACATGTATACACTGCTATATATAAGATAATCAACAAGGACCTACCGTACAGCACAGGGAACTCTACTCAATACTCTGTAATGATCTGTGTAGGAAGGAAATCCAAAAAAGAGGAGATATACGTATAGTTGATTCACTTTGATGTGCATCTGAAACTAACACAGCATTGTAAATCTACTCTACTCTAATAAAAAGTAATAAAAATAAATAAAAACAGCAACAAACAAGACATGTGCAACAAACAAGAAATGTGGTCTCTACCTGCAGTGGAATATTATCTGGCCATGAGAAGGGAGGAAATCTTGCCATTTGTGACAAAACATGGTTGAACCTTGAGGGTCTTGTACCAGGAAATATATCAGACGGGAAAAGACATGCTGTATGGTCTCACAAATACTGTATGATCTCGCTTACGTAGCTTCAATTTCAGGGGGATCGTTTGAGAAGGAGAGTGAGAAGGTCTCATTTATATCTTAGAAGAAGATGGAACTTGTAGAAACAGAGTACAGTGGTGTTTGCCAGGGGCTGGGGGTTGGGGAAATTGGGGAGATGTTGGTCAAAGGGCATTCCTGTATCAATGAACAAATGGATAAGGAAGCTGTGGTGTCCAGCTTTGGTGGAATGTTCTGTGTGTTGGTCTTACTCTGAAGCCCGCAGATACAATCAATGTCCACCAGACCTCCATGCCCGCAGATACAAGCTTCTAGAGTATCCTCAGGTGGCTATCACCAGTTGAAGGGATAAGGAAGCTGTGGTGTCTAGCTACAGTTGAATGTTCTGTGCGTTGGTCATAGTCTGTTGTTGGTCATTGCAAATGCAGTGCCCACCAGACCTCCATGCCCACAGATACAAGCTTCTAGACCATCCTCAGGTGGCCATCACCGGTTGAGTGGATAAGGAAGCTGTGGTGTCCAGCTGTGGTGGAATGTTCTGTGTGTTGGTCTTACTCTGAAGCCTGCAGATACAATCAATGCCCACCAGACCTCCATGCCCGCAGATACAAGCTTCTAGAGCATCCTCAGGTGGCCGTCACCGGTTGAGTGGATAAGGAAGCTGTGGTGTCCAGCTTTGGTGGAATGTTCTGTGTGTTGGTCTTACTCTGAAGCCCGCAGATACAATCAATGTCCACCAGACCTCCATGCCCGCAGATACGCGCTTCTAGAGCATCCTCAGGTGGCCGTCACCAGTTGAGTGGATAAGGAAGCTGTGGTGTCCAGCTTTGGTGGAATGTTCTGTGTGTTGGTCTTACTCTGAAGCCCGCAGATACAATCAATGCCCACCAGACCTCCATGCCCACAGATATGCGCTTCTAGAGCATCCTCAGGTGGCTATCACTGGTTGAAGGGATAAGGAAGCTGTGGTGTCTAGCTACAGTTGAATGTTCTGTGCGTTGGTCATAGTCTGTTGTTGGTCATTGCAAATGCAGTGCCCACCAGACCTCCATGCCCACAGATACAAGCTTTTAGAGCATCCTCAGGTGGCCGTCACCGGTTGAGTGGATAAGGAAGCTGTGGTGTCTGCCTACAGTGGAGTGTTGTGTGTTGGCCATGCTCTGTGCTTGGTCACCCTCTGGAGCCTGCAGGCAGCGTGCCCGTCCAGCGTGCACAGTGTCACGTGAGGAACTGCGGTGCAAGATCACATCCCGTTGCGGAAATGACACGGGTGGCCGGTACGTGGGAGCACCAGCTTCTCCGGGGCTCTGAGCTCATGCGGGGGGCGGACAGCACGAGGTCTCCTGGGAGCCGTGAGGCTGAGCCCTGATCGGGCTGTTCCTCGGAAGCTGAGTAAATACCCCGCTGTAGACAGGGCGGGAGGTGCAGTAGCAAAACCCAGACCGTGTGCGGCTCCACCGTGGTCTGCAGCACCGTGCGGCCCGCAGGCGCACAGAGCGGGCGTGATGGTTACTTGAGAGCGGCTGCAGGTTCCTCCTGACTCGACGGAAGAGACCCCTGGTCTCCTCTACATAAACCATGGCTTCTTGTCACCCACTTGCGACTTGGGTCCGTCGAGGACACGGAAAACCACCGCCCTCCTCAGCGTCATGGCACAGATCCCTACTGGTCACTCTTGGAAGCTGGAGCTTCACGCCTAGAAAATCTTCCCTGACCCTCACCTCCCTGCTTCTGGAGGAGGAGGACGCTTCCCTGGGCGAGGAGACATCACAGACTTGTGAAACATTCGTCAGTAAACGGAGAGCTGAAGGTATGGCCGTGCTCCAAACCTTCATGGTGCATTCATGCAGGGGAGTAATGGTGCAGCTTCCACGTGACACTTAGGTTTTTATTTCTAGGTCACTTGATGTCATCAGCTCCAATTGACCCACCTGTGAGGCACACGTACTCTAGACCCCAACGCTCGAGTGTCTCAGAGTTTCTTTTCTTTTAGTTTTTAATTTATTTTTTTAAATTTATTGGCTGCATTGGGTCTTTGTTGCTGCCCGGAGGCTACTCTTCATTGCAGTGTGCGGGCTTATTGTCGTGGCTTCTCTTGTTGTGGAGCACGGGCTCTAGGCACATGGGCTTCAGTAGTTGTGGCACGTGGGCTCAGTAGTTGTGGCACACGGGCTTAGTGGCTCTGCGGCACGTGGGATCTTCCCAGCCCAGGGCTCGAACCCCTGTCCCCTGCATTGGCAGGCAGATTCCTAACCACTGCGCCACCAGGGACACCCCCTTTTATTTTATTTTTGATTAAAAATAATTTTTTTTTTGGCCTCACCGCACAGAATGTGGGATCTTAGTTCCCTGACCAGGGATCGAACCCACACCCCCTGCATTGGAAGTGCAGAGTCATAACCAGTGGACCGCCAGGGAAGTCCCCACATTGCACTTTTAAACACTCACCATCTCACTCTCCAGCTTGACTCTGTGGCCCTTCCTGGGACAGCTGTGTGCTCTACGAGGGGTAGTCACTCCGACCAAGTGGGACTCTTGCAGGGTAACAAGCTCCCCGTTTTTTTCACCTGTGAAGATCCTTTCCTAGACCCACCCATCAGGTCACCGGGGACCTCGGGGAGCTGATGGACCCCGTCATGTGTCATTCTATGGCTTTGCCAGAAGCATCTGAGTAGCTAGTGCCACCATCCCGTGTCTCTTCACCCGACGTCCAGACCAGAGTCAAAATAGAGGACGGTTGGTGGCCTTCAGTGAGGACTGGGAGGGTGACGGAGACAGCGGGCCCCGTCTTCCTCCAGGTCCAGCGTCAACACAAGTGGAGGTGTGGCCGGTCTCCATAGACACCGGGGGCTGGACGCCTCTGTGCTGTGGGGCGTCCTGTGCACGGTGGGGTGGGGAACAGCCTCCCTGGTCTCCACCCACCACGTGCCGGGAGCACCCCCTCCCCCAGCTATGAGAACCAAAATGCCTTCGCATATTGACAGATGGAAGGTGAAACTGCTCACACTTGAGAGCCATCGTGAGGTAGGTTATTGATAGATGGATAGACGGATGGATAGACAGATAAAGGAGAGAGAGATAATTGATGGATAGATGGTAGATTGGGTAGATATATTTTTAACTAATTTTTTTAATTGGAGTATAGTTGCTTTACAGCGTTGTGTTAGTTTCCAGTATACAGCAAAGTGAATCAGTTATTCATATACATATATCCCCTCTCTTCCAGACACCATTTCCATAGAGGTCACTACAGAGCACTGAAGAGAGTTCCCTGTGCTGTACAGTAGGTTCTTATTAGTTGCCTTTTATAAACAGTAGTGTGTGTATGTCAATCCCAGTCACCCGGCTTATCCCTCCGTTTCCCTTTGGTTACTGTAAGTGTGTTTTCTAAATCTATGACGGAATTTCTGTATGGTCAATAGCTTCAATGGGAACAGTTTTTTAGATTCCACATGTAAATGATCTCATATGACATTTGTCTTTGACTTACTTCACTCAGTCTGATCATCTCTAGGTCCATCCATGTTGCTGCAAATGGCGTTATTTCATTCCTTTTTATGGCTGAGTAATATCCCATTGTAAGTCTGCACCACATCTTCTTTATCCGTTCCTCTGTCAGTGGACACTTAGGTTGCTTCCATGTCCTGACTATTATAAATAGTGCTGCTGTGAACATTGGGGTGCATGTATCCTTTTGAATTATGGTTTTCTCCATATATACGCCCAGGAGTGGGATTGCTGGGTCATATGGTAGCTCTGTTTTTAGTTTTGCAAGGAACCTCCATCCCGTTCTCCATAGTGGCCGCACCAATTTCCATTCCCACCCACAGTGCAGGAGGGCTCCCTTTTCTCCACACCCTCTCTAGCATTTACTGTTTGTAAACTTTTAGATGATGGCCATTCTGACAGGAGTGAGGTGATAGGTCATTGTAGTTTTAATTTGCATTTCTCTACTAGTTAGTAATTAGATATAGAGATGATAGGTGATAGAGAGATAGATTGGTGATAGATTAGATAGACAGATGAGAGATGATAGGCAGATTAGATAGACAGCTGCGTGTCACGGGGTGTCATGTCTTCAGGTGACTCTCACTGATCCCCAGACCAGCAGTTATCAGCATCTTCCGGGACCTTCTTCCAAATGTCCCTTCCCAGGCTCCTCCCTGGCCCAGACCCGAGGAGCTAGAGACTCTGGAGGTGATGCCCCCAACCTGCACTTCCACAAGCCCTGCAGGTGACCCAGTACCCTCTGCGGTTTGCGAACCACCCGTCTGCTCAATCATCCGTGTTCCTCCGGGAAGAAGCGAGTGTCTGCTGACTGCGGCTGGTGTGGGACCCACCCCGGGGCTGTGTGTACACGGAACCGTAACAAAAGCCCTGGTCTGGACCCTCTGGTCCTTGTAACAAAAGAAGCACAGTGGACGTGAGAATTCCCTCCTTATGCCTCATCCTGTTCTTCTGGCAGCAAAACCTGTATTTGTTTATTACTTGGAGGCAATTAACCTTGTTGCGAGGAGGTAAACGTTACCACAGCTGCCGCAGCAAGCATGCGTCATCCGTGACAAAATGCTTTTGATGAAGGAAACCCACAGGGGACAGCGGGGCAGGGAGAGGGTGGTGACTAAGCCTGATGCCTAAGGATTAAACTCTCCGACTTAGAGGCAGAAGCAGCATCGAAGGCAGAGAACGGTGACAGCGAAGCTAGCATAGGAGTTTTGGTGTGAAAAAGACCTCAGCGTATCTTAGAAACGCTGTGTTTTGCGTGACTCAGAGCTACTGCAAGAAGACGGTGTGTGACTGCCTCACGATGTCAGCTAAGTAAATAAAAACGGAAACATAATAGAGATAATTTAGGAAGGTTTGGGGATGAATGCAAAGAAATATGACTGTAAAATTAAGCGTTAATAACACAGGTTGACAAGGATGTGGAGGAAAGGGAGCCTTCTACGCCGTTGGCGGGAGAGTCAGTGGGTGCAGCCACTGTGCGGGACAGGATGGAGGGTCCTCAAAGAATTAAAATGGAAACTGCCATACGATCCAGCAATGCCACTTTTGAACATATATCCGAAGAAAACAAAAACAGGAATTTGAAAAGATCCATGCACCCCAGGGTTCACTGCAGCACTCTTCACAGTAGCCAGGATGTGGAAGCAACCTAAACGTCCATCAGCAGATGAATGGATAGAGAAGATGTGGTGCAGATATCCAATGGAATATTACTCGGCCATGAAAAAGAACGAAATCGTGCCATTTGCAGCCACATGGATGGACTTGAAGGCCATTATGCTAAGTGAAATATGTCAGACAGGGAAAGACAATGTTGGATCTCACTTGGATGTGGGATCTAGAAAATAAAACAAACCAGTGAACGTGACAAAAAGTTGCAGGCTCACAGATACAGGGGACAAACTAAGTGGTGACCAGTGGGGAGAGGGAATGGGGGTGGGGAGAGATGGGGATTAAGAGGTGCAAACTAGTATGTATAAAATAAATAAGCTACAAGGATACATTGTACAAAACAGGGATTATAGCCAATATTTTATGACTATAAATGGAGTATAATCTTTAAAAACTGTGAATTGCTCTATTGTACACCTATAACTTATATAATACTGAACAGCAACTGTACCTCAATAAAAATGAAATTAAAAAGTATTAATGGATTGAGTGTTTTCTTTAAAAATATGACACCAGATTAGGTTAAAAAATTAAAAGCGAGGAAACTTTCTCACGAGACGTCTGCTTAAATCCGCTACAGATCTCAGTGTAGTCTGTGACGGTAGTTCTTGGTCCATGGCTGGGTTTCCGGTTGTGTGGAATGTTTTAGAAATCCCACGCACGTGAGCGTGTGTGCATGCCCTCAAGGAAAGGATTAACTTTGTCCAAGGTTAACCATTGCCCTGGCTCCTGGGAGGTGACCTGTGAGCCCTTGGCATGTCCTGCCTAAGTGGAGTGTCTTGGGTGCCTTGGGCCATGCCCGACAGTCTCTGCTAGCAATGTGATTTCGGATGGGAGCCTTGGGAACAGGCAGTGTCAGCTTGACCTCCGGAGGGACTGCGGACTAAGGTCCCCTGTGCAGGTGGTCAGCCACGCCTACATGACTGCCCCTTAGTAAAGCCCTGGCTGTCACAGCGCTGCTGAGCCTCCTGGGTTGGCAATACAGCATGTGTCTTGTCAAACGTGGTTTCTGCAAGAATGAAGCACCGTCCACAAGGAGAATGTCCACAACCCAGTGTAATAACAAGGACAGTGATATAGAAAAGTGTCTTCTTGCATTTTTTAAAATAAATTTATTTATGTATTTATTGGCTGCGTTGGGTCTTTGTTGCTGTGCACGGGCTTTCTATAGTTGTGGCGAGTGGTGGCTTCTCTTGTTGTGGAGCATGGGCTTTAGGCACACGGGCTTCAGTAGTTGCAACACGTGGGCTCAGCAGTTGTGGCTCGCAGGCTCATTAGTTGTGGCTCCCAGGCTTCGTTGCTCCGTGGCATGTGGGATCTTCCCGGACCAGGGCTCAAACCTGTGTCCCCTGCATTGGCAGGCGGATTCTTAACCACTGCGCCACCGGGGGAGGCCCTCTTCTTGCATTTTTGAGTGATTGCCTTCCTGGCCAAGTCCAACGGAAATTAAAATGCTTTGTGTGCCACTCGGATTCTGGTGATCTGAACAAAAACGCACTATTGAATAGTCTTGCTAGAATTCAAAGGAGAAAAAAAAAATCCAGGTATCTTTGCCAGTGTATGAAATGGAGAATCCGGTCATTTGGGGCTGGACGGGAGTGGACTGTTAGCAGGGGGTGGTCCTGCCGCAGAGAGGCACGGCTGGACAGCCAGCATAGGTTGTGTTTCAAGTGCACGCTGTCGCCATTTCTTCTCTGCTCGCGTGTGAAGCTCCAAGTGTCTGGCGGGGTCTGTTTACCCAGAATCGTGGCTGACACAGCGCGGTTAATCTCCCCACGCTGTCACCCAGCCAAGGTCTAATTTGGCCAATTAGCAACCTAATTTTAAAAGCACGATGAAAATATCACTGCACACGCTTTGGCCTGTCTCTCCCCTTCCTGACTCATTTCTCCACGGTAATTTTTTGCTCAGTGCTTTGGCTTTCTCCTCACTTATTCTCTGGGGCCTCGAGCTAGCTATTCAACCCATCAATCTGTTCTTTTCCTCTATGTTGTTCTGCTATGTCTTTCTCACCTCTCCTGACAGTCCATCACCCTCGTGAATAGTAAAAACAGGACTCAGGACTTCCTTGGTGGTCCAGGGGTTAAGAATCCGCCTTCCAATGCAGGGGACCGCGGGTTCCATCCCTGGCTGGGGAGCTGAGATCCCACATGCCGCGGGGCAGTGAAGCCTGCGTGCTCTAAAGCACTTGCGCCGCAACTAGAGAGCCTGCATGCTGCAGCTACTGAGTCTGCATCCTCCAGAGCCCACGCACTGCAACAAAGATCCCGCGTGCCCCAGCTAAGACCAGACACAGTAAATAAATAAATGAGTATTTAAAAAAAAAATAGGACTCGCAGAGTGGATGATGTGGTTACTGCGTATTTAGTATATATTGGGCATGATGGAGAGAACGTTTCCATACAACACCCCAACTGCAGGTGTGATTCTGAGCTCCATTTCACGGATGAGAAAACCAAGGCTTTCCCAGGTGAATGGGTCCAGCTAGTGTGGAAGCTTGGACCACGTGCCCCTACTGGACATCTCCCCCCTGCCATCTTCTGTGCCCCGTTGTCCCCTCAGCTGTCATGTTGTGGTCCTTTGGAGGAAGTTCTTCCTCCTCCTTCATAAGCCTTTGTCATCTTAGAGGCATTTGGAATGCCCTGGGCTGCGCTCTTTCCTCCTTCCTCTGGGCCACCTCCAAGGTTTCCGTATAAACTTTCCGTTGACTTGCAGATCTACGCTTCCAGGATCCAAATGGTGCCCTCTTAGCTGGTTGTCTGGAAGCCCCCTCTTGCCCTTGGGTTGCTCTGCCTTTTGTATCCGTTGCGATTGGCCCTGTCGTTGGGATCAGTACGTGCGTTTTCTCTGTGAGGGCAAACTGTGAGCTGGTTGCTGTGTGGTTCATAGATCACTAAGGACATTTAAAAATATATATTTTTATTGTTTTAATTGAAGTAGAGTTGATTTACAATGTTGTGTTCATTTCTGGTGTACAGCAAAGTGATTGAGTTATACGTATACATACATTATTTTTCAGGTTCTTTTCCATGATGCTTGGTTTCAGGATATTAAGTATAGTTCCCTGTGCTCTACAGTAGGTCCTTGTTCACCCGCCCTATATATATATACTAATTTGTACCTGCTAATCCCAGATTCCCAGTCCGTCCCTTCCCCTTCCCCTTGGCAACCACAAGTCTGTTCTCTGTGTCCATGAGTCTGTTTCTGTCTCATAGATCAGTTCATTTGTGTCATATTTTAGGTTCCACATATAAGGGACGTCATGTGGTATCTGTCTTTCTGTCTGACTGACTTCACTTAGTGTGATCATCTCTAGGTCCATCCATGTGGCTGCCAATGGCATTATTTGATTCTTTTTCATGGCTGAGTAATATTCCACCATCACATCTTCTTTATCCATTCATTTGACCAAGGACAGTTTTTAAGAGGTGGATACAAAACGTTTGCTTAGTGGATTATAAGAACGACATCCCAGAAACATAAAAAACCTAAATGAAGCTTCTAGTAGGATCTAGAATTTGAAGGTCATGTTAATGTCATCAAAAAGGTTAAACATCAAGAATGGGTGTCAGTGTACTCTGTTTATGTAACAAAAGAATGATGGTGTCATACAGCTGGCACTTGATACGTTGATTTTCACGTGATCCAAACAGTAGCCAGGAAAGTCAAAGCAGGACAGGCGGAGCCCAGTTTTCAGTAGATTCTCCGTCCCTAAGTAGTTTTCCAAAGGTGGGGAGTGTGTGTGTGTGTGTCCACCTGTCCATCCTGGTCATAGATGGTGGCCACGGCGAGCTGACGAAGGCACCCACATCCTTGATCGACAGCTGGTGCTCATCGCGCGGCTGTGAGCTGGACTCCACAAGCATCACTGTCCTGTCCCCACCACTACCTTGTTGGCCGCACGTCCATCGTTGGGTCTGAGGTCTGCATCGGTGCTGCTGAATGAGGGAACTGGAGGGACGCGAGCATGGAGCTTGGCCCACGAGACTGAAAGACATCACGGGAGCTGTGGTGTGTTGGTGCCTCTGCCGTGAATCTTTACCTTGGTTCCTTGAACAAAGCTTCACTGTGAGCCCACGGCCCTTGAGTAGCCTGTTGTCCTGTGTGATCAGAGGATGCCACAGGTGCCACGTGTTACCTGGGTGGAGCCCCAGTGCCTTGCACATTGCCTGCCATAAACGTGGGGCCCCATAAATACCTGGCAACAAGAATGCAGAAGCTGTGTGAGAAGAGCGCCACGCGTCCCTGGTTTTCTTCCTCATTAGAGAGAGAGGGATGGGAAGGGGACAGTGTGTCTCCCTTGGTCACCTGGAGTGGACCTCACCTTGCATCCCACAAGAACTTCTGTCCCTCAGAAATTCTAATGCTTTACAGTAACCACACGAAGGTTGTGAAAAGAGAACCCTCTTCTAGGCACACGGCCGCTGTCAGGGTCCCTCAAGACACCCCCTAAAGATGTTGAGTCTGAAAATCCATCTTGATAGGATGTGTTCACCCCCCAAGCCCATCCAGATGTGGTTTCCTGGGGTTGTGACCGTGGGAGACAGGAGGCGATGTTTCTTCTGATGTTTGGTGTTTTTCCAAGCGCGCACCTGAGCGGTGAGAGCCGGGATGGATGCGGTGACATCTCCTTACACCGTCAGAGGCAGCCCCACGCGAGGCCCTTCATAGATCATCATTAGGTTGAAATTAGAAACAGGTGCAGAAGCAGGTTCTAAAGCTAAATAGGGTGAGTGGAAGGAACACCTGGCACGTGTCGGCACACGGCCTCCCTGCTGGAGAGATCTGCGCCCCGGAAAGGCAAGCAGTGGACGGTCCGTGCTTGATAGGGTCCGGCACATGCAGAGTCACGTAACCCTGCGGCTGCACTAGAGATTTAAAAGCAACGTGGGTGGCTTCTGTGTGGGGTCAGAGGAACACGCTAGAACAGCCCCGGGGCCTGACTTTGCTCACAGCCTCGTGTTTCCGGCGTGGCTGCAGCCCGGCGGGGCTGGGGTCTGCCCTCATGTCGCACTGATGGAAGCACCTGTAAAAGAAGTGACGTGAGTCCCGCAGTCGCCTGCTGGGACGGCCAGAGAGCTTTATGGGTGATGACAGATCACATGTAGCATCACGACTAACGTTTCTGGACCCCTTACAGAACTGTAGACGCTGTGCTGAGTTCTGAGCACACCGGGGGCATTTACCGCTCACGCCAGGCCTGAAAGGAGAAGGTTTTATTTTGCTGCGATGGAACGAATGTGTGTCCCTCCGAAATTGGCATGTGGAAGCCCTAACCCCCGAAGGGATGGCATCAGGAGATCCTGTGGGTGGTGATTAGGGTTCAGGGAGGTCATGAGAGTGGGACCCCGTGATGGGGTCAGGATCCTTATGAGAAGAGACACGGAGATGTTGTTATCCCTCTCTGTCTCTCTGTCGCTCCCCCAGGAGGTGGCCGTCTGCAAGCCAGGAACAGGGGCCTCCCCAGAACCAACTCATGATGTCACCCTGCTCCCCGACGTCCAGCCCCCGGAACTGTGAGAAAATGAGTTTCTGATGTCTGAGCCCCCGGTCCTCTGGCTATGGTGGTCCGGGCTGACTGATAGACACCCCAAAGCTCAAAGAGGTGGAGGGACCTGCCCGAAGCTACCCAGCCTTGGAGGTGCGGTGGGGACTCAGGCAGTCAGGTGCCAAAGCTGCTGAGAGATGGAGCTGTTCTGCTCCCGTAGACATGAACCACATCCTTCATGGTTCAGGGAGAGTGTGCCTGGGGGGGCTTTTTTTTTTTTTTTGTATTTTTTTTTTTCATTTTTCTGGCTGCATTGTGTCTTTGTTGCTGCATGCAGGCTTTCTCTAGTTGCGGCGAGCGGAGGCTACTCTTCATTGCGGTGTGCGGGTTTCTCATGGCAGTGGCTTCTCTTGTTGTGGAGCACGGGCTCCAGGCACACAGGCTTCAGTAGTTGTGGCTCACGGGCTTAGATCTTCCTGGACCAGGAATCGAACCCGTGTCCCCTACATGGCAGGCGGATTCTTAAGCACTGTGCCACCAGGGAAGTCCCCAAGCTTTTTTCAAAATTAATTTTTATTGGAGTATAGTTGCTGCTTTGCAATGTTGTGTTAGTTTCTGATGTACAGCAAAGTGAATCAGCTCTACGTACACGTCCCCTTTTTTTTTGTATTTCCTTCCCATTTAGATCACCACAGAACGTTGAATAGAGTTGCCTGTGCTGTACAGTATAAAAATAAATACAAGCTTTGGAGATTCACATTGCACGCTGAACCACCATATACAAAAACCACCCTAGACTCACACATCAAGGATTTATTATCAATCTGAATTTCCCTTTAAAAGTATCTCTGGAGATTAATTACTGTCCTGTTTCATCAAGGTAAGTGTCTTGGTCAAGGAAGACCAGCTCTAATTAATATTGGATTAGAATATATCATTTCACATATGATAGGATTTTCTGCTATTCATTACTGCACGCAAACCACTTGGTAAATTAGACTAAAGTTTTATTTTTGATTTTTATTTTTTTAAATTTATTGGCTGCATTGGGTCTTCGTTGCTGTGCGCGGACTTTCTGTAGTTGCGGAGAGTGGGGCTACTCTTTATTGCAGTGTGCAGACTTCTTATTGCAGTGGCTTCTCTTGTTGCGGAGCACAGGCTCTAGGCACATGGGCTTCAGTAGTTGTGGTGCACGGGCTTTGTTGCTCTGCGGCATGTGGGATCTTCCTGGACCAGAGCTGGAACCCGTGTTCCCCTGCATTGGCAGGCGGATTCTTAACCACTGTGCTAGCAGGGAAGCCCCTAGGCTAAAGTTTTGATAGCATAGTCTAGTTTACTTAGTGTTCTTCAGTGCTGGAAAATGGAACTACTGCCTAGAAAAGTCTTGAAAAGTACTCCTTGGAGTCAGACATGTTTCACACTATTTTTCCAGATTTTGGAAAGATAGTAGTGTACGCTCTGTCCATTATTGGATATCCAGCTGGACTTTTGGTCAACGTGACATTATTAAACATCATGCCAACATAGTACAGGCTTAGGACTGTGTAGTAGATGTACTTGTTCTAGAAAAAATAAGACAATTGACTTCAAATTCATCTATACTCAGAAAAACAAGAGATTTTTTTCCAGTTAAGAGTGTGACACAATGCAGGTATTATTAATCTGTGAAGCTGCCTGGAGAAATCTTTTGTTTTTCTCCAGAGAATGTAGCTTTCCAAGGAGGAAAATAAGAGAGGCCACCCACTGATATGTCCTTTCTAAGTCCAAAAAGAAACTGTATGTTGAAAAACAAAGGGGAAAAAAAATGAAAGACTTGTAGAAGACAGTCATCTGCTTAAAAAAAGTCAACTGTTGGGCAGAAAGACGTTCAGAGAAAAACAAAGCACGTTTTATGTCTTTTTTTTTTCTTTTAGCTTTTATTAATTAAAAAAAATTGGGGTATATTTGTTTTACAATGTTGTGCTAGTTTCTACTGTACAGCAGAGTTCCCTGTGCTATACAGCAGGTTCTCATTAGTTATCTATTTTATACATAATAGTGTATATACATCAATCCCAATCTCCCAATTCATCCCACCACCCCCCACTTTCCCCCTGTGGTGTCCATACATTTGTCCTCTACGTCTGTGTCTCTATTTCTGCCCTGCAAACTGGTTCATCTGTACCATTTTCCTGGATTTCACATATGTGTATTAATATACAATATTTGTTCAAAAAGACACACGCACCCCAATGTTCATAGCAGCACTATTCACAATAGCCAAGACATGAAGCAACCTAAGTGTCTGTCGACAGATGAATGGATAAAGATGTGGTGCATACACATAATGCAATATTGCTCAGCCATAAAAAGCAGTGAAAGTGGGACGTTTGTAGAGACGTGGATGGACCTAGAGATTGTCATACAGAGTGAAGTACGTCAGACAGAGAAAAACAAATAGCGTATATTAGCGTTTTTGTGTCTTGATGTTGCCTGTTCTTCGGGAAGGTTTAACAGCCTTGATGGACGGGTCGTGCCAAAGCTTAATGTGTTCTTTACGACCACAGAAGGGAAATGATGCGGAAAATCGCAGTGGCATCCTCAAGAAAATGAGAGTCATTACCGTGCAGATGGTGAGACCTCAGTCATGATTGCAGCTTCAGGCTCTGCTGGCAGAGGCGGGGCGGGCCATGTGCTCCAGATGGGGACTGTGGTGATTTCTGAGCGGGACGGATGAAATTGGGACATTTCCATCTTTCCCTCCACGACAGGAGTACCAGCTGAAGAGACACTGGCCATGGGGAGCGAATACTCAACCCAGTTCACCTCCTTCAAGAAGTAGTCGTATTTATTTACTTTTGGCTGTGTTGGGCCATCATTGCTGCACGCGGGCTTTCTCTAGTTGTGGCGAGCAGGGGCTACTCTTCATTGTGGTCCACAGGCTGCTTATTGTGGTGGCTTGCCTTGTTGCGGAGCACGGGCTTTAGGCATGCAGGCTTTAGTAGTTGTGGCACATGGGCTCAGTAGTTGTGGCCCACAGGCTTAGTTGCTCTGCGGCATGTGACATCTTCCCCGACTAGGGCTTGAACGCAAGTCCCCTGCATTGGCAGACAGATTGTTAACCACGGCCCCACCAGGGAAGTCCCTGAGAAAAAATTAATAGAGCAGATCAAACTCATTTCAGGGGCTCCCAAATTCTGGATTTCTTCAGGGGAGCTTATTTAGGCAAAAGAGGGTGGGCAGAATGACAAGATAAAATGAGAGTTTGTGTTGGCGGGAAGCTAGGTTTATGGTCCAGACAGTGTTTTGTATGGGACCAGGGATGGAATGGCATTGAATAGTGTCAGGTCATTGCTTGGGAATGGGACGGGGCCGCCATATGCCCTGAGCATGCGTGGGTAGTACGGATCCTGGCAAATATTCATAGTGGGGAGGTGAAGGTGGACCTTTTAGTGTCTTCTCATCCTGTTTATAACATAACTGGGTGAGTGGGAGGGTGAGGAAACGACTGGTCAACCCACTGGGAGAGTTCAGTGAACACCCTTATCCTTGTGGTCACGACTTCTGATCCAACCAATAATTCACATGGTAAGTATTTTGGAGATTTCATGCATCAGTCTTCTTTCAACAAGAAAGTTTTTACTCTGACCATTCAAAATTAGGGAGCCTGTATTTTGCACACTCCCGTTTATCGTAATAAACGGCGAGCACACAATGGCAGCAGCAGTCCAGGTTGATTTGGTTACGCACCTGTTATTTTTTTAATCTATTATACAATTTTGGGTGTATTCTCTGTATTATACGGTATATCTTTGTAGCTTCCTTTATACCTATTGGTTTGTACCTCTTATTCCCCTGTGGTCACATAGCCACTTTAGATTATTGTTCATGTAACTTTCTCTTTCCACTGACTTCACCCAGAGCAAAGAGCAAAAGCGAAAGGGAGGGTCTCCTGACAGAGATCTCGTGATAGAACTGTGTAGATGGAACCGCAAATAAATGAGCACTGATCTGCATTGTGCAAAGGTGACCTCAAAATTCCTGTCCACCCTACACGGTGTGCATGTCTTATATAATCCCCTCCCCTCCTATGTAGGTGGGACCCAGGATGGTGGGGTGTCACTCCCATGATTAGAGTGTGCTATATGGCAGAAGTGAAGGGACTTTGCAGATGTAATTAAGGTCCAAATATCAGTTGGCATTGAGTTAATCAAAATGGAGACCATTGGGTGGGCCTGGCCTAAACAGGTGACCCCATGAAAGAGACTTGAAACAGAAGCAGATGTTTTTCTGCGGGCTTAGAGGAAGCCGACAGCTGTGTTTGGGGAGGGCCACACAGCACAGAGCTAGGAGTGACCCCTTGAAGCTGAGAGCCACCTTTGCCCAACAGCCAGAAAGAAAACCAGACCTCAGCCCTACAGCTGCACAGAACTGAATTTCACCTACAACCTGAGCGAGGCTGAAATAGAATCCCCATCCACAGAGGGTGACCCCAGCCTTCTTGACACTGTGGTTTCAGCCTTGTGAGACCCTGAGCAGGGGACCCCACTTACCCTCACTCAGACTTCTGATGGAAAAAGCTGGGAGATGGTAAATAGGTGTTGTTTTAATCCAGGAAGTTTGGGATGATTTGTTACACAGCATAGCTAGCTGATACACATGGTTCCCTCTTAAAGCCCTCAATCCAGGGCAGAGTGAGGAGAGCCCTGCGGGCAGGTGGGGCCCTGTACTCACTGGATTCAACTTGTTAAAGCTGGTGTCTACACCCAAGTCAAGTAACCACATGACCTTCTCACCTGGGATTAACAAAGAGGACCCTGAGAGCAACAAAGGAAGTTGAACATCTTTTCATCTCAATGAAATCTGCTTATGGAGAACGTTTTCACCTGAAGCCCACATTATTGATGCTAGCGGACAGAAAATTTCACAGGTTAAGGTACTGGTCACATGGGCAGGAGAAGGGGGTATACGGGAGTTGGATTTTTCCCCTTTTTTCCATTTCTGGCCACCAAACATTAATCTTGCAGTATTTGAATTTCTTTATTTCTTTTTTTTTTTTTTTAATCTGTGACTGAGATCATTCACTGATTGATTGATTGGTTAACCTTAAGTTGTACACTGTGATGTTTTGGTTTTTTATAAAGGTGTCCAGTGTGAACATGTAATACCTATGTACATTGTGAAATGATTACCAGAACCAATGCTGTGTTATATACTTGGAATTTTGTGATGTCAGTAGCTCTGAAATGTTCTCATCATACACACAGCACACCCGTCACCTCGCACGGTTACCATTTTGTTGTGTGCAGCTGATGAGAACACTTAAGATCTACTGTCTTTGCAAATTTCAGGTATACAGTATGTCATTGTTAACTGTAGTCACCAGGATGTACATTAGACCCCAGAATTCTTTTTTTTTTTAATTTTAATTTTTATTTATTTATTTATTTATTTATTTTTTAGCTCTTTATTGAAATATATTTGCTTTACACTCTTGTACTAGTTTTTGAGGTACATCAAAGTGAATCAGCTGTATTTATACATATACCCCCATATCCCCTCCCTCCCACGACTCCCTCCCCACCTCTGGAGCCTTTGATCAATATCTCCCCATTCCAACCCCAACCTCTGGTAACCACCATTCTACTCTCTGCTTTTTAAAAAAAATGTTTTTTAATTTTATTGGAGTATAGTTGATTTACAATGTTGTCTTCATTTCAGGTGTACAGCAAAGTGAATCAGTTATACACATACACATATGCACTCTTTTCTCATATCGGTTATTACAGAACATTGAGTCGAGTTCCCTGTGCTGTACAGTCGGTCCTTGTTGTTGATCTGTCTTATACACAGTAGTGTGTGTGTGTGTCCATCCCAAGCTCCTGATTTATCCCTCACGTTTCCCCTTCGGTAACCATAAGTTTGTTTTTGATATCTGTAAGTTAGCTTCTGTTTTGTAAATAAGTTCATTTCTATATTTTTTTAAAAAATTAGATTCCACATATGAGTTATATCACATATTTGTCTTTTTCCATCTGACTTACGTCACTTAGTATGATTATCTGTAGGTCCATCCATGTTGCTGCAAATGGCATTATTTCATTCTTTTTTATGGCTGAGTAATATTCCATTATATATCTGCACCACATCTTCTTTATCCATTCCTCTGTCAATGGACGTTTAGGTTTCTTCCATGTCCTGGCTGTTGTAAACAGTGCTGCTGTGAACACTGGGGTGCGTGTGTCTTTTTGAATGATGGTTTTCTCCAGATATGTGCCCAGGAGTGGGATTGCTGGGTCATGTGGTAGCTCTATTTTTAGGTTTTTAAGGCACCTCCATCCCGTTCTCTATGGTGGCTGCACCAGTTTACATTCCCACCAACAGTGTAAGAGGATTCCCTTGTCTCCACACCCTCTCCAGCATTTGTTGTTTGTTATGTTTTTGATAATAGCCACTCTGACAGCTGTGAGGTGATCTCTCCCTGCAATTAAATTTGCATTTACCCTGTGATTAGTTCTCTAAGCACTTGAGTGGCTGTGAGAAATGCTCATGTCATCGTGGTGTTGTAATCTGTAAACAGTGGGGGAACACACGCAAAAGCTACACTAATTAGGGGCCTGTGATCCTCTGGGCTGGGCGGATGTTGCTTTTAGTGCAGCCCTGTAGATGGAAAAAAGTAAATAAGGTCCCCAGAAGGACCATTTACCTCCTGGGAGTATGCGTTGCTTTTAAAGCTATTTAGAAGTCCCTGTTTCCAAGCAACACGCTGACTGCCTTCTACCCGGCTGGCTTACGAGTTAGTTGCAGGTCATTTTTTGTCTCTAATTGTCACGTGCTTTGGGGCATCTGTTCCGGGTCTCGCGGTCGATCGAGAATGTTCTCATTTTAATTTCATTTTCCAAACAAACTTGGGAGTCATACACATTTGAAGAATTTCACGAATTTCAACAACTTTTAGCAAAGCTTTTTATGTATGTTGATGTTTTTCGGTGGTGGCAGTGGTTTTATACTTGAGGTTCTGCGCTTGAACATAACGCCTTCCTGTGACGGTTCGGTTGGGGTGGGTTTCATGTCCCCCAGGAGAGAGAGAAAAGCAAATGGGGAAACTGAAAGAAATGAACGTTGCTGGAGGCGGATGTGTGTGTCCCGAAAATATTGGTCTGTAGGGAAGAGTCCGTGTAATCGGAGGATGGGGGCTTTGCTTGTTATGGGTGAGCTTGCGGACAAAGTGGGCGGTGGGGGGACAGAGAACTGCAGCTGGTGACTGTAAGACAGCATTCGATCTCCAAGACGTCTTTGGTGATGTGGACAAAAAATGTCACCAGCCTTTTCATTAAACAGAAGATGTTGCAGCCGTCAAGCCCTCAGCCACTGCAGCTGCCCCAGCATTTTTCCCTGGGGGGACTCAGGATGGAGGGAAACAGGATACTGGCCCCAGATAGATAAGGTGAGCCCAGACTCTCGCATCTTCCCATACATAGAAAAGCGCTACATTCATTCACTTGAGATGCCTGGTTTCATTTTTTTTGTTTTATAAATTTATTTATTTATTTATTGGCTGTGTTGGGTCTTTGTTGCTGTGCGTGGACTTTCTCTAGTTGTGGTGAGCGGGGGCTGCTCTTCCTTGCAGTGCCTGGGTTTCTCACTGCGGTGGCTTCTCTTGTGGCAGAGCACGGGCTCTAGGCACGCAGGCTTTAGTAACTGCAGCACACAGGCTTAGGAGTTGTGGCTCTTGGGCTCTGGAGCACAGGCTCAGTAGTTGTGGCGCACGGGCTTCGTTGCTCCGTGGCATGTGGGATCTTCCCGGACTAGGGCTCGAACCTGTGTCCCCTGCATTGGCAGGCGGGTTCTTTCTTGTTTGTTTGTTTACAATAAACTGCATATATTTAAAGTGTAAAATTTGATATTTTTTTCTATTAGTAATGTATATATGGCAATCCCAATCTCTTAATGCTTCCCACCCAACCCCTCCCCCACCCCACTTTCTCCACTTGGTGTCCATATGTTTGTTCTCTACATCTGTGTCTCTATTTCTGCCTTGCAAACTGGTTGATTTGTAGCATTTTTCTACAGGCAGGCGGATTCTGAACCACTGCGCCACCACGGAAGTCCTGAGATGTCTGGTTTCTTTAATAATCTTTTGATGTTCAGACCACCTGGGTTTTGTTGCAAAACTCCTAGATACCTGGCTCCTCCCTTACCCTCTTTGGAAGCAGTCCCTCAGAGAGGCTGCCTCCCGGGCTTCAGTCCTCAGCAAGTCTGCCAGATAAAGCATAATGCTCCACTTTCAGGTTGTGCATTTTGCTTTCAGTCGACAGTGTAGGGAAAGGGAATATGCGCAGAGCAGAAGTAGCTCAGCTGGGAGAGCATGAGATGGAAGGAAAAGGGGATTTTGAACCATGAACCACGAGAAGTGAGGCCGCGGCAGTGGACGTGAACAGACGGGCGGCGGGGAACCAGGGCAGGTGGATGCGACCGTGCAAGTGCACCCACCTGGCTGTAGCCACGCCCCTCACCTGCGGGGACGGGCAGGTGTCACACAGCGACCACGTGGCCGGGGCCCCAGGGCCTCGGATGCTGGCCGGGCAGGCTGGGTGTGTACGGTCTGATCCTTTTAGGGGTACGAACATACCTGGGAGGTATCACAGCTTTGATTCCAGACCACCACGAGAAAGCGAATGTCGCAGTAACATGTTCTGTGATATTCAGCAAGACTCATGAATTCTTTGGTTCCCAGTGCATCTGAAAGTTCTGGTCACAGTGACCATAGCTTAGGAAGTCTATTACGTCTTGGGAATTCCCTCGTGGTGCAGTGGTTACGGCTTGGCGCTTCCAGTGCTGGGGACCCGGGTTCAATCCCTGGTCGGGGAACTAAGATCCTGCGAGTCATGTGGCAAAGCCAAAAATAAAAATAAAATAGAAATAAAATTAAGATTAAAAAACAATTTTTTTAATTAAAAAAAGTTGCACGTGGATTAAAACATATTCACGTGTAACTTAAAAGTCCATTATGTCTTCTTTTTTTAAAATTTTTACTGGAGTAGAGTTGATTTACAATGTTGTGTTAGTTTCAGGTGTAGAATCAGTTATACATATACATCTATCTACTCTTTTTAAGATTCTTTTCCCATATAGGTCATTACAGAGTATTGAGTAGAGTTTCGTGTGCTGGACAGTAGTAGGTCCTTATTATGCCTTAAAAAAAATAATGCACATACCTTTATTTAAAAATACTTTACTGCAGGGACGTCCCTGGCGGTCCAGTGGCTCAGGCTTCACCTTCCGACGCAGGGGATGCAGGTTCAATCCCTGGTCAGGGAGCTAAGATCCCACATGCCTTTGGGACAAAAAACAAAACAAAACATAAAACAGAAGCAATATTGTAACACATTCAATAAGGACTTTAAAAATGGTCCACGTTTAAAAAAAAATCTTAAAAAAGAACGTTTACTGCCAAAAATGGCTTGCATACCGTGAGCTTTCAGCGAGTCATGATCCTTTGCAGTAGCCCCAGGAGGGATCTCCGATCACTGCAAACAGAGCCCTAATGAAAATGTTTGAGATACAGCGAGATTGACCAACATACAATGCAGAGACAAAACGCTGAGCAAGGGCTGTTGGAAAAATGGCCCCATCGACTTGTCCGAGGCGCGGCTGCCCCAAACCGTCCATTTGTAAAACAAACAAACAAAAAACCCAGCAGCAAAAACCCCACAGCACTTGCAAAGTACAATCCATGACGATGTCATAAAACAAGGTCTGCCCACACTAGCTAAAGAGCAAAAGCAAATCCACGCTATGGGGTGGGGTCACAGACCCCAGAAAGCAAACAAGCCGGGCTGGTGATTTTAAAACGTGGTTGCTTCTTCTCGGCGTCTCCTGATTTCCTGGCTGTGATGCTGAGTCGCTCTGGGGAGATGGCGGGCGGGGGGCTCTAGGAAGAGAGGGTGCGTGGAGCTTATTCCACGCTGGTGTCCTGGTCCTGATGCAGAGCCGTCCTCAGGATGCTCTCTGGGGACAGCCTCCTGTTCCGGGAAAATGCACGCACCCCACTCAGGACGCCTCCTGGGAGGACATGCCCTGTTGAGGAGGCGCGGGAGGGAACCGGAGAGAAAGGTGCTCAGTGGTTTATTCAGTTTTCTCACTGCGTGCCAGAGGTCTCTCTCACTCTCTTTCTCTCTTCGATTCTGTGTCTCTGCTTGTATCTTTGTGTCTCTGCTTTCTCTCTCTGTCTCTGTCTTTGACTCTGTCTCTCCATCTGTCTCTCTCCATCTGTCTCTCTCCATCTCTGTCTCTCTCCATCTCTGTCTCTCTCCATCTCTGTCTCTCTCCATCTCTGTCTCTGTATCTGTCTTTTTGTCTCTCTCTCTCTCCGACTCTGTCTCTCTGACTCTTTGTGCCTGTCTCCCTCCATCTCTGCCTCTATATCTTCATCTCTGCCTCTATATCTTCATCTCTGTCTCTATATCTTCATCTCTGTCTCTGTTTGTCTCTGTCTTGGACTCTGTCTCTCTCTGTCTCTCCCCCCCCCCCCCCCCCCACAGTCTCCCTCTGTTCCCCTTCCCTACCTGGTTTTGGGGCAGCTTAGATCTGCTTCTTACATAGAAAATAGGATTTCACGTCTCAGCAGACTTGCGTGTGTCTCTCTGTCTACATCAACCAAGAGATATGTATAAGTCACGTTTGTTTTTAATTAATGAATAATTACGATTTTTCTGGGTGACAGGCATTTGATCTATTTCTGCTGTATTTGTTTCTGCCCATAGAAACAGTGCCGATACAGATGTCCGCATACACGTCTCCTGACGGACACGGATAGGGCATTTTTGTACGATATATATACCTGCACGTGGCATTGCTCAATCCAGTGCGACACATATTCAAAATGATTCTGTAATATTAAGTTCTTCTGCAAAGATCTGGACCAGTTTATATCCCAGAGAGCGGCGTATAAACATTGATTTATTCTGCGTCCTCTTCAACCTTGATGATGTGAGGTCTGGCGTTTTCTCCACCTTGATGGATGCGAAATGACATCTTCTTCCGGTTTTAATTTGCATTTCCTACTGACTGTTGACGTAAAATGTCTTTGAGGGTGTGTATCTGCCGTTCAGTTTTCTTCCTTTGGGAAGTACCCATTCATGGCCCTTGTCTGTGTTTTTTCATAAGGTTGTTTGTCCTTTTGATATCAATTTTGGGGCGCTCTTTCACCTTTATTATTTAAATAGAGAGATGCAGGAGGATGTGACAGGCTGGGTGTGATCACTGAGCTGTTCTCTCTCTGGGTGCATCCCAGCCTTTGGGGACCCCTCTTCCTTTGTCTGGAGTGAAGACGGGGCCAGGACTCTGAGAGCTGCATCCCTGCCTGGCGTGGATACGGCAGCCGGCAGCTCCCAGAATTCGGCGATGACAGAGCCAAACAGCCCTTGCCGCCCCACACAGAGGACGAGTGAGCCCTGTTCCCCGTTGGGGAGGCAGGGTGGCAGATGTCCACGGGGGCTGTGTTTGCTCTTGGGAGATGTGAAAGCTTGTCATGCTCAGCTGAACCCCCTTCCCCATAAGCAGTGCCTCTCAGCCTTTCAGGGTCTGGGAGGCCCTGAAATCGCCCCCGTTAGGTTCCCAGGTGGGTCGTGGTTAGGGCGAGGTGCACAGAACCAGCTCTAGGACCCATTTCACGGCAGCAATCATCTCTGAACACACAGCCTGTGTGAAAATCATCTTGTGTTTTTTCCTATGTGCTTATGTTTATGCCAGTGGAAACGTTTTAATTTACGTTTTTGTTTGTGATTGTTTTTCCCTCTCTAGATATTGATGTGAACTCCTCTCTCCTTCTGGTGCTATTTCTTTGCAGATTTTTGTATCAGAACAAGGCACGCGTCATAAAAAGAATCAACTCGGGGTTTTAGGCCCCCCTATGTTCTAACTCAATCAAGAGAGGTGGGATTTTCTCTTTTGTGACAGTCGGAAAGAATTTGAAAAAATACCGTTGACACCGCCCCCGCCTTTTCCGCATTTCGTTCTTTCGTTAATTTTTCTATTTCTCCCGTAGTCGTTGCTCTGATTAGTCCTAATTTCCTTGATTAGAGTGTAACAATCAGTGTTTTTTCTCAGAAGAGCACTCATTTCCTTGAGATGTTCATCTTTTACTTGTAAATCTAGCATATTATTAATGTGGCGAGAAGTACATACCTATAATTTAAAAATCTTCTTCCTACAAGAGACTTGTTCCTGTTTGTAAGTTTGCATCTTCAGCCTTGTCAAATGCAGGATTCACAGTCGTCTCGGGGTCCTTGTTTCTTTCCTCTTTTTGTTATTTTGTGTGTGTGTCTATTGATTTGTCAGATGCTGAAAGATGTACACTCATTTCTCCCATGACCGTTTTGGTTCCGTCCACGTCTCCCTGCGTAGCCAAGAGGTCCTGGGAACTGGACTGCGGTGTTGTGGTATTCTGACAACACAGCACACGACTGTCGTGACTTCACATTGACTGAGTGTTGGACCCACGTTGTCCCATTAATATATTTTTTAAAATATATCTATCTGTTTATCTATTATTTATTGTCTGCATTGGGTCTTCGTTGCTGCACGCGGGCTTTCTCTAGTTGCGTGAGCAGGGGCTACTCTTCATTGTGGTGTGCGGGCTCCTCATTGTGGTGGCTTCTCTTGTTGTGGAGCACGGGCTCTAGATACACGGGCTTCAGTAGTTGTGGCACTTGGGCTCAGTAGTTGTGCCTCATGGGCTCTAGAGCTCCCAGGCTCAGTAGTTGTGGCGCACGGGCTTAGTTGCTCTGCGGCACGTGGGATCTTTCCAGACCAGGGATGGAACCTGTGTCCCCTGCATTGGCAGGCAAATTCCGAACCATCGCACCACCAGGGAAGTCCCCAGCTTTTTAATTTTTAATCCCCACTTTTAAAAACTCTGTAATGAATGTAGAGAAGAGTTCTCCTTTTTCCTATAGCAAGTGTGGTCTTCCAGTAAGAGGCTACCATCTTGGTTTTGTGTCATGACCAGACACTGGGGGTTCACGCTTCCTCTTTCAAGCTGCTCCCCTACCTGTTCCTTGGGTCTCTTGTTTTGCTCCTCGGGCAGCTGGTGTACCTCCTATGCTGTGGTCATCTGCACGGCAGACGTCCTATTTCTTGTCTTCTAGGGGTACCTTGACTAGTCTCAAAACATGGCAATCTTCATTTCTCTAATTATCCAGATAGAAATGAAGACATCGTTGACAGTACCCCAGGTAAAATGAAAAATGTCACCCGTGTCTCCTCCCCACCAGGAGCCCTGCTGTGTCAGTTACCCCTGGCCCCTCTCACATAGGGGAGATGCAACCCCCACTTGGCCTTTAGGTGAGCCCCTCGCATGCATGCAGCCGCATGTCCCGTCGGTGGTTAATCCTGGTGTCTCTGCTCGATGAGAGGAGGGCTCGCGCTTTGCAGCTTGCCTTCTGTGTTTCTTTTCTCCAGGCTGGAGCCCTTAAAGCATTCTGGCCTGCAGGGACCCGTCTGCCCTCCTCCGCTGTAGGGCTTGATTTCGGGGCTCATATTCCCTGTGCAATGTTACCCCGTCCTCCTGCCAGTGATGCTGTTGTAGAGGTGAGGGGTGGGGGGCAGCTCTTGAGTGGACGTAGAAAGTGGTGCTGATGCCACGAGTGGACAGAGGGAATTCCCTGGCTGTGCAGTCGTTAGGACTCGGCGATTTCACTACCGAGGGTGCAGGTTCGATCCCCGGTCGGGGAACTAAGATCCCACAAGCCGCCCAGCATAGCTACAAAAAAGAGAAAAAAGGAAAAGAGTGAGCAGAAAGGAGGTAAAACCCTGCGGCTCCCTCCCAAGGCAACACTCTCCACGGGGAACCTCAGTGCTCACGTTTCTTGTCATTTCTGATCCTTTTCCCCCAAGGAGCAGGGAAAAGGCATCTTCCGACTTTTCAGAGACCCAGTAACAGTGCTCTGTTTCCGGAAGCTGAGTGTGTGGGTCCGGCCCTCCTTTTACCACGGGTTCTAGTTATTGGCAGTTGTGTGGGTTTTCCTTTTTTTTTTTTTTTTTTTTTGCCTTCTTGGGAGTGTTTCAGGGGAGAGTTAGAACAGTGTGTCAGGAGTTCCTATCCAGATGGCCCTGTGTTCTACAGCGGGACTTCCAGACTCCCTGTGGCAAACCTCCCCTTTCCCCAATCTGTCACAGCCTGATGCCGTTGGAGACAGAATAGGAAGGAATTATGAGAAAATATACATTTAAGAAACACGCAAGATGGCAGTGCCCAGTGTTGATTTTTTTTTTTAAAAGTCTATTCAATTTTTTCTTTTTTTAAAAAATTTTTTAATTTAAAAAAATTACTATTATTACTTTTTGTTGCATTGGGCCTGTTGCTGTGTGTGAGCTTTCTCTAGTTGCAGCGAGTCGGGGCTACTCTTCATTGTGGTGCACGGGCTTCTTATTGTGGGCTCTTGTTGTGGAGAACGGGCTCTAGGTACTCGGGCTTCAGTAGTTGTTGCACGTGGGCTCAGTCTTTGTGGCTCACAGGCTCTAGAGCACAGGCTCAGTGGTTGTGGTACACGGGCTTCGTTGCTCTGCGGCATGTGGGATCTTCCCGGACCAGGGATCGAACCCGTGTCCCCTGCATTGGTAGGGGGATTCTTAACCACTGTGCCTCCAGGGAAATCCCTGTTGCTTTTTTAAAAAAATCATTGGATTCAGCAAACATAAGATGACTATTGATTTTTTTTTTTAAATTCCTAAATGCATCCTCAGTTTCTGAATGTGTCCTCTGGTGAACTGGTAACCAACAGTGGTGCCTGTCCGTAGACCACGCTGAGTAACTCTGATCCAGGTGTATGCCCACCCCGCCCCACTGCACTTTTTAGGGAAAATATTGAAAATGCACACTCACTTGTCCTCAGTGGCTGTGTGACTTGGCACGCATAGGTCCATTCTCTGTGCTCAAGATAATCTTAAAACGTCCCTTCCGAGTGCACACGCGTGTGTGTTCCAAAATATGTACCTTCCCAAGCGTGCACTTTCGGTGGTTGCCAGGTGTAATGATATTTTCTTTCCTTTTTTTCTTTTTTTTCCTTGTCTTTTTTTTTTTAAGCTCTTTTTTGGAATATAATTGCTTTACAGTGTTGTGTTAGTTTCTGCTGTACAACAAAGTGAATCCGCTGTATGTGTACATACATCCCCATATCCCCTCCCTCCCACAACTCCCTCACACCCTCCCTATCCCACCCCTCTAGGTCATCACCCATCATCGAGCTGATCTCCCTGTGCTCTGCAGCAGCTTCCCACTAGCCATCTATGTTACATTGGGTAGTGTGTATATGTCTGGCTACTCTCTCACTACGTCCCAGCCTCCCCTTCCCCCTCCCCGTGTCCTCAATTCCGTTCTCTGCATCTGCATCTTTATTCCTGCCCTGTCACTTGTAATGATATTTAAAATGTCCTACAGCAAACATAAACCAACAAAATCCTGCAGGCGGGTCTCACGCCTGGGGTGCGTGCCACAGTAGGTGCCGGTCCTTGGGATATGGAAGCCGTACTCCCCTCTGTTCTTGGGACCACAGATGTCCCTGTGAGCATCTCATCAAGAGCTGGGCCTGGAGAGACCCAAAGCGATCCTTGAGCAGAGCCAGCTGTGACAGTGCCGGGACCACACCACCGCAGAATGACCCAGAAAACTGCCTTCCACTCAGGAGGGTTGTCTGGTCTGAGTTCCCCCCTGGATGCCAAGATCACCTCCCAAGCTCACGTGGTGGTTGGATGAACTCAGTCCCTTGAGGTTGTAGATCTGAGGTTCTGGCTGTCTTGCTGGCTCTCGGCTGGGTGCTGTTTTCAGCTCCCAGAAGCTGCCGTGAGCGTCTTGCCGCATGGCCGTCTCACAACAAGGCAGCTTACTTCTTCCAGGCCAGTGGGAGAATCTCTCTTCCTCTCGTCTGCTTGCAAGAGGGAAGATTATATAATGAAATAGGGGTGGCATCTGAGTATCTTTGCCGTATGAGGGGACCCCATCGAGGAACTGGTATCCCATCGTCTTTGCCGTATTCTGTTGACTTCAGGGAAGTCACAGTCCCACCTACACTCAAAAAGGAGGGCATCGTCAAGGATGTTCCCCAAGATGTATCTTCCTCTCTTCTCTAACCCAGTGCTACTCCCCAGTGGGAATAGAAGTTTGCCTCTTTAGAAATCATCTTAGTGTCTGCGGTAGATTGGAAGATAACCACGGGTTTCTGTCTTTCTCCAGTGGAATTTCTATACTGCGACCTGGCGTCCATGAGGTCTATCCGGCAGTTCGTCCAGAAGTTCAAGATGAAGAAAATCCCCCTCCACGTCCTGGTCAATAACGGTGAGTTTGGGTGAAATCCAGGGGCTAATTTGGACACAGACACGAGCTCTCGGCCATCCTTAGGGAAAGCGGGACTCCCATGGAAATGTGTTTCAGTTGTTGCCACTGCTTCATGCAACTGGTGTGTTTGGCTTTTGTTATCAGAATAATCAATTTTAGGATGTGGCTTTGAAGTGAGGTAAACTGTGATGATGTGTCCTGTGGATCTGATACCTGGACGGGTCCACTCGGGCTAAGATGTATGAGGGACTTACAAAGGGCTGGGTGTTTTCGCGAGTGTTATTTTACTAAATCCTCAGTGTGTTTCCATGATGATCATGATTTGGGCTCCAGACCCTCACACCCAACTGTTTCTCTCTTTTTCTCTTTTAAATAAATGTATTTATTTACTTATTTTTTTGGCTGCATTGGGTCTACGTTGCTGCGCTTGGGCTTTCTCTCGTTGTGGCGAGCGGGGGTTACTCTTCGTGGCATTGCACGGGCTTCTCATTGCAGTGGCTTCTCGTGTTGTGGAGCACGGGCTCTAGGCGCCTGGGCTCCAGTAGTTGCAGCACGAAGCCTCAGTAGTTGTGGTGCACGGGCTTAGCTGCTTCACGGCACGTGGCATGTTCCCGCTCCTGCTGGTCCAGCTCCTCCTGGAGATGCCACAGAACGCCAGAAGTGTTGGCAACCCCCGGGCCTAGGAAGGGGCATCCCCCCATGCTGCCCAGGATGGGTGGTTGGCTACAGGGATAAGTGCCCCCCGGGCCAGGGGGTAGTGAGGAGAGTGCGGTCCAGACTGACAGTGGATTCATCACCAGCCCAGTGTGTGCTGGAGGCTCGGGGCAGCCTTAGCTGATTTGGGGGAAGTGAAGGATTTTCTCATTTGTCTGGTGGCTTGGTTTGTGTATGAGGATGTGTCTTTGTTGTGTTCAGATGACAGCGTTTTTTTCCCATTTTTTTTAACTTATTTATTTTATTTATTTATTTATTGGCTTCATTGGGTCTTCATTGCTGTGCACGGGCTTTATCTGGTTGCGGGGAGCGGGGGCTCCTCTTCATGGTGGTGCGTGGGCTTCTCCTTGTGGTGGCTTCTCTTGTTGCAGAGCACGGGCTCTCGGCGCATGGGCTTCAGTAGTTGCAGCATTCAGGCTTCAACAGTTGTGGCTCGCAGGCTCTAGAGCACAGGCTCCGTCGTTGTGGGGCACGGGCTTCGTGGCTCCGCAGCCTGTGGGATCTTCCCGGACCAGGGCGCGAACCCGTGTCCCCCGCATGGGCAGGCGGATTCTTAGCCCCTGCGCCCGCAGGGAAGCCCCCAAACAACAGTTCTGAAGGGACGGATATTGGGGAGATTCTGCATCGGCAGGTGCAAACAGGTTCCCAGCTACAGGACTTCTCAGAAAGGTCCCCTGTCGACGGTACCGTTGGTGTCCGGGAGGGTCTGCAAAGTTTCCCAAAGCCGTACGCCCGGGACCCTCCTTTGGGATATTAACTCCTCCCCTCGAGGTGGTTGGTTCAAAGGAGATGGGCTACTAGGACAACACCTGCTCACCCACCCTAGGCATCAAGTCTCACGGGAAACAGCCCCAGCTGCGTCCCACAGAGAAGACGTCCAAGGGGCCCGGCTGGCTAGACGTCACGCTTTGCCTTTCTAAAATGTATCCTTGCAGAGAGCCATCAGCATTTTGCAAATGTTTTTTATTCGAGACTCCAGTGTTTCTGCCTTCCGCTAACGTGACACAAATAGAAGCAGACCGCCTCTCCCTGGCCGGGGGGAGCACATGAGCCAAACGGAGGATTTAGCCAACCCGCGAGTGATCAATAGGCGGCCTCCTGCCGAGCTGGTCAATATTTCTCATTTATTCACATCAAAATTTCATTGATCTAGTTTCCCATCCCTGTGCCAGAAGTGGGGCAGATTTGTAATCACTGCTTGGGATTTATATTTTATCCTCCTAGGAGTTCTCCCCATAACTCTCATGGATGTATTTCCCAAGATCAAGGATTACTAAAAACTGATGTTTCTCCCTCCAAATAAATATGTCAGGGGTAACCCTGAAAAATAACAAAGATGCTTGCCTGGCCAGATCCACACGAAGCCAGTTTTCAGCATAGCTCTTCAGGCATTCAGGAGTTCGTATCATACGTCAGCACCGAGCGCCAGGGGACCGGGGACCGTTAGAGCCAGGGGTCCCTGCAGAGGCACCGACAGGTGGATCGAGAAAGCAGGGACTTGGGGCCCGATGTGGGGGGGGTTGGGGAAGATGCCCAAATAGCTTCCCTATTTATGCGCTTGGCGTTTCCTCCCCGAAAAAGGCGTCTGATGTCTCTCTTAGGACACGGGTGACTCACCGTGGTGCCTTTCCCCTTGGTGGGTTGGATCCAAGGAGGTTTGGGCCACGCATCAGTAGCACCTTGTGTTTCTCGCCCGGGGTTTCTGTCTCCCCGACGCAACCGTTTCCCACTGTGGTGCTTTGCGTGGCGCTCCCCCGTCTCTGCAGGAGGCGCTTGGGTGTTGCTTCTCTGGCAGCGGTGCTCGCAGGGCTGTTGGATGTGATTGTCCCGGATTCCATAAGTTCCACGGAAACAGGGGAGGCTGCCCATCTCGTCCCCTCCCTCAAGTGCCCTTTTTCTTCCTGTCGCCCTTCGTGAGGCTCCAGGAAGTGGGTCCAGAAGTACAGTGGTTTTCTAATCACCCGAATGCTCCAGCATCGCTTCACACAGGGCCGCGTTCTCCTTTTTAATTTTTAAGGGACGTGCAGCTGATGTGCAATGTGGTGTGAGTTTCAGGTGTAGAGCAGAGTGATGCCGTTTTCTACAAACACGTGCATCTATTCTGTTTCAGATTCTTTCCCCACACAGGCCATTACAAAATAGTGAGCAGAGTTCCCTGTGCTGTACGCCAGGTCCTTGTTGTTTATCTAAATTATACATAGCAGCGTGTGTATGTCAATCCCTACCTCCCCATTTATGCCCCCCTTTCCCCTCTAGTAACCATCACTTTTTTCCTCTACATCTGTGACTCTGTTTCTGCTTTGCAAATACGTCCATCTGTACCATTTTTAGATTCCACATAGAAGCGATGTTATATGATATGTGCTTTTCTCTGACGTGCGTCACACAGTGTGACAGTCTCTAGGTCCATCCACGTGGCTGCAAATGACATGATTTCATTGTTTTTTTTACGGCTGAGTAATATTCCATTGTACACATGCACCACATCTTCTTTACCCATTCCTCTGTTGGTGGACACTTCAGGGGTTTCCGTGTCTTGGCTGTTGTAGACAGTGCTGCTGTGAACACTGGGGCGCATGTGCCTTTTCGAATTAGAATTTTCATCTTTTCCGGATACATGCCCGGGAGTGGGATTGCTGGGTCATATGGTAGCTCTATATTTAGGTTTGTAAGGAACCTCCACACTGGTCTCCACAGTGGCTGCACCAGTTTACATTCCCACCCGCAGTGCAGGAGGGTTCCCTTTTCTCCGCACCCTCTCCAGCATTTACTCTTTTGAGACTTTTTGATGATGGAGCAATTTTATCCCAAGAATGTGATTGAGACGGGCTGTAGCCACTTTGCTGTATAAAAGGCTGACATGACCTCCCGTCTTTGCAGTCTCTTTGATTGCCTTCTGCTTTCACGCTGAGTCAATGATGAAATTGTCTCCTTCTCGGAGGGTTTTCTGGGTCGGAGGCAGATTTTGGTTTTGATGCGCCCACCCTGGGAGGATACGCAGTCCTCCGGCCTTTCCTTGGTGTCTTTCTGGAAACAGTGCAACGCACGAGCTCGTAGCAGAGTTGGGCGTTTCTGACGCACTGGCCCCAGGTGCCCTGGCCGTGTCTGCGGGGAGTCCCGGCACGTGCTGTGTGCCCAGAGCACTTGCTCGTTGGAGGAAGCCCCTCAGTAGGTGGCGGCGTCTCTGCCGTGGTCGTGGGGCGGGCGAGGTGTGTCTGCCCTCCCTGGTGACAGTCCTGGAAACACAGGGAGAGGGTGACCGATGCACCCGTCCACACGATGCTCTCACCAGCGTTTTCTCCGTTGACTTAAGGATGATTTTGGACACACTCACTTGCTGTTTGAATCTCAACATTTTCACTGGCCGGGGGCGTGACTGTGCGTTCAGCACCCCCGAGCGCTCAGTCCCAGCACCCGGGTCCGGCTGGGCCGACGAACATCAGGGTTCACTGCCACCCCCGGTCCTGCCTCGGATCTCAGGCTTCCCTCCGTCTGTAGATTTTCGCTGAGACACGTGGACGCCGCCTTTCCTGGTCACGTGCTCCAGGCGGATTCAGAACCTCCTCCCTTTCCAGAACCTTCTGTCCTCCTTTCCAGGCGTTTTTGCATTCCTCACGTGACTGCCTTGGTTGCCGGCTTCCAGACGTCTTTACTTTTGCATTGTTAGTTCCACTGACAGTAAAAATCTCTGCATTCAAAATTGTGGCAGAATTAAAAGGAACGAAATTGAGTTATTTGTAGTGAGGTGGATGGAGCTAGAGTCTGTCACACAGAGTGAAGTAAGTCAGCAAGAGAAAAACAAATACCGTCTGCTAACACATATATACGAAATCTAAAGAAATGGTACTGATGAACCTAGTGGCAGGGCAGGAATAGAGATGCAGACATAGAGAACGGACTTGAGGACACGGGGCTGGGGGTGAAGGGGAAGCTGGGACGTAGTGAGAGAGTAGCACGGACATATACACACGACCAAATGTAACGTAGATGGCTAGCGGGAAGCTGCTGCAGAGCACGGGGAGATCAGCTCGATGATGGGTGATGACCTAGAGGGGTGGGACGGGGAGGGTGGGAGGGAGGCTCAAGAGGGAGGGGATGTGGGGATATATGTACACATACAGCTGATTCACTGTGTTGTACAGTAGAAACTGGCACAACAGTGTAAGACAATTATACTCCAATAAAGATGGGGAGAAAAAAAAGTACCTAAGCATGGAAATATACAGGCAAAGGAGACATTTGATATCCATCTGTTAAACAAGCATCACAGAACAAGCATCATTAGAAAAGCATGAAAACCATGGTAAGAGCCTACCCACATCACAGCAGGCAAGTGCAAACAGCGCACGGTATAGTTCTTGGATACAAAACATATACGTGTTCTTTGGATTGAAACCATCACCTAAGTGAGTGGCTTGGCTTTTATATCCAAGGCAAAAATCATCTATAGATGTAAAAACTGTGGGGAATTCCCTGGTGGTCCTACGCTTTGACCACTGAGGGCTCAGGTTTGATCCCTGGTCGGGGAACTAAGATCCCATCACCACTGAGGGCTCAGGTTCGATCCCACAAGCTGTGCAGTGTGGCCAAAAAAAAAAAAAAAAAAAAAAAGGTACAAAGTGTGGAAACCACATGTCACAATAGGACAATAAGATATTCAGATATTTAAGGCCACAGACGTATGTCCACTCACCAGTCAAATGCATCAATGAACAAGCAGATATCTCCTTTTTTGCTCCTTTCCCCACATTTCAGTTGGCAGAAGCCGATCTTTTCAATCCCTGGTCTTGGAACTAAGATCGCACGTGCCTCGTGGCCAAAAAACCAAAACATACAGCATAAGCAATACTGTCACAGATTCAATCGAGACTTTTAAAAAATGGTCCACAGCAAAAAAAAAAAAAAAAAATTAGAAACCAGCATGAGTACGCTCAGCGTGTCACTTAATCATGGGGTTTAGTCGTGAGCAGGGACCCCGGGAGTTTTGGGTCCAGCCTCCACAGGGCTGCGGTCCCCACGCGGCTTCCCTGGTGGGTGAAGCCCAGGACGGGCTGGACGCGGGGGCTGGGCAGCTGCGTGCACAGCCGTGATGTCCTTGCCGTTGCTTTTTTTTTTTTAAATAGGTTTATTTTATTTTTTATTTATTGGCTGCGTTGGGTCTTTATTGCTGCGCGCGGGCTTTCTCTAGTTGTGGAGAGCGGGGGCTACTCTTATTGTGGTGCACGAGCTCCAGGCACGCGGGCTTCAATAGTTGTGGCACGTGGGATCAGTAGCTGTGGCTCACAGGCTCCGTAGTTGCGACGCACGGGCTTCGTTGCTCTGTGGCATGTGGGATCTTCCCGAACCAGGGCTCGAACCTGTGTCCCCTGCACTGGCAGGCGGATTCTTAACCGCTGCGCCCCCAGGGAAGTCCCTTGCTGTTGCTTTAAAACTGTGTTTTCCCCAACGATGCCGTCGATGTCCAGAGCTTGCTCAGAGGACCCTTCATGGTTTCCCAACTCACCTTGAACTCGTCCTACGCCTGGAGCATCCTCTCTGTCACTCATGGGTCAGTGAGTGTCTGCGAGAATCTGTCAGCAGAACTTGGATGCAACAACGATGCCTATTGGCACGTCCCCCAGGCTGATGTCCTGTCTTGTACATTCTCACTAGGAAATGTGTAACACGAGTGGAGTGGATGGAATTGGTCCAGCCCTAAGGAGATGGGACAGGGGTGGTCCTTCAGCTCAGGTCACCAGACCACGGGTACCCCAGCGAAAATGAACCCGGATGAGCCCAGCGGTTCTGCCCCAATGGGGTGACATCCGGACTTGGTGTAGCTGCACCAACACCTGGCTGACCTGAACCTCCTGCCTGTTTTCTCTGCTGCCAGCATCCAGGGAATCAAAGAGCATCTTAAGAAAGTGACAGTTAGCACCAGCTTCCTTTTACTGTATAACGTTGTCCTCAACTCACCGAGTGGAAGCCCTGGGAATTCACCGCGGGCTAACACCCCCAGATTCAAGCCACCATTCCCGCTGACTCCCACATCCCCTTCCAACACCCCTGCTCCGTGATGTGGGGGGTGTTTTTCCAATGGATGTTGACACTTGGAAGGGCGTGTCTGGTGGCTGCCAGTTTGTCTCAGGAGACGGAGGTCTCTAGCCTGGAACTGATCATTTAGGCGTGCGCCCACCATCCCCGATCCTGGTGGCTTGGAATAACTGTTTCCTTTTAAATTTTATTTATTTTTATTGAAGTACAGTTGATATACAGTGTTATATGAGGTAGAGGTGTACAATGTAGCGATTCACAAGGTTTAAACATTATACTTCATTTATAGTTATTATAAAATACTGGCTATATCTCCTTGGCTGTATAATATATCATTGTGGCTTCTTTATTTTATACATAGTAGTTTCTATCTTTTAATCACCTCCCCCCTTCCCTCTCCCCCCACCCCGGGAACCACTAGTTAGTTCTCTATGTCTGTGAGTCTACTTCTTTTTTGTTATATTCACTAGTTTGTTGTATGTTTTATGATTTTTTAAAAAATTATTTATTTTGGCCACATCGGGTCTTGGTTGCAACATGTGGCATCTTTGTTGCGGTGTGCGGGCTTCTCTCTACCTGTGGCATGTGGGCTCTCTTCTCCGGTTGTGGCATGTGAGTTCCAGAGTGCGTGGGCTCTGTGGTTTGCAGTGCATGGGCTCTCTAGTTGAGGTGTGAGAGCTCAGTAGTTGTGGCGCGCAGGCTGAGTTACCCTGCGGCATGTGGGATCTTAGTTCCCCAACCAGGGATTGAACTCATGTCCGCTGCACTGGAAGGCAGATTCTTTACCGCTGGACCACCAGGGACGTCCCTGTTGTATTTTTTAAATTCCACATATAAGTGATATCATATGCTATTCGTCTCTGTCTGGCTTTCTTCACTTAGTATGATCATCTCTAGGTCCATCCAGGTGGCTGCAAATGGCATGATTTCATTCTTTTTTATGGCTGAGTAGTATTCCATTGTATATTTACACCACATCTTTGTGTTCCTCTGTCAATGGACACTTAGATGGCTTCCAGGTCTTGGCTATTGTAAACAGTGCTGCTATCAAAATAACCATTTTTCTTGCATTTTGGACAGTCATCACGCTGCTCCCCCCCATGGGGATCCCCCTGGGCCACCCTCATCTGATGGGTCAACCCGGGGCCGGACATCACGGGAGGCTTTCTCCTATGGCGGGAAGCTGGTCCTGCCTGTTGCCTGGGCTCGGTCCAGCTGGTCGACCAGATCCCCACGTGTGGTCTCCTCTCCCAAATAGTGGTCTTAGACGCACCAGCCTTCTCTGGGGAAGCAGGTTCTGCCCAGAAAGACAGAATTCTGAAAGCTGGGTGCTCCGGGGTGTTTCCTGAGCGCGCCCTTGGACCTTGTACGACACTGTCACGGACGCTGCATCCGACTCGTGCCAGCAGAGTTCACGAGGCCACCAAGACTGGAGGAACGCGATGCAGACTCTGTCTCCCGGGGAAACGGGTGTCAAGAGAATGTGCAGGCTGGCCGTGCAGCTGCCCGGAGGCCGCCGTCCCTTTCAACCGGCCTCACAGACGCCAAGTGCCCGGGATGCACGGGTGTGTCCTGTGCTGAGCACTCCCGGCGCTGCAGGCATGGAAGGACCTTATTTTTTTAGCTCTTTATTGGAATATAGTTGCTTTATTATATAATTGAGACCTTATTTATCCAGCTTCGTCCCATGAACATAGAGAACCAGGCAAGTGTCTACATTGTCTCCAAATGCCAGACTTTGTGTGCACTTGACAACCAAAGCCCGGGTTTCTTCTGCACAACTTCTCAAGGGCACCCCAACATGCTTTTCAGAAACATTTTTAAAAAAATTTTTAATTTTTTTAGATTTATTTATTTTGGCCGTACCATTCAGCATGTGGGATCTTAATTCCCGGACCGGGGATCGAACCCGCAGCCCCTGCATTTCGGGACGTGGAGTCTTAACCACCGGACCACCAGGGGGGTCCAGAAACTTTCTTTTTTATATACCTTATTTTTTATTGACTACAAGGCAACATTTTAAAATATTTTTGAGCCTAATGTCATATAATCTCAACAAATTCATCTGAGGTGTGAAAATCGTAACAAAGTCTCTCATCTCCAAATCAGGCAAGTTTAGAGACCAGACCTCCTGGAAAAATAGGTCTGTAGTTGAGGAAACCTATTTTTGGTTACATAGTGGTCCTGGCGAGAAAGAGAATCACGGGATTTAGAGTTAAAATAATGCATTTTAATTCTGTAATAACCTGCATGGGAAAAGAATTTGAAAAAGAATAGATACACATATATGTATAGTAGAATCACTTTGCTGGACACCTGAAACTAATGCAACATTGTTCATCAACTCTACTCCAATATAAAATAAAAGCTAAAAAAAAAAAACAGGAATACAGTCATCCTTTGACCTAAAAAAAAAATAATCCAGGAGTTTAGTTCAAATTCTATAACTTAGTGGCTATGTGAACTTTGCCAAGCCACTTGACTTTTTTTTTTTTTAATGGAAAGGCATTTTATTTTAAATACAGCTGTGTGTACATGTGAATCCCAAACTCCCAATCTATTTTGCTCATCGAATTTTAGTGGCTGTGTGTCATCTATCTATCCATTTTTCTATCCATCTATCCATCCATCCATTTTCTGTCTGTTCGTCTGTCTGTCTATCTATCCATTTTTCTGTCTGTCTGTCCGTCCATCCATCCATCCATCCATCCATCCATCTATGCCAGGTCTTAGATGCAGCACTTGGAGGCTTCCTTGGTGTGTGTGGGATCTTTTAGTTGCGGCATGCGGGATCTAGTTCCCTGACCAGGGATGGAACCTGGCCCCCTGCACTGGGAGCACGCAGTCTTAACCACTATGACGTGTAGGTATGTTTAAGTACACGTTGTGTTGAATGCCTGAGACACGTGTCGCTCGTTTCTCTCGTGTACACAGGCTCCCTCCAGGCGGGTCCACACGCGTGATGCTTCAGAGTCATCAGCTCAGGGGATAAAGCTTCAACATCCTGGAGGTTCTGGGGAGAGCTGCGTGTGGAGAGGGGTGGCCAGAGTGTGTGCGGGGTCAGAGGCCGTGCACCTGAGCTTCACCTTCCCACCTCCCACCCCCGTCTTCTTGTTTCTGCGTCTGGAGCTGCGTTTTTCATCGCACTTCCTCGTGCATCCTTGTCTGTGGAAGCAGCCGTCAGCCTTCCTCCAGCCGTATATTTTTAAACATTGCCAGCTTGCGACACGCAGAGCACTTGACTGCCTGTGTGAAAGCCAGGGCCCGAATCAGATGTTTTCTTTGCCTCAAGAACCTCAGAACCTGCATTGGAGCTGGGGGTGTGGGGCCGTGAAACCCAAGGGGGATCTGCTGGGACCTGGGTGTGGAGGGACGTGCGGTGTGGCCTGGGTAGCCTGGGAGGCACCTCGCCATGCAGCTGAGAAAACTCTCGACATAAACACTTGTGCATAGAGTGCATATACGGAGAATTACATGCAGACTTGCATATACACGCAGATTCCAATGTGTGCATATATACACAAATACAAGATATATATGTATACAAATACACCCATATAAAATACGCATCAACAAACACACACTCACGGATGCATATACAGAGAATTACATACAGAAATCTATACACAGCCACCTGTCAGTGTATATACACATGCAAATACAAGTGTATTTCTACACACACATGTGAACAGACGTATCAGTGTAAACATAAACACATTCACGTATGCAAACGCACACACACAGTGAAGTGTATACACACGCAAGTCCAAACGTGTAAATACATGTGCACATAAATGCAAACAGACATGAAAATCGTACACGTATGCAAAGCCAGTTGCAAATGCAAATATATGTTTGCAAATACAGAAGCCTGTGGGGGTGCTTCCCTGGGGGCACAATGGTTGAGAATCCGCCTGCCAAGGCGGGGGACACGGGTTCCAGCCCTGGTCCGGGAAGATCCCAGATGCTACAGAGCAACTAAGCCTGTGCACCACAACTACTGAGCCTGCGCTCTAGAGCCCATGAGCTGCAACTACTGAAGCCCGTGCGCCTAGAGCCCGTGCTCCACAACAAGAGAAGCCACCACAATGAGAAGCTCGTGCACCACAACGAAGAGTAGCCCCCTCTCACCACAACTAGAGAAAGCCCGCACGCAGAAACGAAGACCCAACACGGCCAATAAATAAATTAATTAATTAAAAAAGCCCATGGGGATGAATCTACAGATGGAGCTACGTGTGTGCGTGCGTTACCCGTAAACACACGTGCAAATGCAGAGCTCGCGTGAACACTTATGCGTGAGCAAAGAAGTCTGCTCATACACTTACAAATACGTACACATATACACAAGCATGTGCGTGGGTTATAAACAAATGCAGGCATTTGTGCAAGTACACGTACACGTGCATCCGGAGTGCAAGTTCACAGGCACGGCTACACCTGATATGCAAAGAAAACACGTGTATCCGTCTATAGGTATTTATAAACACACGTACACACAAATGCATAGATACACACGCAAGCTGGAAAACGTGTATAAATGTGTGTGGTGCATATACGTGCAAATACACAGACATAAACACATACACAACACATGTATACGTGGGCAGATACAGGTGAATCTAGAATAAGCATGCAAATACACACAGGGTTACACGCACGTGTAAAATGCACATCCACACACAAGTACACAGGTGTGCAGTACTCACACAGGTGTACACGCATACACGTGCAGCTGCTGGCTGCCTGCTCTAGGGGATGGAACCATAAGGGCTGGGCATTTGTCCTCCCCGTCAGCTGTGTCCTGGCCTCCGTGGGAGGGACTCGGGATGGCGGTGTACGTGAGCTTTGCCCCTGGAGGGTAGGTCTGTTTGTCCCAAGCTGAAGGGTAGGATGTATACGGCCCCAGAATGTGCTTCAGCAATGTGCTCGTGGACCAATGGCTGATAGGCCTGGGCTGGGACCTACGGTGGTGACGGTCCCCACAGGACTCCTGAGGGATGAATTCATCCCATCCCCTCTCATCCCATGTCATCCCACCCCACCCCATCCCACCTCATCCCATCCCATGTCATCCCACCTCATCCCATCCCATCTTATTCTACCCCCTCCCATCTCATCCTACCCACCCTATCTCATCCTACCCACCCTATCTCATCCTACCCCATCCTATCATCCCACCCCATCCCATGTCATCACATCCCATCCCACCCTACCCAACCCCACACCACCCACCCTGCCCCATCCCACCTCATCCCACCTCATCCCACCTCATCCCACCCCACCCCGCTGTCATCCCATCCCACCTCATCCCACCCCATCCCATGTCTTCGCATCCCATCCCCTCGTCCCATCCCACCCCATCCAACCCCATCCCACCCTGCCCCATCCCACTGCATCCCACCCCATCCTCCCTGGTCTCACTCTCCCCGAACCCCACCTCTGTCCCCAGCTGGCGTCATGATGGTGCCACAGAGGAGCACCGAGGACGGCTTTGAGGAGCACTTTGGGGTGAACTACCTGGGACACTTCCTGCTGACCAACCTGCTGCTGGACACCCTGCAGGAGTCGGGCACTCCTGGCCGCGGCGCGAGGGTGGTGACCGTGTCCTCCGCCACACACTACGTCGGGGAACTGAACTTGGACGACCTTCAGAGCAGGTGGGTGCCGGCCGCCAGGGGTCCCAGGGGCTTGCCTGGAAGGTCAGGGTTACCTGTCACAGGGGTGCTCCTGCCAGGCGATGGCGGTTCACACCCCCTAGCGTTTGTAAATCAGCCTGTCTCGTGGTAACCGTGGCGACCAACACGGGCAGACCTCGGAGATGCTGCGGGTCTGGTTCCAGACCGCAGCCAGGAAGCAAATATTGCAACAAAGCAAGTCGCATGTGTTTATTGGCTTCCTGCTGTGTCTACAAGTGACGCTTACACTAGACTGTCTTCTGTTACGTGTGCAATAGCGTTATGTCTAAAAAAAAAAAAACAACGCACACACGTTCGTTAAAAAAATACCTGACTGCTGGGCTTCCCTGGTGGCACAGTGGTTAGGAATCCGCCTGCCAACGCAGGGGACACGGATTTGAGCCCTGGTCCAGGAAGATTCCACATGCCACGGAGCAACTAAGCCCGTGCGCCACAGTTATTGAGCATGTGCTCTAGAGCCCACAAGCCACAACTACTGAGCCCACGTGCTGCAGCTACTGGAGCCTGCGAGCCTAGAGCCCGTGCTCCACAGCAAGAGAAGCCACCGCAGTGAGAAGCCCGTGCACCACAATGAAGAGTAGCCCCCACTCGCCACAACTAGAGAAAGCCTGCATGCAGCAACGAAAACCCAAAGCAGCCAGAAATAGAGAAATTAGTTAATTAAAAAAAAATACCTGATTGCTTAAAAAATGCTCACCATCCTCTGAGCCTGCAGTGAGTTAATCTGTTTGTCATAGTAACATCAAAGTGCACTGATCGCAGGTCACTGTCTAACAGATATAATAATAGCGGAAAAGTTTAAAATTCTCTGACAGTGACGAGAATGTGACCCAGAGACACAAGATGAGCAAATACTGTTGGAAAAGAATGTGTCAATAGACTTACGCAACGCAGGGCTGCCCCAAACCGTCAATGGGTAGAAAATGCAGTATCAGTGAAACGCAGTCCAGGGAGGTCTGCCCGTGTGAATAACTGTTTGCTAGTTGGCACTCATACATCCATGTAAGTCTAAAATAGACTTTATTTTTCTTTATTTACCCTCATTTTACACTTGAGGACACTGAGAAGCATATATTTCTAAAAACTTATTTAATTGAAGTATAGCTGACTTACAATGTCGTGTGAATTTCTGCTGTACAGCAAAGTGGTTCCGTTACCCATATACATACATTTTTTCATATTCTTTCCCGTGACGGTTTATCCTGGGATATTGAATAGAGTTCCCTGTGCTCTACAGCAGGACCTTGTTGTGTATCCATCCTGTATATACTAGTTTGCATCTGCTCACCCCAACCTCCCAGTCCATCCCTCCCCTTCCCCCTCCCCCTCGGCAACCACACGTCTGTTCTCTGTGTCTGTGAGTCTGTTCCTGTCTCGTAGACAAGTTTCATTTGTGTCACATGTTAGATTCCACATAGAAGGGAAATCATGCGGTATTTGTCTTGCTCGGACGTCTGGTCTCCAGGACTCAGGGAGGGTGCACGTCTGTTGCCTTAAGCCCCCAGTGTGTGGCTCACCTGAGCTGTCGGAGACGTCCGGGGTTTGTGAGTCCGGTGGCGGACCAGCCCGTGGCCGCTGAGCCGGGCCACGATGGGGGTCGCGGGGGCTCTGGGTGTCTGAGGGAGTGAATGGGCTTACTGCACTCCCTGGCGCTTCCGAGTTTTCCCCGGTTATTTCTCAGCATGGAAAATGTGCACAGCCCTTTGGCCAAGACGATGCTTTCCGCACGGGGCGTGCGTACCAAGGGAGAGGCAGAAATGACCCCGAGGCTGGAGAGCTTCTAATGCCGCCTGTGGTGCTCAGATAGCAGCGAGCCTGCTTCTCCCCCTGAGCTCAACACCCTGTGTTTTAACTCCTGGGTCACATGGTCCCTTAGAGGGGCCTCTTTGGAGAGACTGGTTCTCTCATCCACGTGGGTCCAGGCTCAGGGTCTGCAGAGGGTATAGGATCGCCGAGTGTTTCCTGCATCTGATGTGGACGTGACTCCACATGGCTGGTAAAAAAAAAAAAAAAAAAAAAAAGCATCATTGTTGTATGTCAATTATACCTCAATAATAGTCCTTAAACATTTAAAAAAAAATTTATCGAGAACTCAGAAAAAAAAAACCCAGCGTCATGACAAGGGACCCCGTGTGCGGGGTGGGGTGCCCCTTTCAGGAATAGTCTCGTCTTTTTCTCCTTTAATTACGGGTGTAGAGATATGCAAGAGAGAACGCAGCTGTGTGCACACGTAGCTTCCTTTTTCTAAAATGAAGCCTTTTACCGCATCGCACAAAACTGTCGTTTGCAGAGACGTGATCTCGTGGGCTGCGGGAGTGAGTGGGTCAGGAAGCCGGTGGTAAACTGCCCTCCTGCATTCCTCTACATTTTCCTATATCAAATCAAATCAAATGCATCTCATTCTATCGTTTTTTTCCCCCTAAATGTTTATCCAGAAGGGACGAGACCATTTACAATGGTGGTTTTCAAGGTGGGGTCCCCACAGTAGTCGCACCTGTACCACCTGAGAGGTTGTCACAAAGGTAGGTGCTCAGAGCACACCCGCCACCTGTGAAATCAAAACTCTGGGGCTGGGAAAATAATCTGAAAAAATACGTATATACACATACACACACACACATATATATACACACATATATGTAACTGAATCACTTTTTTTTTAAATTAATTTATTGGCTGTGTTGGGTCTTCGTTGCTGCACGCGGGCTTTCTCTAGTTGTGGGGAGCGGGGGCTACTCTTCGTTACGGTGTGTGGGCTTCTCATTGCTGTGGCTTCTCTTGTTGCGGAGCATGGGCTCTAGGACATGCGGGCTTCAGTAGTTGTGGCCCGTGGGCTCAGTAGTTGCAACTCTCGGGCTCTAGAGCGCAGGCTCAGTAGTTGTGACACATGGGCTTCGTTGCTCCGCGGCATGTGGGATCTTCCCAGACCAGGGCTCGAACCCGTGTCCCCTGCATTGGCAGGCGGATTCTGAACCACTGCACCTCCAGGGAAGTCCCTGAATCACTTTGTAGTACACCTGAAACTACCACGATATTGTAACCCTTACTATGTATAAAATAGATGGCTAGTGAGAACCTGCTGTACAGCAGAGGGAAGTCTACTCAGTGTTCCGTGGTGACCTAGACGGGAAGGAAATCCAAAAAAGAGGGGAGATATGGATACGTAGAGCTGATGCACTTTGCTGTACAGCAGAAACGAACACAACATTGTAAAGCAACTCTACTCCAATAAAATTTTTTTTAAAAAGACAGAAAAAGGTACTTCCTAGCAACCCGCCTCCTCCAAGTAAATTTTATATATACCTTACAGTGTCTATTTTACTTCTGACCATGCCAAATATACCCTTTTAATTCTATTAAAAAAATACAGAAAATTACCTTTAAAAAAAAAAAGCCAAAGTAATTCTTGTTCAATTTTAAAGGCTCGACAATAGACTGTTTTTTTAAGAACTTTTATTGAGATACAGTTGACATACAATAAACTGCATATATTTAAAGTGTACAATTTGATATTTTTCTTCTTATTAGTAATTCAACAATAGATTATTAAAATGTTAAAACTCTTAAAAAAAAAACTCAGGGTGCAGACAGGCAGTGGGAGTTGCAGTGCACGCTGACATCTGAGAACCAGTTGGAATGAAAACCTACTGCTTTGGGGGGTTGAGAGAAAGAGAGGAGTTCTTGGCTCACAGCTGACGTAAACGCTGCTGGTGGTGACAGGTAGTTGCCACGACTGATGGGCTGTACTTGTAGAGCATAAGTCACTTGTAAAAGCATAAAGAGTCCCAAACCCAAGTGGGTCGTTAGGCACGAGAGGGCACGTCTGCTCAGCCCGGCTCTCCCTGTAGAATAAATTCCAACTGAAAAGGTGGCAGTCTCTGGAAATCTGTAATCGATGAAGACGACGCGTGTTGTAGCGGATAGCTCTCTTATCTATAAATATAGTAACTTATACTTGGGGGCAGGGGATGAAAAAGCTATATGCTGTTTAAGTGAAAAAATTATATACTTAGTATATTTAATGATTCTATATAATGGATTATGTATGTAAATAATGATATAAAATATATTTAATGCATGTGATTATGCAATTATAATTATTTGCTTGTAATTATAATTATATATGTGAGGGAGGGAGAGACGAACTTTTTAAAAATTTATTTTATTTTTATTTATTGGCTGCATTGGGTCCTCGTTGCTGCGCACGGGCTTTCTCTAGTTGCAGCAAGCAGGGGCTACTTTCTGTTGAGGTGCACAGGCTTCTCATTACGGTGCCTTCTCTTGTTGTGGCACATGGGCTCAGTAGTTGTGGCACGTGGGCTCAGTAGTTGTGGCTCTCGGGCTCTAGAGCGCAGGCTCAGTAGTTGTGGCTCTCGGGCTCTAGAGCGCAGGCTCAGTCGTTGTGGCGCACAGGCTTAGTTGCTCCACGGTATGTGGGATCTTCCTGGACCAGGGATGGGACCCGTGTCCCCTGCATTGGCAGGTGCCTTCCTAACCACTGTGCTAGCAGGGAAGCCTGAGACCAACTTTTTTTTTTGAGACTGACTTTTTTAAAGGTATCAACTGTGCACAAAGCTCTATTACATCGTTTTTTAAAAACTGATGTACAACATTATATACTATTATGTACGTTACAGGTATATAGTAGAGTGATTTACAATTTTTAAAGATTACATCCCATTTCTACTTATTATAAACTATCAGTTATATTCCCTGCTCTGTACAGTGTATCCTTGTAGCTTATTTTATTTTGTTAATTTTGCGGGTCTTTTTTGGCCACACCACACAGCTAGTGGGATCTTAGTTCCCCGACCAGGGATTGAACCCGCACACCGTGTAGTTGAAGGGCTGAGTCTTAACCGCTGGACCACCAGGGACGTCCCCTTGTAGGTTATTTTATAGCTAATAGTTTATACCTTTTACTTCCCACCCCCTATATCGCTCCTCCCACTATGTGGCCCCTCCCGCCTTCCCTCTCCCCACTGGAGACTGACTTGTTTTAAGAAATTACCTCCCAGGACTTCCCTGGGGGCACAGGTGTTGGGAGTCCACCTGCCAATGCAGGGGACACGGGTTCGAGCCCTGGTCTGGGAAGATCCCACATGCCGCAGAGCGACTAAGTCCGTGCGCCACAGCTACTGAGCCTGCGCACCTAGAGCCCGTGCTCTGCAACAAGAGAAGCCACCGCAATGAGAGGAGCCCATGCACCGCAGTGAAGAGTAGCCCCCCACTCGCCACAACTGGAGAAAGCCCGTGTGCAGCCATGAAGACCCAACACAGCCAATACATAAATGAACAAATAAATGTATCTATAAAAAAAGAAATTCCCTCCCACACTTGGGGAGGCTGACGAGGTTGACCAGCAAGTTGGAGGTTCAAGGACGTGGTGACGTTTCTAGCCTTGAACATAAAGACTAGGGACTTGGGCAGAATTTCTCTGCTGAGATGTCTGAGGCCACATCCTTTCTTCTTTGGAGGGGGGATGCTCATTCTTTTGCCCGTGAACACTTTCACCTGATTGGACGAGCTCCACCCCCACTGCAGAGACTCATCTGCTTTAAGCCAGGCTATTAATTTCAGGGTTCATCTCCTGTAAAAAAAAAAAAAAACCACCTTCCTGGCAACAGCTAGACTGGCATCGAACCAAGCACTTGGGCGTGGCCACGTAACGTGAACCGTCGTGGACGCAAATGTGGGGGAGGCCTTCTCTACAGGCTGCATCGTGGTGTCCGGGAGATGGGTCTGCCTACCACCCGACCTGCACCCTGTTTTGTCTCTGTTCAGCTTCCTGCACCCATGGGTGCCTCGGGACCCAAGAGACCCTTGGCGGGGTCTTGTCAGGGCTGTCCCAGCGTCATGCTGGCCCTGAGGGTGACTGCACGGGAAGACTCCTCTGTGCCTCAACTCGGGACAGCTCCTGCTGGTTATCCTTGGACCCTTCCCTCTGTGTTTATATTTTTTTAATGAATTTATTTATTTGCTTATATTTTTGGTTGCGTTGAGTCTTTGTTGCCGCGTGCGGGCTTCCTCTAGTTGTGGGTTCGGGGGCTACTCTTCCTTGCGGTGCGAGGGCTTCTCATTGCGGTGGCTTCTCTTGTTGCAGAGCATGGGCTCTAGGTGTGCGGGCTTCAGTAGTTGTGGCACGCATGCTCAGTAGTTGTGGTGCACAGGCATAGTTGCTCCACGGTATGTGAAATCTTCCTGGACCAGGGATCGAAACTGTGTCCCCTGCATTGGCAGGTGGATTCTTAACCACTGCACCACCTGGGAAGTCCTGGATGCTTCCCTGTTAATGCAGGTGGCTGTTTCCTGGAAGAAAGGAAGGAAGGGGAGGGGAGGAAAGGAAAGGAAAAGAAAAGAAACGAAACCAGTATCGTCCTATCTCCCCTCATCGGACACAAACCAAAGCAATTTCCCCACCTTGACTCTTGACCTCGGGAGAGATCAGGAGATGAAGATGTGCTCTTGGTGGCAGAGTTAACAGGACCCTCTAGGTGCAGGAGTGGCCACGTCCTGTGCTACCAAACAAGGTGCTTCTTTGGATAAAAGTGATGTGTGTCCCTGTGTCTTGTGGCTTCATCCACAGAGGTCCAGCTTCAGACCAGGGCTCCGAGTGGACATTCACGGGGTGCCTCACCCTGTCTCCTCCTAGACGGTCAGCACACCCTCCTCATGGCTTCATCTCCCACCCCAAGAAACTTACATCTTTGGGGCTTACTTCCTCTGAAGGTAGAAAAGTCTCCTTATCTTTATTGGCTTTCTCTCCTCTTCAGTGGAGCAAATCAGCGAAGTCCACATTTTTATGGTTTGTACCAAGTAACTTTTGGGTTTTTTTTTTTTGGTGGCGTGGGGTGGGCACACCATGTGGCTTGCGGGATCTTAGTTCCCAGACCAGGGATCAAACCCAGGCCACAGCAGTGAAAGTGCCAGGTCCTAACCACTGCACCGCCAGGGAATTGCGAAGTAACTTTTGCTTGTGTAAAACCCTTGTTCCTGTGTGAGTTTCCTGGGGCGGCCGCGACAAAGGACCAGAAATTTGGGTGGCTTAGAGCAACAGGAAGTTATTGTCTCACAGTCCTGGAGGCTGGAAGTCCAAGATCAAGGTTGGCTGGTTGGGCGGGGTGGGTGTCTCCTGGAGGCCCATCCCTGGCATCCTTGGGCTTGTAAGGAATCTTTCCCATCTCTGCCTCCACCTCCACCTTCTCTCTTTTGTATCTTCATGTGGTCTTGTCTTGTGCATGCCTGTCTCTTTGTGCAAACTTCCCCTTTGTATAAGGACACGAGTCATATTGGATTGTAGTCCACCCAAACAAACTCATTTTAACTTGATCACCTCTCTAGAGACCCTGTTTCCAAGAAAGGTCCTATTCTGAGGTCCTGGGGGGTTAGGACTCTGGCCTAGCTTTTTTTTGGGGGGTGGGGGGGCCAGTTCAGCCCGTAACAGTCATCACTGTTCCCTCCTCAACTGATAGATCCTTAACCTTTTAAGGCTGACGTTATTTCAACCTGACATTGCTTTGCAGACACAATAGTCACTGACGTATTACAGGCCGGCCAAGTCTCATTGTGCAAATAGCCATCTTGGTTGGAGTTTCCCAAACTTATTTAACTTCGGGACAGTTATTCAGTATTTTATTCATAAGTACGTCTTCACGTCCTAGTGTATCGTTGGTTGTGGTGCCTCTGTGGTGAGATGTCACTTGACAAATGTGCTATCCTGCATTGACTTGGTTTTCACTAAAAGTTTGGCATGTTCACTGCGTGTCCTGGGGACCCCTTACAGACAGCTGGCACTCTCTCCGTGTTCCTATCAACAACTCTCCCAGGGGTTTGGGGATGAGGCTGGAATTCCCAGGTGAGCAGCCACATCCCAGGCTGTCTCTGCCAATTTCCCTTCATGGAAAGACAGAGGCGCCTCGCAGCTCATGGTATTTTCAGAGATCCTGGTGGGTGGTCTCTGTTTCCACCTTCTTCTGCAGTATTGAAGCTAGGACACCAAGGCAGAATGCAAGGCAGTTGTTTGTATTGTCAGAGGGAAATGTCCGTTTGGAGGTGAAAGATTATTTACCTACCGATTGGACCGGATACGGGTCCCACTTGCAGACTGTTATTGGACTCAACCAACATTTGAAAAGTGCCGACCGGAAGCTAGGTTATGGGTAGCACGTGGAGCTTCCGTAATTGTGTTTGAAATGTGCTGACGTGTTACTGTCCCAGAATTGACGCTTAAGAGAAGCAAATGGGACTTATGCGTGTGAAGTGAAGATGACACAGTCAGTTGTCTTATTGGAGTGGAATTCAGCCCTCTCTCTCTCTCTCTCTCTCACACACACACACGCACACACACACACGGCACAGCATCCAGCGGGTAATCACTGAAGAGCTCCTTTCTTATAAGAAACTGTCCAGGTTGCTTGGTTTTTTCTGATCTCCAACAGCAAGAGGGGAATAATGTTTTCTATCATACGGCCGAAAACATGGACCTCAGATCCCTTCAAATCATATCCAGATTCAGGGCCACGTGTGTTTCATTGGGGTTTTCTTTCAACAAGAAAGCTCAATGAATTAATGATTTTCAAGATTTTGTCTTATAAATCCTATACTCATAGGCAGGATTTCTTGTAGGATTGAGGGCGTTCAGGAAATGGACTCCTCGTGAGACACTGAAAATAATGCAGGGTGGTTTTGTAGGACAGGTGGGCGATAGTTCACTTGTTCTACGAGGTACTGATGGGCAGTAAAGAGCAGTGCTCAGGAGGAACCTTGACCACTGGTGTGCAAGTAGCTAAAAAACCAGTGGCGCCAAGTAGGAAGTGTGTGGATCGATACGGTGTAGGACAGAGGTGGTGGAAAGCCAGTGGGAAAAGCCACCTTTAAGTTACAATGGAATATATCTATACATATATACACACACACATATATGTATATATGGGTGTATATATGCACCCATATAGACATATATGTGTCTATAAGAGTATATATACACATAAACACACTTATGTATATATGAGAATATATACACATATATAGACACGTGTATGCTAGAATATACACACATGTATAGACATACATATATAAGTATATATAGACACATATAGACACACATGTATATATGAATATATAGGCATATTTATAGTATGAGTATATATATACACATAGACACGTATATATGAGTATATAATATGAATATATGTACACACATATAGACATATGTATATATGATTATATACATGACTATGCACATATATAGACACACATGAGTATATATAATATGAATATGTGTACACAGAGACACATGTATATATGAGTGTATACATGACTATATGCACATATATAGACACATATATATGAGTATATATAATGTGAATATATGTGTACACATAGACACGTATGTATATGAGTGTATACATGACTATATATCCACATATATAGACACACATACGTATATCTATAATATGAACATATATGTACACATATAGACACTCACAGGTATATATGAGTGTATACATGACTATGCACATATATAGACACACATGTATATATGAGTGTATACATGACTGTGCACATAGACACATGTATATATGAGCATATCTATAATGAATATACATGTACACATAGACACAACGCATGTATATATGAGTGTATACATGACTATGCACATATATAGACACAGGTATATATGAGTGTATATATAATATGAATATATATGTACACATATAGACACACATGTATATATGAGCGTATACATGACTATATATGCACATATGTAGACACACACGAGTATATATAATATGAATATATGTGTACACAGAGACACATGTATATGAGTGTATACATGACTATATATCCACATATATAGACACACATGTATATATGAGCATATAATATGAATATATATGTACACGTATAGACACATATGTATATATGAGTGTATACATGACTATATAGCCACATATATAGACACGCATACATATATATGAGTATATCTGTAATATGAATATATATGTACACATATAGACAAACACAGGTATATATGAGTGTATACATGACTATGCACATATATAGACACACGTATATATGAGTGTATACATGACTATGCACATAGACACATGTATATATGAGTATATCTATAATATGAATATATATGTACACATATACACACAACACATGTATATATGAGTGTATACATGACTATATATGCACATATATAGACACATATATGTATATATGTGTGTATATATATGAATATGTGTACACATATAGACACGTATGTATATATGAGTATATATAATATGAATATATATGTACACATATAGACACGTATATATGAGCGTATACATGACTATATGCACATATATAGACACACATGTATGTATGAGAATATATATAATATATACACTTTTTTTTTTTTTTTTATGTTAAGCATATTTATTTTTAAGAGTTTGGGGCTGGACGTTCGAGGGCTCGGTTCTGGTTCTGGCTCTGAGTGACCACAGTCACGTCGCCTGTGTGGCCTTGGTTCCACCATCTGTGACGTGAGGGAGGAGCGACACAACCTCTGCAGTCCCTTCCAGCCCTGATACTCTCTCCTGCTGCGTACACACAGCAAGTGAGAAGGTGTGGGTCACCTGGGTCCTCGGAGACCTGCAGGGCAGTCCCCCAAGAGGCAGAAAACCAAGGCTCCTCCTCCTTTTCCCTTCATCTTTTCATACACATATACATATGTATGATTATATATGTGACTATACACGTATATAGACAAGTATATGTGAGTATATATAAATATGAGTATACACATGTATAGACACACAATGTACATATATGTGACTATATACACACATGTCTATATATACAGACATGTCTATATGTACACATGTATACACATCCATATCCATATATGTATATGGACATATACACACATATCTGTACACACACACACACTCATGCAGTGTGACCGATGGCTATTTCTTGGTGGGGGGAGAACACTGTGAAATCACTATGGAATTGATTTTAAATTCTTCTTTGAGCTCTGTGATTTTTTTTTATAACCAATATATATTTCTTTTGTTTATTTATTTATTGGCTGCATTGGGTCTTTGTTGCTGAGCATAGGCTTTCTCTAGTTGCGAGCGCGGGCTTCTCATTGCAGTGGCTTCTCTTGTTGCGGAACATGGGCTCTAGGCACTTGGGCTTCAGTAGTTGTGGCTCATGGGCTCAGTACTTGTGGCGCATGGGCTTCGTTGCTCCACGGCATGTGGGATCTTCCCGGACCAGGGCTTGAACCCATGTCTCCTGCGTTGGCAGGCAGACCCTTAACCACTGCGCCACCAGGGAAGTCCTGTATTTCTTTTATAATAATGAAAAATTGATATTATCCTTAAAAAGTTCTCCCAAAGTATATATTTGGTTCTACAGAAGGGGACCAGACCAGCCCCAAATGTACCTCTTTGATACATGGAATCTTTTGAGCCAAAGGCAGCTGAGAGCAAGCAGACCCAGGAAACACTCTTGACTCCCCCCCCCTCCATTGTCTACAAAATAAAGTATCAATTTACCGTTTTGTAAAGGAAATTTGCATTTATGCAGGGATTTTCCGTTTGTAATCATGTCTCCATACCAGGAAGGGAGCTACTCCTGGACATGCCTCTTTTCACCTGAGAGACTCCTATCTGCATAACAAGACAGTCCTTATGTATCACACATTTCCTCCCTTCCCATAACCTACCTCCTTTACCCAGAATCCCAAAACCCCTTTTCCTCTGTTTAGCCTGAGATGGTGAATAAGCCCGCATTATCTGACTGCCTCCTTGAACCACATCTTTTTGGGGAATTCCTGTGTATGTGTATGTAAGTAAAACTGTTTTCTCTTGTTAAACTGTCTTTTCGCAGTTTGAGTTCCAGGCCCCAGCAAAGAACCTCAGAGGATGGAGGGCAGAGATTTTTTTTACCTTACGCTTCTTTATTAAAATGTAGGTCTTAACTGTGTATATTTTAAAAAGTAGAAATATGTGAGTGTGCGTTTATTGTCATAGGCGATAGTAATTTTTTCTTTAATGAGAACTTGAAAACCTCACCTGCTTAGCGGAAACAGATGACCTGCTACATCCCTGGCATCTTGCTAGGCAAGGGGGCCCTTCCTGACCACGTCTACTTAACACCTGGTCTCAGGTGGCTCAGTGTAATTCGTGCAGTGGGCATAGATTGGCTGTCAGGTCAATGCCAGGTGCAGACCAAGGACAGTCTTCAGTCTTGTAAACATCACATACTGTTTACGTGAAACACAGGTGTCAAAACACCTAGTGTCCTCTTCCCAACCAGAAAGCCGTGGTGCTGCAATTTAGGATAGCATTTCCCATCTCTGAGTAACGTTTTCCTAGGTTTTTAATCAAGGACCCCTTTGAGAATTATTGAGTCTTTGATTCAATACACAGGTTTGCATAAATTGTGTGCAAAATATCATTCTTCACCTTTCCTTCTCTTGTCTGTAAGGTAGAGAAAGTAATGAGGGTCTGAAGATGCCAACCCAAAACATGCCACTTTGACATGCAGATTATTTTGAGCTGGAGGCCATTGAGAAGCAACAGATGCAGAAATATGCCTTTCTGGAGCCTCTGTTATCTGACTAAAAGCAGAAACTTCTGAGACGTGAGGATTGCCCAACTCTTTGGGGTTTTCTTTTCTGTGACGCTCCCCACACATGCAAAATTAGAAGTAAAATTGGTATGTGTTTCTCTTGTTCATCTGCCATTGGTCGGTTTAACTTGCATGCTCCAGGTACAGAACACAAAAGTATAGGAGAAAATTTTTCCCTCCCTGACAAAAAAGGCTGGCACAGTACTGTCTCTACTTTTGTTTCAGATTGACCTTCAAATTATTTACGAAGTAGTTACAGCAACAAATTATTATTTATTGAAAGCAAACATATATCTTTATGGTTTCAGTTCCACCTTTTGGCACCATTTATTACGAAAGCAGCGTACTAAAAATCTCATGTTTCGAATCAAGCCGTGTAGACATTTCATGAATGTCTTCTACCTCTGCTTTAGTTTGTAGATTGAGTCTCCCTCTCCGCTGCCTTCTCTCTGTTAAAATTGCAACGATCGCTTCATCGTTTTAAACACCAAGTGTCTCTGCCGTTCCTCGAGGCTTTATTTACAAACCTTCATGGGAAACCATGTCCTCTTATGTATTGGCTTTGATTCTTTTCCATTTCCACTGTGGATGTTTCTTTATCTTTAAATCCACCAGGGAACCTCTCCTGAAATTACTTGTACTCTTGGATTTTTTTTTCTTTCCCTCCTGTAGAGAAATGTATTGACTTTTCCCCCACATAGTATATTTAAAGTATTTCTGTTCTCTCTTCTCCATGCTACCGTAGAAAACCATAATTATATCACTCGGCAGTTTATCCTTGAGGAACCTGCGCACGTATGATTTCCTCTCTTCTTTCTAAATTCACGATTCCTGTTCCCTCCCAAAGAGGCCTGGTAATTCAGGAGCAAGTGCCTGTCATGTGATGTCGAGGTGGCCCGATGCCAAGGGGAACGTTCAGCCTTTATCTCCCCCCCCCACCCCCCACTTAATAACCCCCTCTTTCCTGGACCTCTCTCCTCTCCTGCAGGGAAGAGACAGGAGGAATTTGCCAAAAACAAGTATCTTGACGATAATTTGGGGCTTGTCGTGGATAGGAGGTGGGCATCTGTGCTTGGAACTGCGCTATATTTTTGTCTTAATTCCTCCCTCCGACAAAAGATCTGTTTGGAACTCCTTTGGCAGACGCCCTGCGGCAAGCGTGTCCGACGTCACCCTTGGCCGTGACTCATCTGTCAGACAGAGCGCTTGGGGGTTTATTTTCCAGCTTAAATTGCATGGACCCCAGGCCAAACCTCAGCGTTTGCGTGTGGCCTCTTGTGACAAGGGGCTGTGTGACGGCCACACACCGTGGGAACATGGTGATGAAGGAGAAAGACGGTGCCCAGGAGACAGCAGGAGGCAGGACCGCGTCCGCAGAGGGGTTGATGTGGTTGTCGCATGTTGACAGACAAGCGCCCACATGTGCAATGTTAGAAAATTGAGGTTTTTTTTTTCCGGAAACTCTCACTGGGCCACTAAGCATATTAGGCTTGATTTCTCGGTGATGTCATCTCTTGTACTGTTTTCTATGTTTCAGTATTTCCCCTTTCCTTTTATCATTTTTTCCCCTTCTGTGCTTTCCTTGGTCACATTCTCTCATCTCACTTTTCTGAATCGTTTCGCCCGTGTAGTTCATTTGTTGCAGGTTTTCGTTCCTATTCAGGAAGCATGTTCGTCCGTAAGAGGCGTTGAATTCCAGCGAGCGCTTTTTCTGCGTGTCACGGGATGACGCCGATTTCTTTCTTTTCACCTTTGTGTTAAACTCCCGCGAGGGTGAATTCCGTGGCTGGATTTTCTGCCAACTTAGGAGAGCCTGCTGAGGCTGAGAGTGTAAAAGGAACATAAGATCTGGGGCACATCCAGCCAGAAGAAGGAACTCAGGTGCGGCCGTATTCACGTCCCATAAAGTTCAGGAAAAGGAACTGTCGGCTGGAAGAAAGTGACCAGTTCCTAATGAATGACAAGGAATGGCTTTTAACTGAAAGGCATCCCCGGTTTTCAATATGTTGTGGCACCCCCTCCCCCCCATGAAATAATCTCCAAACCCAGGAGGCAAACACTGACAGGACGGAGCTGGTGATCCTGCATCAGAAGAGGACACGTTTCAGAGCATCTTTCCCAAGCGTTGAACAGGCATTTTTTAAAAAATAAATTTATCTGTCTATTTTTGGCTGTGTTGGGTCTTCATTGCTGCACGTGGACTTTCTCTGGTTGCAGCGAGCGGAGGCTGCTACTCTCTGTTTCGGTGCAGTGGCTTCTCTTGTTGCGGAGCACAGTTTCTAGGCGTGCGGGCTTCAGTAGTTGTGGCACACGGGCTCACTAGTTGTGGTGCACGGGCTTAGGTGCTTCGCGGAATGTGGGATCTTCCCGGTCCAGGGCTTGAACCCGTGTCCCCTGCATGGGCAGGCGGATGCTTAACCACTGCGCCGCTGCATTGAACATTCAGAGGAGAGAGTCTTCAACGAGTTCTTAGAGATGTAAGTAATTCAGTAATGCACGTGAACTGAGGTGCATCTGTAGCTGCCCTCAGCCTGTCCCTAGAGATTTCCTCCTCGGCCAGGCGTCAGGGGGTAGAATCAGGGCCCAGATGCCCGCGTCTCAGACCCTCTCCTGCTTTGCTCCTACAGCATCAGCTACTCGGCGCACGGAGCCTACGCCCAGAGCAAGCTGGCCCTGGTGTTCTTCACCTACCACCTGCAGGCGCTGCTGACGGCCAAGGGCAGCCCCGTGACCGCCAACGTGGCCGACCCCGGCGTGGTGAACACCGACCTCTACAAACACATCTTCTGGGGCACACGGCTCATCATGAAGCTGTTGGGCTGGTGGATTTACAAGGTACGGCTGCGATGGTCGGTGTGTTGCTGTGGCTCGCGTGGTCCGAGGCCACGTGTGCAGAGCTGGGTCTGACCTCCCCGAGGCGGGTGGGCTTTTTGTAGTCGTCCCCGGGGGTCTTCGGAGCGGTGAGCATCCTTGTGGTCTCGGAGCCTGTGGCCCCATCGCCGAAGTGAGAAACACAGAGGTGAAGCCCTCCCCTGTGTATCCACGCGGGCGTCGGCTTTTTTTCACACAGAGGAGAAACTCGATTCGGGGCAGAGGTGGGCGGGGGGCCTGCAGCTGCTCCCACAGACCTTTGTTCTGCAGGTATTTCCGAATCGGGTGCGTTTGGTTTCCGAGGTTTATCTCTTCAAAGAGGAGACGGCATCTGGGCTCTCGTTCTGGTGTGTCTGTGACCCTGGTTTCCCTCCTCTTGGAAGGACACCCCTTGTCCCTCAGCCCACCCCCCCCCCCAAAGGGAAAGCCCGTGTGTCATCCCCTCCTGCCTCCCGCCGCTTCGGGAACGTCCCTGTGCGCCGCCCGCCCGTGTCTGTGCCGGGCCTGACACAGTGCCTGACACAGTGCCTCCACGGAGCCTCTGTTTTCTTTCTAACTTTTTATTTTATATTGGAGTAGAGCTGATGTACACCGTGGCGGTAGTTTCAGGTGTCCAGCAAAGTGACTCAGTTCTACCTGTACGTGTATCGATTCTTTTCCAGATGCTTTTCCCGTGTAGATTGTTACAGAATATTGCACAGAGTTCCCTGTGCTACACAGCAGATCCTTGTTGGCGATCTATGTTATTTATTTTTTAATTTTTTGAGAACTTCTGTTGAGATATAATCGACATACCCTAAGCCGCATATATTTAAAGCGTACAGTTTGAAATTTGTTTCTCTCGTTGGTAATGTGCACGTGGCAATCCCAACCTCCCGATCCATCCCGACCCCACCCCGCTCGCTTTCCCGCCGTTGGTTATCTCTCTTAAATACAGCAGTGTGTACGTGTCAGTCCCGATCTCCCAATCTGTCTTTGCCCCGTCTTCCCCCCGGACTCCGTCTCTCAGCGTCTCTCTTCACCCTGCAAGGCATCGTCCCCCCAGGGGCCCCTCGCAGGACTCATCTGGGTACCACGAACATCAGCCGTGCCCTCCCCACGGGTACCGGGCACCCAGGGGACCGCAGGGGCGGGGCCGGATATCGGGAAGGGCCCGGCTGGCGGCTCTCGAACCACACGTGAAGCAAACACTCGGGGTGAGGACGGTAAGTCAGAGCCGGGGACCCACAGAAGGCTTGGCGAGATGCGCCCGTGCCCCACGAATGTGGCTGAAATGATGCAGAAGTGAGAAGTGAGGAATTCCAAGCCCCCCGAATCCCACCCATCCGAGGTCCCCCCTGTTCCTGTTTTGGCATCCATCCTGCCCCATTTGCGCACCGAGAGGGAGCCCTGACGACCTAGTGTGCAGGGGTCTCGCTTTCTTTCTTTTTTTTAAAGGTTGGACTCCGTGTATAGCTGCTATAAAATATCGGCTATGTCGCGTATGTTGTGCAGTCTATCCTTGTAGCTCATTTTATACCTAATAGTCTGTACCTCTTAATCTCCTGCCCCTGTGATGCCCCGTGGGGTGTCAGTGTCTAGATCAGACTTCCTTTCTGGTGCATGGAGGTTGCTACCGTTTCACCCGGATAAGTTCAATAATCATTAAAAAAAAAAAAAAAAAGTTAACATCCTGTCCATCGCCCTCTGTGTAAGATACAGGCTAAAAACAGTTCCTTTATATACATGTAATCCCCCGGTTACCCAAAGGGGCCCGTAAAGACCATGACTGGCGCTATTTTAGTGTCAAAACTGGAGGCACAGGGGTGACGTTACCTGCCCAAGGAGGCACAGTGCCCTTACACATGTTTGATGTTTCTGTGATATTTTTTTTCTATAAAAAATTTTTTTTGTGTATTTTTTTTATTGAAGTATAGTTGATTTATAATGCTGTGTTAGTTTCAGCTGTACAGCAAACTGATTCAGTTATATATATATATATTATATTGATATATATTCTTATTCAGATTCTTTTCCACTATAGGTTATTATAAGATGTTGAATAGAGTTCCCTGTGCTGTACAGTAGGCCCTTGTTGTTTATTTTGTATATAGTTGTGTGTGTATGTTCATCCCAAACTCCTAATGTATCCCTCACCCCCTTTCCCCTTTGGTAATCCTAAATTTGTTCTCTAGGTCTATGAGTCTGTTTCTGTTTTGTAAATAAGTTCATTTGTACCATTTTTTTAGATTCCGCATATAAGTGATCTCATAGGATATTTGTCTTTGTCTGACTTACTTCACTGAGTCTGATCATCTCTAGGTCCATCTGTGTTGCTGCAAATGGCATTATTTCATTGCTTTTTACGGCTGAGTGATATTCCATTGTACACATGTACCACATCTTCTTTATCCATCCCTCTGTGGATGGACACGTAGGTTGCTTCCATGTCCTGGCTGTTGTGAATAGTGCAGCTATGAACATTGGGGTACGTGTATCTTTTTGAATGATGGTGTTCTCTGGGTATATGCCCAGGAGTGGGATTGCTGGGTCATATGGTTTTTCTGTTTTTAGTTTTTCAAGGAACCTCCATCCTGTTCTCCGTAGTGGCTGCACCAGCTTACATTCCCACCAACAGTGCAGGAGGGTTCCCTTTCCTTCACACCCTCTCCAGCATTTACTATTTGTAGACTTTTTGATGATGGCCATCCTGACGGGTGTGAGGTGGTATCTCGTGGTTTTGAGTTGCATTTCTCTAATAATTAGCAACGTTGAGCATCTTTTCATGTGCCTGTTGGCCATCTGTGTGTCTTCTTTGGGGAAATGTCTGTTTAGGTCTCCTGTGTGATTATTTCTTTAGGATAAATTCTTAAAAAGGAGTTTGTTTATCTAGAGACGATGCACATTTAAAATCTGGTACCCAGATTCCCACAACACATTTCCGCTGATAATGTTCCAGTATGTTGCCCTTAGGCCATCTGTTGTCCCACGTAACTGCGTTGTTTTTTCCATTACCAATAAGACTGTGTACTGCAGAGTATCTGCTGCTTGTTAGAATTACGTCTTTCTCCCTCTGGCCGGCATCTTTCCGTGGGAGGCGCTGATCTGCTTCCACAGTCTTGGCGGGTGGACCGTGTTCGTTTCTTCCTCCCGCAGGGTCGCAGAGATCAGAAACTAAGATCGCCAGAGCCCCGGAGGGAAGGGCGGGTGCCGTCAATGACAGTTCGTCTCGCGAGTTCGCCACCTCTGGGCTCTCCTCCGGCCAGAATTTGGGGGCCACCCACGGAACCCAGCTTCTGACAAATGCAAATTGACAGTTACAACCGGGCCCCAGCGCCGGCTGACACGAGTTGTAATTACATCTCCATCACCAGGACATCAAAACCCACCTCTCCTGAGTCACTCGGTTCCCCTCTGTGGTTCCGTTGAGAGTCCATCAATAATTTCCCTTTGTGAATATGACAACTTGTGTGAATTGTTGGCTGCTGTTTTCTGGGGACACTCGTGTGTGTGTGTGTGTGTGTGTGTGGGCGGGGGTTCAGAAAAAGCTTTCTGTATTTTAGGGAAATAACCCCATGTTTCATCTTCCACGATTTGTCCCCAGAATTCTTGTGCCTTCTGGCCTTAGAGAAAGTACTCTTTGCCAGAATGAATCAAGGAGTTAACATTTTTTTGTTGTTGTAAATCGTTTTGTTGTTTAATTTTCATGGTTTCTGGGCCGGCATCGTGCTTAGAAATTCACCTCCAGTGTTCTCACGTGTGACAACCGAATCCTTAATCCTTAATCAGACACCCCCTGGTGTCTGCACGGGGTGATGGAGGAGGACCGCAGGTGCTCACTCCTGTTCAGGCTGGGACCCCTGGTGTCCAAGAGTCCATCCTTCTCTGCTGGCTGCAAACCACAAGTTACCGTTTCCTGAAACCCCCCCCCCCTTGCTTCCGTCCGTTCTGAATCCACTTTTACTCACGGCATCACTCTCTTGTCTTAACCTTTCCTGACTCTGCACTGATGATTTTTCCGGACCGCCTTTTAGATGATTTTGCAAATCGAGAAAAACGCCATCTAGGAGGAGGAGGTCTCCTGTGTAACCATTTGCTCATATTTTGTACATTTAGGTGATGGTCAGCTTTTCACAACTGGTGTGATCAAGGTTAATTGGTGTAAGAAAAGTTAACTTGGGAGAGGGGATTTTTTTTAATTTATTATCTAAATTTTGTTTTTTTGATTGGAGTATAGTTGCTTTACAGTATTGTGTTAGTTTATACTGTATACTAAAGTGAATCAGCTATACGTATACATCTGTCCCCTGGGAGGGAGGATTTTTAACTTAGTTTCAGGGAGCGTTTCAGACGGGGCTGTTCTCTGAATGTAAGTCGTCTGTCGTTTTGAGCACGTCTTTCTTAATGCTTGCGATATTGTGGTTTATAATAAAAAATATCTGTATTTGGTCTTTGTCCTTGTTTCTAGCACAGAGTTCCTAAAACCCTTGAGGTTTCCCAAGCGTTGAGAGCCTGAAAGGTGTCTCTTGTTATGTGAAGGACGTGCCCTTTGGAACTGATGTAAGGATGGTAGCTGGTTGCCAGGGCAACCAGCCAGCGATTAAAGGCTTGGAATTTTCATTCTCACACCCTGACCTCTGCGGAGGGGAGAGGAGCTGGGGGTTGAATCCCTCACCAATGGCCCGTCGTTAAATCAGTGGTGCCTATGTCATGAAGCCTCCTTAAAAACCCACAAGGACAGGGTTCAGAGAGTTTCCGAGTCTGTGCACACAGGGAGGTACCAGGACAGTGCAGCCTGGAGACAGGGTGGGGGTTCCCCTGCCCCCTTCTCCAGATCTCACCCTCTGCATCTCTCCCACGTGGCTGTTCCTGAGTAATCTGCTTTTAGAATAGACCAGTGATGTAGTGAGTAAATATTTCCTGAGTTGCCTGAGCCGTTCTAGCACATTAGCTGAACTCGAGGAGGGGTCGTGGCAAACCTTCCATCTGTAGCCACTGGGTCCGAAGCACAGGTGACCGACCGCCTGGCGTCTGAATGGTGGTGGGGGGAGAGGGGCGGTCCTGAGGGACCGAGCCCTTCACCTGTGGGGTCTGAGGCTCCCTCCAGGTAGACGTGGCAGAATTGAGTTGACTCTTGGGCCCCCCCAGCTGGAGCCACAGAATTGCTTCTTGGCCTCGGTTGGAAGAGCCACACTTGGGACTTGGTGCTCAGAATCTTAGAGCTTTTCAGAGGTGCCTTAGTAATTCTCGGTAAATGCCCATGTAGTTCTCACATTTATCCCTAGTGATTTTATGAAGTGTTGATGTTTGTTTCGATTCTGAATGTGGTGCAAACTCTGAACACAGCAGAATAAATACAACATTTGAAAGTCAATGATAAATGAGTACACACGTCGTCACAGCATCTGACCTGCCGTGCTTTTCTCCAAATGAACTTCCTTTTTCCCCTGAGAGGTAACCCCTATCCCAGGTGTGGTGTTACCCATTCTCCTGTTCTCACTACACCTGTGTGTCTATGAAATTTAACTTTGCATTTTCCCATCCTCATGTAAGTAGACTAATATCTGTGATTTGTTTTCTTTGCACCATAAATTAGTTTCCTGGGATTGTTATAATAAATGACCCCAAATCCGGTGGGTTTGAACCACAGACATCCACCCTCCCCCAGCCCTGGAGACCAGGTGTCTGAGATCAAGGTGTGGGCAGGCTTGGTTCCTTCTGGAGGCTCCCGGGGAGAGTCCTTCCCGCCTCTTCCAGCGTCTGGGGGCTCCAGGTGTCCCTGGGCTGGTGGCCACCTCCCTCCCGTCTCTGCCTCCATCTTCACGGGGCTTCTCCTCTGTGTCTGTGTCTCTCCTCTTCTGTGTCTTAAAAGGACGCTGTCATTGGATGTAGGGCCCCCCTCCTCCAGGCGGACCTCCTCTCAGACCCTTCACATCATCACATCTGCAGAGACCCTGTTCACAAATAAAGTTCCGTTCGCAGGTGCCAGGGACTAGGACTTCTACATAACCTCTGTGGGGAATTGCAGTTTATCCGAGCACACGTAGTATGAAACGTTGGCGATCTGCCCGCGTTGATGTGTGTAGAAGTAGGTTGCCGACTTCTGTCCCTGAGAAGTGGTCCACCTGCACGTACAGCATGGTTCAGATTCATTCTCTGGGTCAAGAGACATTTGGGCTCTTTCCGGTTCTTTCCTGTTCCCGGCAGCCTCGCCCTGACAGGTCCCACACGGGACCTCCACGTCTCACTTTCTCTGCGGGACAGTCCAGCCCGTGGCATCTTAAGGCTAGAAGGTTCTCACAGGTGCACGTTTTCCGGGAATTCCGTTTGCTTTTCCGGGAATTCCGTTTGCTTTTCCGGGCAGCTTTCCCGGCACAGGCTCCAGGTGGGGAGAGTTCCCGGTGGTTTACGTCTTCATCATATCCGCCCCGTGTTCCACGCTTTCCGTCTCTGCCAGCTTGGGTCACCTGCCGAGCTCTGCAGTGCTGGAGCGGACAACAGCATCTGCTGTGTTGGAATTTGCATTTTCCGAAACATCCGTGCGGTGGAACGGCCTCCGTGGGATTATTTGTCATCTGAATGTTGGCTTCTTGGAAATGGCTAGGTGTGACTCCCCCTTTTTCCCAGGGGCGTTGAGCCTTCCTCTGTTGGATTCGTCTGTGTTCTTTGTTCCGACTGCTCATTTCTATCCATTATACGCGTTGCTGGTAGTTTTCCCTCTGTATTTTCTGCTTCAAGAAGATACAAGAAAGTAATATTGTAGAGCCATAAGCAAAGATACTAGAATATACAAGATAAATGTTATGAAAATGGAGAAACAGAACACAGATATGGTATCTGTGGGTATATCCACACACGTGTACATACGTATACACGCAGTAGGCGGCATGTATCACGTGTGGAACACATGTTCACTTATAACCTACCGGACGCACATAGATATAGGGGAGGGTATTTATTCCAGGGCCATGGTTCCTTCCCAGGTAATTTTGATACAGTGAGAAATATTGTTTCCAAAAATTCTATCACGTTATCAGAAGAATCACATTATAACAGTCTCACCGAGAGCAATCTCCGGTATCCTCTGAGCTTCTGCGGTCTTGTGGTGATGGCTTTACGATTCATTGTATATGGAAAGACGGAAATATAATTTCAGAATATAGAAAAACAACCTTAAAGAAAATGAGCGCCTATTTCATTGAAAAAACAACAAAAAAGTGATTTTACCAGTCCCATCATTGACATGTTCTACTTCCTAGTGGATTTTCAGTCCTGATTGTTTTTGAGCCATATGCTCATTTAATCTGCCAATACCGATCAGACGGCCTCCTTCGAATATCCATGCGTCTCTTGAAAATGTCCTCATCTACTCTATAGGCGATTAAATAGAAGCTCACATATCATTCGTCCTGAGAGCTAATTTATTATTTTGGGGGGAAAACATCTGATGTTTCTCTGTGAAGAATACTAGTATCTATTATCATTGGTATACTGTACTGTATTATATATATGTTGTATATCATTGCTATCTTTTTTATATATAAATTTATTTTTATTTTTGTCTGCATTGGGTCTTCGTTGCTGCATGTGGTCTTTCTCTAGTTGCAATGAGCAGGGACTCCTCTTTGTTGTGGTGTGTGGGCTTCTCACTGCGGTGGCTTCTCTTGTTGTGGAGCATGGGCTCTAGGCAGGCAGGATTCAGTAGTTGTGGCTCTCAGGCTCAGTAGTTGTGGTGCACAGGCTTCGTTGCTCCGCAGCATGTGGGATCTTCCTGGCCCAGGGCTTGAACCCGTGTCCCCTGCATTGGCAGGCAGATTCTTAACCACTGCACCACCAGGGAAGCCTCTATCTTACTTTTAAAACAATAAAGTATGAGTATAATTTTATAGAAAGCGGACCTGTGGGGGACAGGGTTAGGCAACTGTGGGTTGGCCGCATGGTTTTGTAAATAAAGTTTTATGGACACCCAAGGCTGCTTTCCTGTTACAGAGGCAAAGCTTAGTAGTCACAACAGAGACCAAATGGTGCACACGAGTCAAAAGTATGAGGGTGAGTCAATAATTATCCGCACTCTGGCTGTAGAGTTTATTTTAATTAACTTTTACAAAAGACAAATGCATCGTTTTCCAACACAGTCTCCTTGCTTTTCAATGCACTGTGTCCATCTGTCCACAAGCTTCCGTATCCCCTCATTAAAAAGATGTTTTAGGCTGAGCCCTGAACCACGCATGCACCGCTGTCTTCACGTCTGCATCAGAAGGGAATCTTTGTCCTCGTAGGGCTGCTTTCAGGGGACCAAACAGGGGAAAGTCCGATGGAGCAGGATCAGGACTGTAGGGAGGATGCCTTAACACCTCAAAACAAAGTTTTCGCAGAGTGTCGACAGGGTGGGCAGACGTGTGCAGACGTGCACACCCTCAGACCGCAAACAACGGATCCCTGCACGCTGCTCTTCCGTGCACATCACAAGTGGGGCATCCACGTTTGCTGGCACTGCAGTCACAAATGAACGGATGGAACACGTTCACACCCACACAGCGGTGACGGGGGAGACCACAGCCTTAAAGGGAAAGCGCTGATTTATGACTCACCCTTCGTTTGAAGACGAAGTAGGCTGGCTCTGACCTGGAGCGATGATTGTATTTTAGTTTCCCTTTGCCCCCTTATTTGGGTAACGTGGATCCGTACCTTCCCTAGAGGGGCTGGTCTGTGTTTCTAGAATGACTCTGACCATCATGCAGCCTTTTTCTGTGATGCACTGTGGGTTTCTGTTTCCCAACTGCTTCACTGAGGACTTTCTTATGGATATATACCCTAGAGCTGGAGCTCCTGTTTCTGTGCTGTGTTTGACAAGGGTGGATGGTAAAGTTTCATTGATTTGTTAAAAAGAAAGAAGGAAGGAAGGAGAGAGAGAGAAAAAGAAAGAAAATGAAAAGAATTAAGAAGCCTTTTCTAAAAATTTTATTTGTTGGCTGTGTTGGGTCTTCGTTGCTGCACACGGGCTTTCTCTAGTTGCAGTGAGCAGGGGCTACTCCTCATCACAGTGTGTGGGCTTCTCGTTGCGGTGGCTTCTCTTGTTGCGGAGCACGGGCTCTAGGCGCACGGGCTTCAACAGTTGCAGCACGTGGGCTCACTAGTTGTGCCTCATGGGCTCTAGAGCACAGGCTCAGTCGTTGTGGTGCACGGGCTTATTTGCTCCACAGCACGTGGGATCTTCCCGGACCAGGGACGGAACCCGTGTCCCCTGCATTGGCAGGCAGATCCTTAACCCCGGCGCCACCAGGGAAGCCCCTAAGGAGCTTACTATTTCCTTTTCTTATGCTTCAGAATAGTCTGATCATCATGAGAAGGTTTTGAACATGGGCACGATTCCCTCGGGAAACGCTCAGGGGTTGGGGGTTTCAGGGGGAGGAATTCCAAATGTCTTTCATGCTCATTGCTTTGTTGAGGGCTTCCACCTCTCCTGGGGTCTGTTCTCACAGCATCCCGCCTTACATCAATAGCATTGTCTGTTGCGTCAAGTTATAGAGTGAATGAATGTGGTTACGAAGTCTCTTTCCTCAGGCTCAATTTTCCTTGTTTGCTCCTGATTCGAACTGAATAAAATCAGTGACTCCCCTTCCGCTCCTTTTAGACCTTCCTTAACTGTTTTCAGTTTGCTTTCTCATCAGCTCCTCTTTCGTTCTCGGCATTCCTCAAGCAAAATCATTTCAAAATCTTTCAAATTGTAAGTTCTTCCACCAGCAAAACACGCACACTTGGACGTACCGACTCCCTGTTTGGCCAGGAACCCCTATACATCCCTTGTGTATTCTTCTCTCTTTGTGGTCAAACATTGAGGCTAAACTTTAACCTATGAATTATTTGTTTAAAAAAAAAAAAAATCCTTTGATCACCACGTGACCATTAGGATTTAAAATATGCAGCCACAGGCACTGAGTAATGGTGCTTTTGTATGTAAGGGAGGAAATTATGGAAACTTTAGCGTTACCTAGTGGAAGCCTATCTGTTACCATGGCAATAAAGTAAAACTGATGTGAGTTGTAAAGCGAAAAGGACTGTGGGACAATGGCAGGCTCTGGTGTCATCTTTATAAGGATGAGTGTATGTCATCATTATACATAACTATCTCCTTACATGTATGTGTGTGTGCGTGAATTGTGTATAGTCTGCAAGGATGTGGCCTCTCTGTCCCTGGGGGGTGGGGGTGGGGGAGTCTTCAGGATTTATATGTCTTTGTGTCCCTTTATGTCATTTAATGACATTCTTTCCTATCACTCTGAAACCTCTGTTCTACACCTTATCAAGAGCCGTGAACTTGATTCCAAATTCAGAACCAGTCTCCTGGGCAAACCACTTAGCACCTTGAAAAAGCCTAGCAGGTTGATACATTTATAAAGATAAGAGGCTTCATGCGTTCTTTCTCCCGGCAAATCAAGACCATTGCCTCTGTCTGTGACGTAGGGTCAGGGAAGGTTTCAGAGGGTGTGCGTGCCCTTCAAGCATCTGAGAAGCAGTCAGCAGCTTCATAAATCAACTCCAGCTTCGATACAGAAACCCTGCATCTCCCTTGCCGTCAGGACCCTGCATTTGGGGGTGTCTTCCTGGTTCCCTCCCCTGCTCCTTCAGAATCAACCCGTACCACGAAAAAGCACGATTTTCCATGCTGAGTGCATCTGGTCCCCTGGTCCGGGCTCCTGTCCAATAAGCCCTTTGAAATTCCCCCGATCGGGTCTCCAGTTACCAATGATCACGTCTACCGTGTGGAATGTGTCCTCCTCAGAATAACGTATGTGACTGGCCGTGGTTGGTTCACTGTGCGTGCAAATCCAGCCAGTGAAGACGGGGTATCAGGAAGTCTGGTTCTTGGATGAAGGTGCTGGGCGGGTGAGAGGCTTAAATTAATCGACTGGGCACACATCCAGTGATCCTTCGGTCCCACCTCTGTGTCCCGAGCTGCTCCGTTGTCGGGGACTGAGCATCCGGATGCAAGCATGCTCTCACAACAGCTTCAGAAATGCGACATCCCCATCCCCATCCGCAGAGGGATGGATAAAGAAGATGTGGTGCAGATATACAATGGAATATTACTCAGCCGTAAAAAGGAATGAAATAATGCCATTTGCAGCAACACGGATGGACCTAGAGATGGTCATACTAAGTGAAGTAAGGCAGACAGAGAAAGACAGATATCATATGAGATCACTTATATGTGGAATCTAAAATGAACGTCTCTACAAAACAGAAACAGACGCACAGACCTAGAGAACAGACGTGTGGTTGCCAAGAGGGGAGGGAGGGTGGGGGAGGGAAGGACTGGGAGTGTGGGATCAGCACATGCAAACTATTCTATACAGGATGGATACACAACAAGGTCCTACTGTAGAGCACAGGGAACTCTATTCAATATCCTGTGATAAACCATCAGGGAAAAGAATACAAAAAAAAGAATACACATGTATAACTGAGTCACTTTGCTGTAGAGCAGAGGTTGGCACAACAATGTAACTCAACTACACGTCCAAAGAAGACACAAAACTGTGATGTTGTAGGGTCAGATGCATCCAGCCTACAGAGCATCCCACGCAACGGAGGGCGTAGGGGGAGGGGACCCGAGGTCCGCTGGTTAGCGGCTGCTGTAGAGGTGAAGAGGGGAGAGAAGGGGGTCTTTTTGAAGACAGTTCCAGAGACCACATTGCAAAGTCTTGACTGGTTGATGGTGGAAAGTGAATGAAGAAAGACTCGGGGTCATTTGGGGTTTGTGATGCAGGGAAATTGGGGCACGCGGTGGTGCCGGTCCAGGAAACGGGGGAACCGGCAGGTGGGGACGGAAGATTGATGGACCCTGAGGTGTGTACGCAGGGTCTCTACCTCCAGATGCCAACTGGGCTGCCATGAGCGTGTGTCCGCAGCTCCGAGGGGCAAACGGGAGATGCTGTTGCAAGGATGCCGGCAGGGATGGAGGTGACCCGTGAGGCCATGGGCGTGGGTGACGCACCCATCGTGATGGGGGATGAAGATGGGGGAGGGTTGGGGTCTCTGGAAGAGCCCAGATCTGGCCGTTCCGTGCAGCGCCTCCCCTCTCTCCTCTCTGCCCCTCATTTTCATAATGTGTTAATTCTGGATAATACCACATCCTGTGACTGTTGTACGCATTGCTGACATAATATATGGGAAAGCATTTCCAACACCATAAAGCCCTGTGTAATTATGTAATTATAAGGCATTCATGTTTGCCTCCAACCGCCCGCGGATCTGTTGAGCACTGTGTAAATCCTACCCTCTGCTCTCTTTCCTTCGCTTTTTCTTTTCTTTTTTCCTTCCTGTGCCTGTACCCAGCCACCGACCCCCTGCCCCTGCCTGGTGTCGGCTCCAGGGGCCCAGGGGCTCTTATCTAAATGATCTTTCTTGGCTTTGAGAGCCAACAAAATATTGCTGAGCATTTAATACACATTTGTTGTCCCTTCCGGCTCCAGCAGTGCCTGAGACTCCAGAATGGCTTCACACAGAGAAAAACTTCAGCTGTAAATACACGCAGCTCTCCCCAGCCCCGGGCCGCCCCGGGCAGGCGTCTGTCCTGCAGGGATTCCGAAGTCTCTGATGAAACCCAACACGTTTCCTTGCTGGGTTTGGCTTCACCTTTGAGACGTCTCTGTCCCCTTCCAAGTATGAAAGAGGGATTTTCTTTTTAAGCTGCAGATAAAATGGGGGATGTTATTTATCCCAGAGGGACCACTGCTGAGAGCACCTTGTTGTCTATTTGGATTCCAGCTCTCATTTCCCAGCACACGGCACCCAGGAAACACACGTCATCCTGCGTGCAGCAGTTCTTGTCAAGGAGAGCGGGACAGGGGCAGATAATCCACGTCTGCTGGGAGCTGCAGCAGGTGTGTCTGGGAGGCCCAGCCTCTGTTTTGTTTTGTTTTCTTTTCTTCTTTTTTTTTTTTTTGTTTTGATTTTTTTTTTTTTTTTTTTTTTTTTTGGCTGCACCACGCGGAATGTGGGATCTTACTTCCCCGACCAGGGATGGAGCCCACACCCCCTGCACTGGAAGCGTGGGGTCTGAACCCCTGGACCTGCAGGGATGTCCCTGCCAGCCTCTGTTTTGAAACCCATAGGAGGCACCGTCCTCAGATCACGGTGTCAGAAGGACAAGGATGCATCTTGGATACTTGTCATGTTTATTTAGGTTAAGTATCCTACGGCGGATATGTGAAAGGCTTTATGTAGACTGTGAACTGTGACCTTAATATATGTTCATTCATAAAAGTGAATCATTTTTAATTTGTTAAAAAAAAATCCCTCCACGTTCTCCTCTGTAAATTGGGGTCAGTATTTGCGCCCACCCCGTGGTGTTGGAAGGCAGATGAAATGCGCCGATGTTTACGAAGTGTTTTCCAAGATCCAGCATGGTGTGGGTGCTGCGTGGATGTTTCGGAGACGTGTGTTGAAGGCTTCATCCGGATGGCTGGGGGGTGCTTCAGAAGGATTCAGGAGGAGGGGGTGGTGATACGGGGAGGGGGATGCTTCAGAAGGATTCCCGCATGGTGTTCAGGGCAGTGCCCGGCACAGGAAGACGCTGCTCCCATGGAAGCTGGTTGGACCAGGACTGTGCCCACTATTTTCTGCTGGGTTCTAGCTCAAAGGGATTCATGAAAAATTGGTGATTTCCTCTTTGTGCATTTTCGAGAACACGGAAGACATCCTCGTTCAAGTGTAGAGCTTGGTGTTGGGACGTGTCGTCACCAGCTTGGGCTGCTCCGATAGAGTGCCGCAGATAGGGCAGCTTAACCAGCAGTCCTTTGTTGCTCAGAGTCCTGGAGGCAGGGAGTCTGAGATCACGGTGTGGATAGATTAGCTCCCGGCGGGGCTCTCTTCCTGCCTTACAGATGGCAGCCTTCTCACCGTGTCCTCACATGGTGGAGAAAGAAGCGCTCTGGTGTCTCTTTCTCTTCTTATAAGGTCACGAATCCCATCCTGGGGGCCCCGCCCTCATGACCTCAGCGAACCCCAACCACCTCCCAAAGCCCCCACCTTCACATACGACCCCACTGGAGGTCAGAGCTTCCGTGTCTGAATTCGGGGCTCACGCACGTTCCGTGCACACCAGGGTGTTTGCGTTCACTGGACACCTGTTTAAGAAACGTCTCCCACCTGCCGTGGATGTTGCTGGCCTTAGATCCACTTTGCAGAACCTGGGCATTGGGGGCCGGTCGCCCACGTGAACAGCCGGCCTCTGGGAGGGAGTCGGTCGACAGGAACAACCGCGGGAGCGTGGAAACTCCACGTGCCGTGCAGCCGGGTGGTTTTCCTGCTGCAGCTGGAGTGAGGTGCGGAACCCACGGGAAATACAGACGACTCGGGACCAGAGCTTTCAAGTGAGCGGCCGCCTGCGTGCCGGGAGCCTGTCCCTCCCGTGACTGTTCACGCGGCAGGTGCGGGAAGGTGTGATCACCCCTTCCCCGGAGAGGGGGAGTGTCCAGGGCTGCCGGGGCCGCTGTCACACCGAGCACTTCCCACGGGGATGTTTGCAGTCGGAGAAGAGGGATCATTTGGACGTTGGACCGGCTTGGGCTGCTGTGACAAATACCCCAGACGGGACGGCGTGAACAGCAGACACTTATTTCCCTCCGTCCTGGAGGCTGGAGCCTGAGACCCAGGGGTGGGCAGGGCTGCTTCCTCCCGAGGCCTCTCTCCTGGGCGTGTAGACGGCCGTCTCCTCCCTGCGTCCTCACGTGGTCGTCCCTCTGTGCGTGTCTGTGTCCTGACCTCCTCTTCTTATAAGGACCCCAGTCCTATGGGACCAGGACCCACCCTCGTGACCTCATGTGACCTCCATCCCCTCTTTAAAGACCCCGTCTCCAAATGCAGCCACGTCCTGAGGTGCTGGGGGTCAGGGCTTCAGCATGTGAATCCTGGGGGACACAGGTCAGCCGTTGCGAACACTCTACCCTGTGTCTGGGTCCGCAGGCAGTGACCGGCTCCTGGGAGAGCTGTGGACACGCAGAGACGGGCGCCGTGGCCACTCCCCCCTTCTTGCGTTGCACCCACGGCCGCCCTGCCCTCCGTAGCGTGTTTCCTGCCCCGAGAGCCCCCTTGGACCCAGAAGGCTTCCCAAACCCTCTCTCCCCTCTGCGGACCCCAGCCTGTGCCGGGTCACTTCTGGGGGAAGCCAGCACACGCGGTGGGCGAGAACATTGACCCTCAAGGGGCAGTGTTGGCTCTGGGTTCAAATCCGCTTCTGCAGCCACTGGCTGTGTGCTGTGGACCAATGACCGGACCTCTCTGAGCCTTGCGTCCTGGCCTGTAAGACGTGGGTGTCCGTGTCTGGCCGGTAGCATCACTGTCCCCCTCTGAGTGGTTGCTGTTTTTCACGGAAGTCATGTTTCCATTTGCCGAGAGCTTTCCACGCCTCCGACTTCATTCACTGGTCCCCGTAACCGCTTGGAAAAGCTGCCAGTGGTGTTCCTGGTTTCCAGGTGAGGAAGCTGAGGCTGACGGGGGAAGGGGGCTCGGGCAAGGCCTCCGGGGTCACGACAGGTGAGGCAGAAACTTGAACCTGGGTCCTGGGACCCCCAGTTCTTTGGTGACACCCCCTCCTCCAGAGGATGTGGGTAAACGGCCCAGAGTTACAGTTGTGCGTGTGAGAGCGCGTGTGTGCGTGGGACTGGGTGTGTGCTCATGTGTGGAGGTGAGAGCGTGTGTGAGCCTGTGACCGTGTGTGCGCTCATATGTGTACGCGTGCCTCTGAGCATCTATCAGATGTCCTCCCCTCGCACAGGCTCCGTCGCCCTGAAGGGTGAGAGTTGGGACGGTGACATCGGCTGCAAGGAAGAAGGAATGCACGAAACCGTCTGTGTCGTGAGCTGTCAAAACATTTAGGAATAAAAACTTGCAAATGCGATCTCGTCCGCCCCACCTTTTCCATCCGCCCGGGGCTCAGACGTGCTCTGCAGATGCCCGGGGCCGCTGTGTTTCGCGCAGCGTCTATGACGCGTGTGAGCGGGAGACGTGGACACCGTGAATTCTCCACGACACACGTGAGCACCAGGAACAGCTCTTTTTTTTTTTTTTTTTCCCTTCCCTTTTCTGTGTCCGCAGAGCTGCCTGGCCCGTCAGGGCCACCCTGGGGGCGTGTGCGTGTACCTGTGAGGGTATGCGTGTGTGTGAGCGTGTGTGTGGGGGAATATGTATCTCAGCTTGGGAGTCACTTTCCTACAGAAACACCATCAGCAGTACCGTTCTCTCGCAGCCCGTCTGCTGGCCGTAGCTGAGTTTGGGGCCCGGTGCCGTGTCCTGTGGACACCCCAAGCTCACGTCCAGCCTACCACAGGCACCAGCTTCTAAAACCCCCGTCCTTGTGTCCTAGTGGCACATGCCAGTCGTGAGGACTGTTATCCAGACAAGAGGGCTTTCAACACGTGGGGGAAATGAACCCCCAGGTAAGCCCGCTGGAGGACCCAGAAGGAGCTGCCGCTAAAGAGAGGGCTGGACACAGGCATTTCCCAGGAGCAGCAGAGCCTGCGGCCGCACCACAGACGGTCTTCTCCATGGATGGAGGTGACTCACTCCGGGGGCAAGACAACGTGGGGGGCGGGTTCTGGGCACAGACCCCTGAACCCTCGGCCTGGAGGACGGCTGACTTGCTTATGAAGGAAGCTCATTCCAGGAGCTCCTGTAAGGGTGTCTTTGCCAAGGAGGTTCTGCCGCGTTTCAGCTAAACCCATGGGAACGAGACCATCTCAGACGCCACTGAAGTGAAACCTGGTTCCTCTGTCTTGGAAGAGCCTGTCATGGAAAACCATCTGGAAGAATGCATGTGTGGGACCCCCACAGCCCCCGTCCTGTGCCTCTTCCTGATCTGGAACTTATCATAAACGTGGACTCACAAGGAGATGCCGTCTTGAGTTTTTTGAGTGGTTCTTGGAAATCCTCCACCCCGAGGGGGTCCCCGGAACCCTAGTACCTATAGTCAGTGGCTCAGAAGTGCAGGAGGACCCCAGAGAGGCGTGGTGGGGGCGGTTGAGGAGAACCGAGGCTGTATACACGCAGAGACGTTGCGAACTCCGGTGGACGGCACCAGGATCGAATCAAAGCACGCCCGGTTGGGGTGAAAACAGAACGCCGGTCACCGCCACCGCCCCCGAAAGACGGGAGAATCCGACATCCGCTCCAGTAAGACAGACTCAGGCCCGTGGGACGTGCACGCACTGTCTCCTGTTTAAAGTGGGTCAGTCTTTTTTTTGGGGGGGGGGGAGGGAAGGATTTTGTGTTTGTTTAAAAGATACGGAAGGAACTGCATATACAAAAATAATAGATAAGAAGAAGCATTGGTTCAACACAGGTGAATTTACAAGGATGAGGACTTGGGGCACGTGGAACACGTACCCTAAATGCTTTTAAAAGTCAGAAACTGCAACCAAACTAAGATGATAATATGCCTATCAGCACGGAGGAGGAAAACAGAAAACAAATCCCAGAACACTTAGGAGTCTTAAAACTAACCGATATGTTTTATACTTTACAAGTGACATATAACATTGTATAAGTTTATCTCCATAAACAAGTAGTAGAGGGCTTCCCTGGGGGCACAGTGGTTAAGAATCCGCCTGCCCATGCAGGGGACGCGGGTTCCAGCCATGGTCAGGGAACTAAGATCCCACATGCCGTGGAGCAACGAAGCCCGTGTGCCACAACTACTGAAGCCTGCGTGCCTAGAGCCCGTGCTCCGCAACAAGAGAAGCCACCGCACTGAGAAGCCCGTGCACCGCCACAAAGAGTAGCCCCCACTCGCCACAACTGCAGAAAGACCGTATGCAGCAATGAAGACTCATCACAGCCAGTAAATACATACATACAGACATACAGACATTTATATACATAAAAAGTAGAATCCTGTACAGAGTGTGTTGCTACAATGAAATGAACGTTAGTTCACGAAGAGGCAGACCATCCCCTTCATGACCCCTGACCCCCTCCTAGCCTCTTGACCCCGTGTCCACCCCTTCCCACCGGGTGCCAACACACGGGAACACAGGCTTTCCAACACTGCGTGTTCCTCTCTGCAGACTTTTTTTTTTTTGCCAACCCTCAAGCTTCTCCTGGGAGATGCCTAGATGTTTCAGATTTTCCGCGTCAATGCATGTCTTGACGGCAGGCTCCCAGGATCTTGCTGCCTTGACTATGGGAGCCAAGAATGTCAAAGGAAGGGTTTACCTGGCTGCCCTCAGAGATTTTCCATCTTTGTCACGCTCAGTGTTTTGGGCAGGTTGGTACGCAGCCCTTTTGGGAGATCAGATGGGGAGGTGTTTGTCTTACAGATGATACCTTCGAAGTCCTAGCTTCCATGCCTGGTGGATGGCGCTGTGGAGTGGAGGAAGCTCTGCCCTTCACGTCTCTCTCTTTCTTTTTTTAAAGTAAATGAAACTATTAATTTAAAATAAATTTATTTATTTTTGTCTGTGTTGGGTCTTCATTGCTGCATGCAGGCTTTCTCTAGTTGTGGCGAGCAAGGGCTACTCTGTTGCGGTGCATGGGCTTCTCACTGTGGCAGCTCCTCTTGTGGCGGAGCACGGGCTCTAGATGCCCGGGCTTCAGTTGTTGTGGCACATGGGCTCAGTAGTTGTGGCTCACGGGCTTCGTTGCTCTGCGGCATGTGGGATCTTCCTGGACCAGGGATGGAACCTGTGTCCCCTGCACTGGCAGGCGGGTTCTTAACCACTGCGCCACCTGGGAAGTCCCCACTTCTCTTTTTAACCTTCTGCAGCCGAATTATACGTGCCCGGGGGACATTTGTCATCACGACTTCCGAGGTGTCCCTTTCGAGCACGTCTCCATCCAGAACATGTGACCGTGGGGCTGTTTCCTGGCCTGGGCGTGTACCTGGGGACCCCATCATGATGGACCTTAGAGGCACACGACAAGGACCAGGGTTGAGTGAGTTGAGCAGATTTCAAAAAACGTATTATACACGATACGCTCCTGAAAAGTCTCCGTCATGACGATAAGATGAGGGGATTCTCTTGGTTTCCGGGTATTGAATGGTAGTCCCAAAGCGCCTCACTTCCCACGAGGTCTACTCCGTTGAACGTCTCTGCCTGGTTGTTCTAATCCACTGGTTCTTTCTTTTTTATTTTTAAAGTATAGTTGATTTACAGTGTTTCAGCTGTGCAGCAAAGTGATTCAGTTACACGTACATATTCTTTCTCAGATTCTTTTCCATTACAGGTTATTGCAAGATATTGAATATAGCTGCCTGTGCTCTGCAGTAGGTCCTCGTTGTTTATCTATTTTGTATATAACAGTGTGTCTGTTCACCCCGAACTCCTACCGTAACCCTCCCCGCCCATCTCCCCTTTGGTGACCATTGCTCTGTTTTCTGTGTCTTTGTGTGTGTTTGTGTTTCATAAATAAGTTCGTTTGTATTATTTTTCAGACTCTGCATGTAACGGATGTCATGTGATATTTGTTTTTCTCTGTCTGACTTCACTTCGTATGACAATCTCCAGGCCCAGCCATGTTGCTGCAAATGGCATGATTTCCTTCTTTTTTCACGGCTGAGTAAGATCCCATACATGCGTGTGTGTGTGTGTGTGTGTGTACCGCATCTTCTAATCCACTGATCACGCCCAGGGGCCAGCTCCGACCCAGAACACTGGGTTGCATCCAAAGCTGCCTCCTGCCGCCCGAGGTCCACCTTTCTCCATACCTTCTCTTGCCTTTCAAGCTTGTCTTGGAACCTTACGGTCCTCCTCCTGCTGCTCCCCTCGCTGCATGGAAACCGAGAACCTTTCTGCTGTCTCTGCGTTTCCTCTAAAATTGCTAAATGTCGGGCGTTCCGTACGGAGGCTGAACACACACCTGCTCTCAGCCAACGAATAAGCATCTCAGTGTCACGGCGCGTTGGCTGCAGGGCTTACGTGAGTACAGCCTCGCACGTCAGCTCTACTCCGATAAAAATGAACCTTTTAAAAAAGAGTCAGAGACCCGAGTGTGTACCCTGGGGCCTTCATACGCATCTGTCGAAATGGGAGAAGCCAACGTGGAGACGCAGAGCGGGGGCTCCCCGGGCCGGGCCGGCCCGGCTTCGTCCCTGCGTCGATGGACGCGGGTGCTGTGGTCAGAGGTGCTGTGTGTGCTCCGCAGCCTCTCTGAGCGCGGAGGCCCCTGCATCTCTGCTCTGAAACTTGACGCCCTGCTCTTCTTTGCTTCTCCCCGCAGACCCCTGATGAGGGAGCCTGGACCTCCGTGGTCGCGGCCGTCGCCCCCGCGCTGGAAGGCCGGGGCGGCCGCTATCTCTACAACGAGAAGGAGACGCAGTCGCTGGCGGTCACGTACGACCAGGACCTTCAGCGCCAGCTGTGGGCCCGAAGTTGCCAGCTGACGGGCATCCCCGACGTGACCCAGGAGGCCTTCTGGGGATAGCGACCCCCCCTCCCCGGGGAGACGGCCACCCGCCCGGCGCGGGCAGGGGTGTCTGCGCTGGACCACGCGTCTGTGGGGGTCACACAGCCCCCGGCCCCCGCCCTTGGGACGCTGTCCCCCCCAGAGTCTCCCGTCGGCGGGAACTCCGGGAGCCGAGGAACGCTGAGTGGGACCCTCGGCAGGTGGGCCGCAGCCGTGCATCTTGTGATCCCCAGCGGGTCCCGTTGTACCGGGTGCCGGGACGCATTAAACCCTGCCAGCCACGCGGGCCGTGTTCCTTGCTCAGCACCGAGGCGCCGGGGACCCTGGGGTAGAAACATTCCGGGGGGAACGCACGCGTTCAAGGCAGCCCGGGACAGTCGGGTGCTGGTGGCTTTGGGGGAGTCTGTCCCACACGCCCTGGACCGGGGACGTGGCTCTGATGCGTGGGTCCCGGGCAGGGAGAGACGTTGATCGAGGGTCGTGTGACAGACCTAACCCGCTGCCCCACCGTCTTCAGGTACCAGGTCCTTAGGGGCTTCCCGCCGCCGTTAGGGCGCCGACCAGGGCTCTCACCCTGAGACCCGTGGTGTCAGGGGTGGCAGGTATTCTGTGGGACACGGAGTAAGAGACGGGCCCTAGGCACCTGTCACCATGGGGGGTGTGGGGGGGACGGGGCCTGGGCACCTGTCACTGTGGGGTGTGTGGGAGGGATGGGGCCCGGGCACCTGTCACCTGTCACCGTGCAGTCTGTAAGACAGGGATGGGAGCAGGACCTGAACCTAGCCAGTCGTGGGATTCAGGTTCCCCGGGTTTGCGGGTGTGCACGGTTTTCAGGGCTGTGGTCTAGCAACGGCCCCCTCGCTGCCCGCTTGCCCGCCCGTTGTGACATGAAGCGTCTCTCCTTGTCTCGGCTTCTTCCGTTCTCTGTCCGTTCATTCAGGCACGTTCCTCTCCCGGGCGGTGCGTGGAGCTTGGGTTGTGGTTGTCATCATCACTTCGAATGCCCGGTGCTGCCCTGGACGCGGGCGCCCGTTGCCGCCTGTCAGCCGCGTCCTCCACTAGTTTCTCGTCTTGTCTTTTTTTTTTTTTTCAGCTGCCTTGGGTCTTCGTTGCTGCGCACAGGCTTTCTCTAGTTGTGGCGAGCGGGGGCTACTTTTCATTGCAGTGCGTGGGCTTCTCATTGCAGTGGCTTCTCTTGTTGGGGAAACCAGGCTCTAGGTGCGCAGGCTTCAGTAGTTGCAGCATGTGGTCTCAGTCGTTGCAGCATGTGGTCTCAGTCGTTGCAGCACGTGGTCTCAGTAGTTGTGGCGCACGGGCTTCGTTGCTCCGTGGCACGTGAGATTTTCCCAGACCAGGGCTGGAACCCGTGTCCCCTGCATTGGCAGGTGGGTTCTCAACCACTGCACCACCAGGGAAGCCCTGAAGGAGTTTCATGTGGACCCTCCTGGGGCCACAGACACCTCAGCATCCAGCATGGTGATGGCCGCCCTCTGTACCTTGGAAACAGGAGAATGGTGGGACCGTCCTGGTTTCATCCACGTCCCTCTGTGGTGTCTTGAGTTGTGGCTCCTCCAGAGATATGTGCACGTACTAAGCCCTGGAACTTGCAAATGAGTTCCTCTTTGGGAAAAGAATCATGGCAGTTACCGTTAAGGTCTTAAGACGGGACGTCATCCTTGCTTATCCGGGTACGGCCAACGTACTCACAGGGTTGCTTATGACAGACAGGTAGAGGGAGATGTGCTTACAGAAGAGGAGGGGGTCATGGGACCATGGAGGCAGAGACGGGAGGGAGCTGGCCACCAGCCCAGGGACGCCTGGAGCCCCCAGACGCTGGAAGAGGCAGGAGGGACCCTCCCCTGGGGCCTCCGGAGGGAGCCCAGCCCTGGGACACCTTGACCTCAAAACAGAACCTTAGTTGGAAACAGGGTCTCTGCAGACGTGATGACGTGAAGGGTCTGAGATGAGGTCCTCCTGGATGAGGGGTCCCTACATCCCATGACAGGGTCCTTATAAGACACAGAAGAGGAGAGACACAGACACAGAGGAGAAGCCCCGTGAAGACGGAGGCAGAGACGGGAGGGAGGCGACCACCAGCCCAGGGACGCCTGGAGCCCCCAGACGCTGGAAGAGGTGGGAAGGACCCTCCCCTGGAGCTTTTAGAGGGAGCACAGCCCTGCATCTTTAAAACTGCAAGGGAGGAGGTTTCAGTCATTTTAAGACACCAACACCTTGACCGTCATTTCTTACAAGAAACTCATACAGCTGTCCACACATCTGAAGAGGCCGGGCGGCTTTGAGGACCCTTCCCAAACATCAGGGCCCCCACCCTGCCTCACCCACCGCTCAGGCAAGGGAGATTCCATCCCGTCTACGAGAATGGCTCTCGGGTTCTCCGAGTCCAACACGGAGAGCTCAGACGCCCGGAATGCTAGCAGAAGGACTCTGCGTGTGTCCTGCTGGACTGCACCCTGAGTTTCAAGGCCGGTGACCGCTGGTCAGCTAACCGTCCCGCAGGTGACAGAATCCCACGGCTGACGTCGGCCCCCGGCACATTCATGCCTGGCAGTGACAGCCGGCAGCTCTTCCTGGGCGGGGTTCACAGTGCCGCCGGGTACAGGTGCTTTACAGACGGACTCTTGGGTCTAAGGTGGAAGCTGTGCTCCTGGAATGGACTGTTTATTTTTTTCATTTTTAAACAACTTTTGTTTAACTATAGTTAATTTACGATATTGTGTTAGTTTCAGGTGTACAGCAAAGTGATTCAGTTATACACAGACATGTATCTATTCTTTTTCAGATTCTTTTCCGTTATAGATATGACAGGACATTGAGTATAGTTCCCTGTGCTCTACAGGAGGTCCTTGTTCATCTGTTTTACATATAGTCGTGTGTGTATGTCAGTCCCAAACTCCTCTTTATCCCCTTCCCTCCTTTCCCCTTTGGTAACCATACGTCTGTTTTCTATGTCTGTGAGTCCGTTTCTGTTTTGTAAATAGGTTCATTTGTGTCATTTTATTTTCAGATTCCACATATAAGTGAGATCATACAGTAGTTGTCCTTCTCTGTCTGACCTCACTTAGTACGAGCATCTCTCGGCCCAGCCATGTTGCTGCAAATGGCATGATTTCCCTCTTTTTTATGGCTGAGTAATATTCCACTGTATATCTGCACCACCTCTTCTTGATCCATTCATCCGTCGATGGACGCTTAGGTTGCGTCCATATCTTGGCTATTGTGAATAGTGGTGCTGTGAACATTGGGGTGCGTGTGTCTTTTCTGATTAGTGTTTTCATCTTTTCTGGGTATACGCCCAGGCGTGGGATTGGGGAGTCATACGGTAGCTCTGTTTTTAGTTCTTTGATGACCTGCCATAGTTTTCCGCATAGCGGCTGAACCAGTTTTCATTCCCACCAACAGCGTAGGGGGTTCCTTTTTCTGCAACGGAGTGTTTCTTTCATGGCCACCTAATGAAACGTGAAGGAATGCCACGGCTCACGGTTGGGGTACTCAAGACCACCGGGGACGGATTCTCTTTCCATGTCCTGCCTCTGACGCGTGGTGCCTTCCTCCGCTAAGATGTCAAACTTTAAACAACTCTGCCTCTAAACAAAGATGCTGGGGCTCTTGCTTGGTATGTAATGTCTGTTTCTTCAGTGTGGATGGCACTGCATGGACGCTTCCCAGTCTTTATTTCTGCAGATGGGTCTTCTGGGAGTCGGTGTTGTGGAAACGCCGCTCATCTGGAGGCACTGGACAGGTGGACAGTTCCCGTAAGTGTCCCAGGCACAGCTCTGAATCGGAGGCCACTGAGGTCATGACACTGTCTCTAGATCTCAGGGCTGCCCCATGGGGCACGTGGCCCATCGTACTGGAGCATCACTGAACGGTACTCTTGCTTCTCACGTGAGATGTACATTTTCCTTCTCATGTCCGTTCGTCACCATCTTCCTCACGGGAGCTTTGCATCTGCCTCTCCTTGGTGGCTCCTCTTCTCTTCAGAAGAAAAACACAGGAGAGGGTTCTAGAGGATTGTGTTCTAACATACAGTGCAAGAGCCTCTCACACGTGTCATTTACTCACTCATTCGCTCATCTGTGTGTTCTGTCAATAAAAGTGTGAGTAACCAGATGTTCTAGTTTAGGTAGATAGATGGGTAGATAGGGAGGTGGGTAGATATATACTAGACATGATATTTAGATAGATAGATGATATTTATGTAGATGGATACATAGAATGATAGATACATGGAAAGATAGATGATAGAGATAGGTAGGTAGATAGATTGATAGACCAATCAATAGATGATAAGTATTTAGGATTGATGATAGATAGATAGATAGATAGATAGATAGATAGATAGATAGATAGATATGATGGATGGATAGTTGACTGGATGTGTGGATGGATGGAAGGATGGCTGGATGGATGGATGGATAGCTAGATGATAGACACAATAGATAGAGAACAGATAAGTAGATATGGATGGATGGATAGATAGATAAATAGGAAGGATGGATGCATGGATGGATAGACAGAGACAGAGAGATAGATGGAGGGAGGGAGGGAGGGAGATAGGGTTCAGGTCAGCAAACTTTTTATATAAAGGACCGGTTAATAAATATCTTCGTATTTTAGGGCTATCTGATTTATTACAACTGCTCACCTCTTCCATATGACACACAAGCAGCAACACATGCTATGCTAACATGTGTGGCTGTGTTCTAATAAAACTTTATTTACAAGGAAGGCAGTCAGTCAGGTTTATCCCAGGCCCATAGTTTGTGGACCGCCGGGTTTCTCCCCCACGCACTGTGAGGAGAATTCTAAGTCCCGTCATACAGATGGGAATTTATCCTCCAAAAGACCCAGTGTCTCACCCGGTTTCAAGTTCCTGGTGGCACATAGGTAGGATCCTCAGGTGTGTCTAACCCCAGAGAGCATATTTTTGTTACAGATGTACAAGATGCTACAGATTGCATGTCGTGGAACCAGGAGACCAGGTCCTCACCCCATCATCTGCGTCCTGCTGTGGTGGGTAGAACTGAGACGTCAGCACACGGGACTGTTCAAGAGGTGGCCTGAGAGGAGTGAGCCGGGGTCCTTCCTGCAGGTGTGCAGACACTGCAGGATGTCCGCTCGGATCAGAAACATCCTGACACCCTTCCCGGGAGAGCCGTGGGGAGACAAGGAGGCTCCTGGGGACCACGGGCAGAACCTAGAAGGAGAGCTGCTGGAGGTTACAGGGAGGATGAAACCTCGAGGGTCACAGACTCCTGACCTCCTCCATTCCAGCTGCGGGAGACGTGGCGGTTACGGTGTGAACCCACAAGATGATTTGCAGGTCTTGGTGGCCCGTGGCTCAGATCTCTGTGTGAAGATGGGGGCACGTGGTCCCAGTGGAAGACCCTGCTTATTCAAGTGGCTCACGGTTATGTCGTGTATATGGGTGTCCTGGGGCAGACTGGGAGCTAAAAAGAAGAGGCATCCATCCTCCCCCAGTCCTGGAGACCAGATGTCTGAGATCAAGGTGTCACAAGGCTGAACTCCCTCCAGAATCTCCAGGGGAGGGTCCTTCCTGCCTCTTCCAGCGTCTGGGGGCTCCAGGCGTCCCTGGGCTGGTGGCCGCCTCCCTCCCGTCTCTGCCTCCGTCTTCATGTGGCTTCCCCTCTGTGTCTCTCCTCTTCTCTCTCTTGTAAGGACCCTGTCATCGGATGTAGGGCCTCCCTCATCCAGGAGGACCTATTCTCAGGTCCTTTTCTTCCTTCTGGATAATCAAGAATGATTTCTTCATCTCAAGATCCTTCATTCATTACATCTGCCAAGACCCTTTGGGCAACCAAGTCACATCCACAGGTAACAGGTTTAGGACGTGGTCACATCTTTTTGGTAGAAAGGATTCAGTCCACTCCATGGGACATGAACCAGATGCTTGGAAACTGAGGAAACATCCTTTTCTGGTGACCTGGAAAACGATGGAGGTCACAGCCTCTTCTATACCTTCTGTTTTCCTGGGCGAGTGACCCATGTAGCTACATGGGACCCTGAGCTCATTAAGGATGCCTGTTGGCGTCATGCCCTATGACCGCCATCTTGAAATTCTTAATGAAGGGACCCGCATTTTCATCTTCACTAGAACTGCCAGTGCTGTAGCCCTCTTTGGTCACATTCCTTCCAACCTCAAGAAAAAGGAGCAATAAGGACACCCCACCCCAGCGCACCCCCCCATCCAGCCATCCGTGTGCTCAAGCCTGTCGTGGGTGCTGGAGACTTCCCCGCAAGATCCAGGAAGGCTAGTGGGTTTTGGATGCACACGGGGGGAGCCTCTGCAAACAAGCAGTGCTCAGCCCCACCGTCAGCAGGATTCCCAAGCTCGTTCCTCTGGGCATCGGCTTTTATGAAGACCTCCTCAAACCATCCTCTCGTCCAGGCAAGTTTGAGAACCCCGGAGCCAGGCAAATAGAGCTGCAGCTTCCAGCCCTGGGCACCGGCACCTCCCAGAACTGCTCAGATGGTCTGCTAAGCCCTACAGCCCTGACTGATGTGTTTCAGAACTAGAATCACTTCCTATATTAAAACCGAGATGGGGACGTGCCTCGCCGAATATTTCCGAACAGCCAGGACGATGTACCGAGAAGCAGGATCTTGACTTCCAGGAAGATCCCAACCCTGGAGCATTTGTACGTCACTGGAGAGCCATGTACAGCTTGAGGTCATGCTATACAAGTGCCAGCTACTCGTACCAGCATTGCAAAGGTGGTACCCAAGTAGGGAATCAGGATGGGGAGGCAGGGTGACTCCTGGTCAAGCCGACATCCTCCACCCCTGAGAGAACGAGCTTGCTGGCCCCTGAAAGATGCTGCAATGCCCCGGTGAAGACGGGCTCTGAGAGCAGGTTGGGCCTGGCAGGACCCTGGCCTCAGGTGGCCCCCATCCTCATTGCATGACCACCCTTATGTCACCCGTCCACCAGGGGGGAGAGAGAGAACACAGTTCTGGAGAAGTTACCACGCTTCCTTGGCACCTGATTGTCTAACATTCCTCAGAGCTCGGAGACACTTCCCAGCCGCTGGAGAAGTCCCATGGACTGCTGGGTGAGTAAGGCCGAATCCGTGGCATGGTGGGCACTGGGGATCCTGGATTTGAGCCTGCCGCTGACGTTCGGGGAGCCCGGGAGGGGGCTGTGTGCACACACACCGGGAGGGGTGACCTTCCATCCCTGGGCAAGCCTAGATTCAACAGTCGGACCCACAGTGCGTGCGTTTCTCAGTTCAGCTACTCGTGGGTCCCCTCCGTGTAGCACCCGTGATTTTTATTCAGCAATGGGAACGACCACCTCACCCATCCATTTATCCACTTATCCTTTCATCCATCCATCTATCCAGCCAGCCAGCCAGCCATCCACCCATCTATCCATCCATCCTTTCATCCACTAATCCATCCATCCATGCATCCTTTCATCCATCCATCCATCCATCCTCCATCCATCCATCCATCCTTCCATGCATCCACTCATCCATCCATCCTTTCATTCATCCATCCATCCATGCATCCATCCATCCTCCATCCATCCATCCTTCCATGCATCCACTCATCCATCCATCCATGCATCCATCCATCATCCATCCATGCATCCATCCATCCATCCACGCATCCTTTCCTCCATCCATCCATCCATGCAGCAACTATGTGTTGAGTAGGGCTACCAAGCTAGGCTCTGAGCAAACACCGGGTGGGGCTCAAAGTTGAGTGGCACAGAACGCGTGTCCTAAAGCAGCTTGCCGTCTAGGGTGGGATGTGTAATGGCCCCCAAAGGTATCAGGTCCTCATGCCTGCAGATTGGGGATGTACCGGATGTGATAAGAGGCATTTTTAATGGAAAGAGTGGGCTCTGCAAAGGCTGGTCTGTGTTGGACTTGACTCAGTTGACGCGTCCCCTGTCTCGATGCTCACTGGATTTTGAGGGTAGCGGTATCGTAAACACCTATCGTCTTGGCTATTAGGAAATACAACCATAGAGGGTGCCCCAAGGTGGGACAGGTTGGGAGGCTGATTGGGGAAGCTTCTCAGATGACCCACAGTCAGGGAGGTAGCCCCATGCCTGTTTCCCACGTGGCCTGGTCCTTGGGATGTGCCAAATCTCCCATTGGGCACCATCATGAAGCTTGTTGGTCTCTGTCTTTCTGACTCGTTATCCATCAAATGATGTTCCTAACACGTGCCCTGTCCACACCTGGGTTTGCTGAGTGGACAGCGGGACGTATGCATTCTGTTTGAAGGACACTTTGGGGTAAATCCATGCCAGGCGTGGTTTTCCATCCAAGCTCTGTAGTCACTGAATTTGTTGTTTAACCAGAGAAATGGGTTGGCGTTGTATTTTCTGTTATCTGGGTACCAGTATCCTAGGGGTTGGGTCTAAATTCGTAGCTTGTTTACCAACGACCACAAACGCACAAACGCTATCTCAGACATAAGGGTGTCCTGGGCTTCTACCTGTGTGATGGAGGAGCATCTGTACCTAGTAAAAGGCTCAGGAATTTTCTGCCTCTGTGGCTCTCTTCAGGAAAGCAGTTTCTGAGGTTCACGAACATTTAGCAATCTTTGCCATGAAGGCTAGCTTACAACTTCTGATGATATCAGTTGCATCTGTTTCTTCCCTTCTCTTCCTCATAATTCTTTACCTTCACTCTGGGATGTCGTGTCAAGTTTCCCGAGTGGATGCCTGCCCTTTATTTTTTACTTTTCATATTCCTAGTTGTAATGTCCTCATTTCTCTCCGTGACTTGGGTTGCATCTCATACAGATGTCCTGGTTGCTCTTTAGCCCATGGGTCCCGTAAATGGGTATTTAAAAATCCCCAAATATGTAGAATTAAAAATAATCATTTTACTCTCATGGTTCCAGGAATGCATTAAAAGGTATGTCTGTTCTAATTCACCAAGAACCTACTTGTTTTGTTCTTCAAAGACCCTGCAGGACTTCTGGTCTACCGTGGTACCAGATGTGTGGATACAATAAAACATTTTCATTCAAAATATCCTGGGGGGGGGGGGGGGGGGGGGGAACCATGGGAACTAGGAGGAACACTTTTTTAAGGGAGGAATATTTATTCTTCTGGCTTTATTGAAGTATCCCTGACAAGTAGAAAATGCATCTCTTTAAGGTGGACGATGTGATATTTTGATTTGCAGACACTGTGTGAAATGTCTATTGCCAACTGCATAAATTGGTCAGTTTACCCCGCAGGGTCCCAAGTGTCCATTCTGTTCAATGGATCTCATGAGGGTCATAAAACTCAAATAAGAGGATGGCTCTAAAAGGGTTTTAAGGCTGCAGATATCTTTCCTATATAAATCATGTCTCCGTTCTGGGGTTTGTTCCAAATCACGAGGCCCTGCTGGTCTGAACTTCCTTCCTGAGATCCTGGTGCTTTTTTAAACAGTGCCTGTTCTCTCCGGGGTGCAGGGAAAGGTGGGCAGGGGCAGCCTGCGTGGACCTCCCACTGGCATTTGGCCAGGGGAGGCCAGCGTGTTAGATATGCTGCAAGGCACAGGACAGGGTACCCAGTGTAGGACACCCTCACACGTCACGTGACTTCTTCACGTCTGGCCAGATGTCCACATAGGGGGACACGCTGTTTATCATTAACCCCAGCCTTGAACTCACGTCTGTTCACACATCCACGCAAGAGATTGACTTTCCAGGCAAGCAGTTGAATTTCCAGGCAAGTGACTGCTGCAGTCACAGAGAGGAGGTTATCCTTGGCTTGAACGTTCACCGTTTGGGGAAAGCACATGGTGGTGGCCGTTTGTGGCATTTGAGCGGCCAGCTCTCCAGGCCTGGGGCGGCCTCTGTTAGCAGCCGGCACCTTCTTGGGGATCCAAGATACGGGGGCACCAGCTTACCGTTCACCCTCTCCAGGAGTAGGGGAGGTCCAAGCATGGAGATGTTCAGGTGTGCATATCGCTTTATGGTCAATTGCGTTTCCTGGATGTGCTGTGAGCCTTGCTGCATTTGTCTATAGGCGTCTATGATTTCACTTTAGGAAAGTAAAGGAGGCGTTCACAATGTGTTAACCTACATCCCCAGGGTGGAGTATTATTTGGCCATGAAAAAGGAAGTATTGATACATGATATATCCTAGGTGAACCTCAAAAACATCCTAAAGGAAAGAATCCACAAACAAAAGGCTACATTGTATGCGATTCCATTTCTGCAAAATATCCACAGGAGTTAAATCCAAAGAGACCCAGAGTGGATTAGCAGTTGCCAGGGGCTGGGACCAGTGACCACTCATGGCGACGGGGTCTCCTTTTGGGAGGACGAGAAGGTTCTGGCACCAGATAGAGGTGGTGGTTGCACAACCTGTGACTGCTTAGTGTCCCTGAGTTGTCCAGTTTCAGTGATTCGTTTGATGTTACGTGACTCTCACGTCTGTATGATAAGATATCTGTTACAAAGAAGATACAGAGCAACTCCTAGCAAGGCTGTGTTTTCTTCTCAGCCCCACCACTGGGTGTTCCCATGTGGGGCTTTGAACTGGACGGAACTGACCAATGGAACAGAACGATTCTGGGCTGACCCTCCACTTCCATTTTTCCTTCGTGCCGAGATTGCATAAGGAAGTGTCCCCTTGGGAGAGCTTTTCTGAGCCGGGATTCCCAAGGGGTCAAGAAGAACATTTTTCCAGGGATGTCCACATCTCTGATGAGAGCGTTGACATAGCACGCGATGCTGTGGGTTCTAACAGACTGTGAACCTTATCCTCGGTTTCCACGAACAGGGATTACACCCAAGTCCCGCCCGCCTGAGCTAAGTGCTTGATGTCGGGGCAGGGAACATCCCCACGGTGGGCTACTTGGGCATTATATCCTGCCATGGAGATCGGCCAACCCTCGTTAATTTGTTTCTTCCTTCAGTTGGATCAAGAGGAACGAATACAGGTATTTGTTTCCTTTTCAAAAAAGATTGGGAAATAAGACCAGACATGTGGCTTCCGCTTGGGAAGTCCCTACTTTCTGCCAGGTGATTTCCAGAATTGGGAGATGAGGTTTGACATAAATACACTCCCATGTGCAGAATAGATGGCTAAGTGGGAAGCTGCTGCAGAGCACAGGGAGATCAGCTCAGTGCTCTGTGAGGACCTAGAGGGTGGGATGGGGAGGGTGGGAAGGAGGCTCAAGAGGGAGGGGAGATGCGGGTGTATGTATACACTTTGTTGTACAGCAGAAGCTAACACAAGATTGCAAAGCAGTTATACTCCAATTAAAAAAAACTTCCAATATCATCTTATTCAACCATCTCTGTATCCTGCAAACAAGGTGTCCCCCCCTTGAGCTCCCAGGTCCCCGTTCCCTAGACCATACGGACGATACTTCCATGCGGGATGTTTCGATAATTGATACTTCAAGTGAAGCTTTCAAGGTACGCTCTGGAGAGGCACGTCTTGTCCATGAAGTCCTGTAGTAGCAGGTCAAAGCCTTCACTTCCAGGTAGAATCAAGGCTCCTGGAAGCAAAACACAGCTCTCCTGCATCTTCAAGCTGCCTTTCAAGGACGCTCAAGTTCATCCTTTCACATTGGGAATGTGTAACCTCTGGTCCAAATCAGACCCTCCCTCCCTTGGATCAGCCTCCCAACCACCCGGGCCATAGATGTGCATATTAATGGCTGTCAGCAGCTTCTCTTTGTAGGTTATTTATTTGACCTTCAAGCATCCTTGGCAAGGCAAGCAGCCTTTGACGCTCCCTTGTAGCAGAAGCCCTGCTTCCTTTCAAAACTCCGTCTCCCTATCTCTGAAGGGCAAGGAGGAGGAAAAATAGGAAGAGTTCCAACACCCATCAAAATGGAAAAGAATAGACCCCGTTGGGTTCCATCATTTTCTGCCCGTCTTTGAAATTCTTTCCGTGGAAGTTTTTGTAAGCACCAAAGCGGAATGAAATGTGACCGTCGATTTCCTGGGATTTGAAGGACCTCGGGGGCAGTGCATAAATGGTGCCCCCTTCTCGGGGCTGGAGGGAGTGATGAAAGAGTGCACGGGGATTCAGGGCACTCCAGAGGCTGCCAGGAGCACAGGATTTGCCTTCGGGACGCGCCCTGGGTGTTAGGAAAAGTGGCAGCTGATTAAGTTAGATGCGCAAAATTGCTTCCAGAGGAAAATGACCAGAAGCATCTCCAGGCAGAGCAGGTGCGACTCTGCTTGGACGATCGTGGGCGGAGCCCTCGTGTGTCAAACCAGAGAACGGACGGGTCTCAGAAATTTGCACATCACCAGAGGGCGGTCAGGACACAGCCAGGAAGCAGGACCAAGTGGGCAGACGCCTACACCTTGGGTTTTCTCACAATTCGATTCATGAATGTGGATATATATATATGCATAATTGATAGGGAGTGATGTTACTGGCTCCACAGGTCTTCTCTCCCTGCGCAAGGTTGACGTCTGGGGCTGGACGCCTCTCTGATGTGGGGCGTCCTGGGAACGGTGGGGTGTAGAGCAGCTTCCCTGGTCTCCACCCACCAGGTGCCAGGAGCAGCCCCCAAATTGTGACAATAAAAATGTCCCTAGGTGTCTCCAGGGAAGTAAAATTGTCTCTGGTTGCAAATCACGGTGGGGGCGAGGGGAGAGAGAGAAAGAGAAAGAGAGGGAGGGAGAGAGGGAGGATGGAACATTATAGATGATAGATAGATAGATAGTAGGTGATAAATAGATGATTGATAAATGATAGATACATACTCCGTCGATGATACGTAGATAATAGAACGGAAGGCAGGGAGGAAAGAAGGAAGAAAAAAATAAAATAAAAATAGATGTTAGATGATTGATAGATGGGAGATAGATGATGGATACATAGACAGACATATAGACAGACTGGGATTCCGTGCTAGGTCAGGGTTCTCAGCCTCAGCACGACTGACACCTGGGGCTGGACGGCTCTCTGATGCGGGGCGTCCTGTGCACCGTGGGGTGTGGGGCAGCGTCCCTGGTCTCCACCCACCACATGCCAGCAGGCCCCCCCCCCCACAGTGTGTGATACCCCCACATGTCCCCAGACATTGCCCGTGTCCCCTGGGGTCAGGATCGCTCCCTTCGGGGAGCCCCTGGGCCACTCCAAAGACTAAACCATTCAAAACTATAGGCACGAGATTTTAGAACGGCAGGACTGGAGTGCACATTCAAATTCCAAGTGAGTTATCTGTCTGTTGCAGACCAAATTTAATAAAAAACAAAAAAGAGCCTCCTGAGATCCACCCCAGCCGGTGAGCACTGCTGTTTCCTTTTCCGAGGGGAGGTGTCCCAGGCTCCCCTTCTCAGAGCGCTTAAGGGTCCGGATGCCGGGGAGAAGCTGGCGGGCGTACACCCCTGCCCATCCCTGCCACCCCCTCCACCGGAGGACCTGAACGCCCAGACCAGGTGCCCCTCCTGAGACGCAGCCTGGACGGAGCTGGCACCCTGCCCAGCCCCACGGGCGGTGATTAGGGTTATAAGTAGACGCAGGCAGGTATCCCGGTGGCACCAAGTGGCGGTGACACGCTTGGCCTTTCTGGAATCGTGATTTCTTGGTAGCACTTGCGGCTGAGTTCTGGACCTGTGTGGGAGAGAGATGGGGGCGGGGTGGCGGGGAAGAGAGAGACTGAGAGAGAGAGATGCTGAGTGTTTCCTGCACCCACAGGCTGTCAGGGTTAGTGTCACCCCCTCCCCAGCAGGCACAGCGTTTTTTCCTGTTCACCGATGCACATCACTTGGATTCATTATGTTCTTTCACTGAAAAAGGACATTTTAAAGGGATGCTATAAAAGTGAATGGACACATACACACGACCAAATGTAAAAGAGATGGCTGGTGGGACGCTGCTGCAGAGCACAGGGAGGTCAACTGGATGATGGGTGACGACCTAGAGGGCTGGGATGGGGAGGGTGGGAGGGAGGCTCAAGAGGGAGGGGATATGGGGATATATGTACACATACAGCTGATTCACTCTGTAGTACAGCAGAAACGAACAATACTGTAAAGCAGTTATGCTCCAGCAAAGATTTAAAAAGTGGAAAAAAAAAAAAAAAGAGTAAATGGAAACAACACAACATTTTTACCTAATCTGATGGGTGATTTTGCATACCCTCTTTGAACGAACCGTTTTCACCTAAAAATCGTTTCAGTTTTTAAAGTAGTTTTTAATTGTGATTTTTAAAAAAGCATAACATAAAATGTACCATCTTAACCATTTTTAAGTGCACAGTTCAGTGGCGTGAAGTACATTCACAATGTTATGCGACCATCCCCCCCATCCGTCTCCAGAACCATTTCATCCTCCCAAATGGAATCTCTGTCCTCATCAAATACTGACTCCCCTGCCCCTCCCCCGGCCCTGGGCCCACCATATACTTTCTGTATATGTGGCTCTGCCTCCTCTAGGGATCAAATATGACTGGAACCCTGCAGAGTTTGCCGTTTTATATCTGGACTATTTCACAGAGCCTCATGTCCTCAAGGTCCATCCACGTTGTAGCCTGTATCAGAGCTTCACTCCTTTTCATGGCTGAGTCCTATTCCACTGTTTGGGTGGACCCCATCTTGTTTATCCACCCATCCATCCATCCTTCCATCCATCCAACCATCTATTCCTTCCATCCACCCACCCATCTACCCATCCATCATCCATCTGTCCATCCATCCATCCATCCACCCACCCATCCATCCATCATCCATCTATCATCCATCCATCCATCTATCCACCCACCCACCCACCCACCCATCCATCCACCCATCATCCATCTATCCATCCATCCATCCATCCATCCACCCACCCATCCATCCATCATCCATCCACCCATCCATCCACCCATCCATCCATCATCCATCCACCCACCCATCCATCCATCATCCATCTATCCATCCATCCATCTATCCATCCATCCATCCATCCATCCATCCATCCATCCCTGGACACTTGGGCTGTTTCCACCCTTCTATTCCTCCTGGTGGTAGGCAACCACTAGGCTACTTTCTGTCTCTATAGATTGTCCTATTCTGCACTTTCATAGAAATGGAATCATACAAAACAGGATCTTATGTGTCTGGCTTATCTCACTGAGCATTGTGTGTTCAAGGGCCATCCACATTGTAGTCTGTCAGAGCTTCCCTCCTTTTCATGGCTGAGTCCTATTCCACTGTGTGCATGGACCCCATGCTATCTATCCATCCACCCACCCACCGACCTGTCCATCCATCCATCCACCCACCCATCCATCCACCACCCATCTATCCATCATCTACCCATCCATCCATCCACCCACCCATCTATCCACCACCCATCTATCCATCATCTACCCATCCATCCATCTATCATCCATCCATCCATCTATCCATCCACCCATCCATCCATCCATCCACCACCCATCTATCCATCATCTATCTATCCATCCATCATCCATCCATCTATCCATCCACCCACCCATCCATCCACCCATCCATCCATCCATCATCCATCTATCCATCCATCCATCCACCCATCCATCCATCCATCCACCACCCATCTATCCATCATCTATCTATCCATCCATCATCCATCCATCCACCCACCCATCCGTCCACCCATCCATCCATCATCCATCCATTCATCCGTCCATCCATCCACCCATCCATCCATCATCCATCCATCCATCCATCCATCCATCCATGGACACTTGGGTTGCTTCCACCTCTTGGCTCTTGTGAGTAACACTGCTGTGAACATGGGTGTGCAAATATCTCTTCAAGTCCCTGCTTTTACTTCTTTTGGGTAAATACCCAGATATGGAATTGTGGGACCATAGGGTAATTGCACTTTCAACTTTTTGAACACGTAGAGGTCTTTGAAACGTTTTTACGTACACGGAAGCAGTCACTGGTTTTGGAGTACAGTCATGTGGGTTTTAACTCATGTACGGATTTGTGCAACCACCACCCCAATGGGATTCAGAACCTTTCCATCACCTCGGAGTAGTCCTCCTTCCTGGCCCTTTATTCACAGTCAGACCCTCTCCAGCCCTCATCCCTGGCAACCACTGGCCTGTGTTCTCTCCTCATACTTGACTTTTCCAGAAAGTCATAGAGGTGACATCCTGCGGTACTTAGCCCTTTGAAATTGACTTCCTTCAGCAATATGCATTTGAGATTCAGCTGAGTTGTCTGAGTTGTCACAGGGAACGATGGCCCATTCCTTTTATTTATTTATTTTTAAATTTTTAAATATTTATTTATTTATTGGCTGCGTTGGGTCTTCATGGCTGCACACGGGCTCTCCCTAGTTGCGGCAAGTGGGGGCTACTCTTTCTTGCGGTGCGTGGGCTTCTCGTGGTAGCGGCTTCTCTTGTGGCGGAGCACGGGCTCTAGGCATGTGGGCTTCAGTAGTTGTGGCTCACAGGCTTGGTTGCTCCGCAGCATGTGGGATCTCCCTGGACAAGGGATGGAACCCGTGTCCCCTGCATGGGCAGGTGGATTCTTAACCACTGCATCACCAGGGAAGTCTCTGGCCCATTCCTTTTAATCGCTGAGTAATATTCCATTGTGTGCGCCCACCACGGGAATTTATCCTTTCGCCACTGAAGGACAGCCAAGTGGTTCCATTTGGGGGTGACTGATGCAGAATGCGTCTGTCAACATTCCTGCACAGGGTTTTGTGTGAACACGACTTTTTATTTCTCTTGCATAAACGCCTTAGAAGTGGGATGGCTGGGTCATATGCTAAGAGGGTGTTACCTTTATAAGAAACTGCCACGCTGTTTTCCGTGGAGATGGCGCCATGGAACACGTGGGAGTTCCGGCTGCTCCAGGTCTTCACCGGCACTTGGTATTAGCAGTATTTTTAGTTTAGCCATGTAAATAGCTGTATTGTGACTTCTCATTGTGGCTTGAATGTGAATCCTTGTATATAATGTAGAGGCTTATCATGAATATTTTTTCAATGACTTTTTAATATAGATTCTAAGTCAACACAGTGCTCAGTGAGAGGACACACAGTGTGTGATTCCATACATAGGAAACTTCCAGAACAGGCAAATCTACAGACAGAAAGTGGATGCGTGGGGCTGGGGGAGGGGGGTGAGGAGTGACTGCTCTTGGGGACGGGGTCTCCTTTGTGGGGGTGAGAATGTCCTGTAACTGTGAAACTAGACAGAGGTGATGCCTACACAACATTATAAATGTACTAAATGTCACCAAACCATTCACTTTAAAATGATTAATTTTATATAATGTGAATTTCATGTCCACTAAAAAAATCACCAGAAGTAGTTTCTTTTCATGACTTTAACCTAATGAGAAGAAAAAAAGCAGCAGCCCATTTAATGAAACACCGCCTGGATACCGTTCCTGGAGTCTTTTCCCGTGTGTGCAGTGTGAAATCCTTCAGAGCTGAGTATGGTCCCATCTGGACCATCTGAGGAGGATGGAGTGGGTGTCACCCTCAGAGGTCACCCAGCGTCCGGACGACCCTCATGTTTGGGGAACCTTTTCTGTCTCACGGGCAGAGCCCGTCTCCTGCCGGGGACGTGGCAAAGGCAGAATCTTCCCTTCTTTGCCTTTCTCCTGCCCCTGGGACTGGCCAGGTGACCCTGCTTCATCCATCACTCACCTGCCGGGAAGGGGGAGATTCGTGCACACCTGGTGAGGCGGGATTAGGGTCGGTGGTCCTGAATCAGCTCTCAGCTTGGCCATGGCGTGGTCCTTCCAGGCAGCAGGAGGACAGGCTCAGAGTCCTTCCAGGCTGCAGGAGGACGGGCTCAGAGCCGCATGCAGGCAGCTCCAGGGCGAGGGCAGCGCTGGCCGGGGCAGCTGAGCTGGCCTCTGCACCCAGGGTCCGGGGCATGATGTCACTTGGACCCCGCTTGTCCTCTGGTCCAGCGGCATCCTGGACGTTCTCCAAGCTGCCCGTCACCTTTCCTTCTAGGACAGCTCAGTGATGTGTGGACCTGATTCCGAGGGGCAGACAAGGAGAAGCACCGCAGCTTGCATCACAGCCCCGGCGTCTCCCAGAGAGGGTCATCCACTCTTAGCCAAGTCCCGGAGAGGTCGTTCACGGCATCCCGGGGCAGCAACCCTGTCACCTGTTGACGGTTTCTGACACTTCTTTTCTGTAACCAGATGGGGTGCGAGATGCTCAGACCCACTGCTATGAAAACGCACCGGGGTCCGCTCAGCCGCCTGCAGTAGAGCCAACCTACGGACCCCAGGGTTGTGGTGCAGGAACGTGTAGCGTTTATTGCAGATGCCAGGCAGCTGGCGCTGGGAAGACTCACCCTCCTTGCTGGCTTTGGGGGAAAGGTTTTTAAAGATAGGGTGCGGGAGGGGGCTTGTGGGGTGTGTGGTCAGCTCGTGGCCGTTCCTGGGACCGGCTGGCGGTGAGGTCATCGGGAGTCACGGTCGTCAACCTTCTGGTTTCAGCCGGTCTGGGGTCTCCGTGCTTGCGGGCAGCGTGCAGTCAACTTCTCCCACCCGGCGGGGGTCTCGGTCTCTGCGAAACAGCTGCAAGGACAGGCCTCAGAGGATGATCTCTACCCCCCGGAGGAGGAACGAAAGGTCCTTGACTCGTGGAGCGGCTGAACTATTCTTGTGTGGTCTTTGCGTGGATGTTTTCCTTGGCGTCTGCGTTTTCCCGCTTCTCTGATGAAATTTGCTCTTTGAAACTCGGGGAAGGACTCGGAGGTGAAAACTTGCGTGCAAACAACAGGAAGATGGAGGACACGGGGTGGGGGGCGGTCCATCCCGGGAAGGACTCACAGGGTCCCGCTCAGTGACCACGCGAGGCGTCAGAGTTTTACAAACCGTAGAAATGAGGCGGGAGCAGTGCGGTGTGCCCTTTCAGTGCCACGTCTGAATGTTGTCCCACGAAACCAGCCAGGGGCTGTCTGACCCTCAGCAGTTGTGACCTCCTGTGACGCTCTGTTGGCCGAAGACCCAGCTGTATCCGGTCACCTGGTAACTCGTAGACGATGGGGACGTTGTCAGTCACCTATGCCCCGGAGGACAGATAACCTCAGAGTGATGGGTTTCCTGCCTTGTAGGATACCCTCCTGCACTGGGTCTGACGTTTCCATTTTAGTCCAGAATCCTGACTGTGCATTTACCAACTCCTCCAGCTGATGTGGACCCGGGCTTCACACTGGACACGTTTCCGTATGACTGAATATTTTTTAAAGCTCTTTCTTGGAGGATAATTGCTGTACACTGTTGTGCCCATTTCTGCTGTACACCAAAGTGAATCAGCTGTATGTACACATATATCCCCATCTCCCCTCCCTCCTGCAACTCCCCGCTACCCTCCCCATCCCAGCCCTCTAGGTCATCACCCATCATTGAGCTGATCTCCCTGTGCTCTGCAGCCGCGTCCCACTAGCCATCTATCTTACATTTGCTGGTGTGTATATGTCAGTGCTACTCTCTCACGTCATCCCAGCTTCCCCTTTGCCCCCTTCCCATGCAAAATCCTTAACAGAGGCTGACGGTACACCTGTAGAACAGTCGCGTTTTTGAATTCTCTGACATCTTAGTTGGACACCATCAACCGTACAAGGACGAGAGGTCCAGCCCGTGGGTTTGCCCTGGGAGGGTCTTCCCTACGTAATTCCAGAATCCACTAAACACTACTCACTTTTTGGGGGGGGAGTGGTATAGTTGTTTTACAATGTTGTGTGAGTTTCTGCTGTACAGCAAAGTGGAGTTCCCTGTGCTACACAGCAGGTTCTCATGAGCTATCTGTTTTGTACATAGTAGCGTATATATGTCAATCCCAGTCTCCCAGTTCATCCCACCCACACCCCACGTTCCCCCCTTGGTGTCCATGCATTTGTTCTCTACGTCTGTGTCTCTGTTTCTGCCTTGCGAACTGGTTCATCTGTACCAATTTTCTAGATTCCGCATGCATGCCTGAGTATACGATATTTGTTTTTCTCTTTCTGACTCACTTCACTCTGTATGACCGTCCCTAGGTCCATCCACATCTCTACAAATGATCCATTTTGTTCCTTTTTACAGCTGAATCATATCCCATTGTATATATGTGCCACATCTTCTTTATCCATTCCTCTGTCAATGGGCATGTAAGTTGCTTCCATGACCTGGCTATTGTAAATAGTGCTGCAATATTTAAATGTTTTTTTTTTTTCTTCCTTCCTGTGGTTGCCTGAAGAATGGTCTCTCTAAGACATCCCTATCCTAATCCCAGAATCCTGGAATCAGTTCCTGGATGTGGCCAAAGGGACTTTGCAGGTGCGAGGAAGTGAAGGATGTTGAGAGAGGGAGAGGGTCCTGCGTTATCTAGACGGAGCCCGTATAATCATAAAGCTCTTGATGAGAGGGGGGCGGGGATGGGGGGTCAGATGACCAAAGGCAGATTTCAAGGTGGTACCCTGCGCTTTGGCGGATGAAGCCAGGAACCAAGGATGCCGCTCCAGAAGCTGCAAGAGGCAAGGAAATGGACTTCCTCCAGTCCTGCCCACATCTTAATTTTAACCCCACGCGAGACCCAGCTCAGACTTCTCACCCCGAGAACCGTAAGGCAATAAATGTGTGTTGTTTGGGAGTCATTGATTCCTGCAGCCCAGCGCTCACGGACACAAGCTGCTACAAGCCCCAGTGCTCACTGACCCCGTGTCCTGCCCATCTTTGCGGAGCACGTGGAAGCAGCTGCCCGCCTCTCCTTACGTTGGACATTTCCTACGACTTCTGGAGCTTTTGCTGCCCTTTCGTAAAGGCCCGCGTTGAAATCAATCCAGACATAAAAAGGCAACCGCAACCCTTCCTTCTCTTGGAGCCAGCAAAGTGGGGTGTCATTGCAAATTGGGCTTTTGTTTTTTTTTTGCTTCTCTCTTCTTCCCTTGGGGACCTGGTCTCTCTCTCTCCCCACAGTCACCTCTCCTCTCTCCTTGGATGTTCACTTCAAATTCCTGCCCGTTTCATAACAGCTGCACTGTGACCTCCGCTGGTCCCTTGGAAATTAATTTAGCTACCTTCACAGGGAGACATCGCTTCTGACTTTAAAGTACCCGACGCCGGGGCAGGATGGGGGGGGGGGAGGAGTTAGCCCCCTGGCCAAGAGCACAGACTCTGAGCTCCCTCCGGCCCCCAGGGCTGAGCTGCAGACCACATTAGTAATTGATGCTCGGAGCCGGCTTCCTGGGCAGAGATGTGAGCTCCGTCCTTTGGAAATTCTGCAAGTCATTCTGGGTCTTGTGCCTTTGTCAGTGTGGGGCATGAACTAGAGCACAAAGAAAGAAAAGAGAAAAAAGAAATGGCTTCCTTGAAATGAGATAGAAGGACAGCGTGTAGCTGTAGCAGCTGTAGCTGGAGGTGTGCACCTGTGCAGGTACAGCACCTTAGTCTGTCTGCATCACCTGATTTTCTGCGTTGAGATCTCCTGCACAAGGGCACCCTGGGTGGGACGGAGGGACCCTCGAGACCTGTCTCTCTGATCTTCCCATCTCAGTGCCGGGGAGTGGAGGCTTCTTGCATTCTGAGGTCCTCGGTGAGGTGAGTTTTAAATGGTGGCTTTTTGTAAAAGGCCAGGGTCCTGCAAAGACCCAGCTGGATGAGACGTGACCATGACCCCAGGTATCTGGGAACAGCACCCTCCCCGGAGGGCTGGGTGATACTGAGTTCAGCTTTTGAGACCCAGAGGCTGATTCCGAGATGGTTCTGTGCGGGAGCCCGGACCTTCTGGGGGCTGTTCCCCAGCTGTCTATTTCTGCATCAAAAATTGTGTCTTTTGAGGACGTCCCTGGTGATCCAGTGGGTGAGACTCCAGGCTCCCAATGCAGGGGACCTGGGTTCAATCCCTGGTCAGGGGAATAGATCCCGCATGCATGCGGCCACTAAGAGTTTGCACACCACAACGAAGACCCAGCACAGCCTAAATAAATCAATAAAATAAAAATAAAGTTAAAAAAAATTGTGTCTTTTCAGATCGCTTCATATTCTAGACCTGGGTTTCTCAGCCTCAGCGCTACTGACGTCTGGAGCTGGACGCCTCTCTGACGTGGGGCGCCCTGTGCACGGTGGGGTGTGGAGCGGCTTCCGTGGGCCCCACCCTCCCGGTGCCAGGAACATCCCCTCCCCCGACAGCTGTCACAGCCAGAATGTCTTCAGATGTTGCCAGCTGTCCCCTGGGGGCAGAATCATTCCTGGCTTTGAACCACTGCCACAGACAGACAGATACACAGTCTTAGAAAGCAAACTTACGGTTACCAAAGTGGGGAGGGGTGGCAGTGAGCAATTAGGAGTATGGGACTGACATACGCACACAACTATATATGAAACAGGTAGACAGCAAGGACCTACTTATAGCACCGGGAACTCTACTCCATATTTTGTAATAACCTATAAGGGAACAGAATCTGAAAAAAAAAGAATAGGTATCTGTGTAGGTAACACTGAATCACTTTGCTCTGCACCTGAAGCTAACACACCATTGTTAAATCAACTATACTGCAATATAAAATAAAAGTTAGAAAAAAAAATAAAACTAAAAAAATTAAAAAATATATCAAGAAGATGGATGGATCTGATGGTGGACTCTAGGAACTTTTAGAAACGCGTAGAACAGCCCAGCTCCTGGGGGAGCAGGGGAGGTCTCAGAAAATGCTGACAGCCGTGGGCTCCACCCGGCAGTTTTCCGCCTGTTTCCAAGGAAGGGGTTTCATTTCTATAAGGAAAAGACATAGCCCAGTGTCTCTGAACAGAAATCTATCCCACGTCTGTCGATTCGAAGGGCCCCAAAATGTCCTGAGATCGTTTACCTCCGTGCGCGGTTCCCTTGGAGAAAGGAATGGTACATCCTTGTGGGGAAACTGTAATTTGACGTGTACCGCGATGTAAGTCACGTTAGGTTTCCATTTCAGAGATGAAATCCACAGCCCGGTGACATTCTAGGATATTAACCCGAGAACTTAGTTCTCTGCCCTTTACGGGGTAGGCTTCCTGGGGGACATCTGCTTCTGGGGTTGGAGACCATCTCAGAGTGGAGACTGTTTTGTCCAATCCGTGGGCTTTTGTTGCTGCGCCTTACAGAGAAAGGAAGGAAAAGTGAATAGGTCCGTGCTCAGGTGTAGAGAACGGAGTCTGTTTCAGCTGGAGTAAGTTGGAAGAAATTTATCGCAGGAAATATATATATATTTATATTTACGTATTTATAATATATAATTGTATATGTAAATACTTATAAATCTATATATAAGTACATAAACATATATAAATATATATATATATATAAATAGAGATGTGATTCCCATGTCAAAAAACGTACTCTCTTTAAACGTACAGTTCAGGAACTTCCCTGGTGGTCTGGTGGGTAGGACTCTGAGCTTCCAGTGCAGGGGGTGCCGTCTGGATCCCTGGTCGGGGAGCTAAGATCCCACACATCCCGCCCCCACCCAAATAATAATACAGTGACAGTAAAATAAAAATAAAACGTTAAAAAAGAAATAAAAGTAAAATGTACCATTCAGTGGTGGTTTTGTATATTCACGAAGTGGTAGAACCACTCACCTTGTTTAATCTCACAGTATTTTTAGAAATATGCATTGAAAGCAAGGCTGGAAAAATAGCTCGTCACAGCCCATGAGCAGCTACACACGCTATTTAAGGAATTATCTTCAAACGTTTCCTTTTTTGCACACTGCTTAAAAAAATCATCCAAACGTGTGTGTTCCCAGAGAACAATGGGACCATGTATCACAGAATGTGAAGTCAGATCTGCCAGGCAGATACTAATATTTCCAGTGGCATAAATGATGTGGCTTGATTTAAAAAAAAAAAAATTCACAGTATTGTCACCACCCCAAAGAAACCTTGTTTCCCTTCACCCCCCCCATCACCCCCTTTCTCCTAGGCCCCTGGCATCACTCATGTGCTTTTTTATCTGCGTAGATCTGCCCGTTCTAGACCTTTCGTGTGGATGCAGCCCCACACTTGTGGTTCATTGTGACTCGTTCCTTTCACTCAGCTTAATGTCTTCAAGATTCATCCACGCCGAAGCCCGTGTCTGTACACTGTTCTCTTCTATGGCTGAATTATATTCCGACGCCTGGACGCACCCCGTTCCGTTTATCCGTCGTCCTTGGGTGGTTTCCTACCTTTCGGCTGTTGTGATTGATGCTGGCGTGAACACGCGTGGAGAAGGTTTTGTTTGAACACCCATGTTCAGTTCTTTGGGGTAGACACCTAGGTGTGGAGGTGCTGAGTCAGGGAATTCTTTTTTTTTAATTTTTTACTTTTTCATTAATTTTTTTTTTGGCTGCGTTGGGTCTTCATTGCTGCACGCAGGCTTTCTCTAGTTGCGGTGAGCAGGGGCTACTCTTTGTTGCGGTGCTTGGGCTTCTCATTGCAGTGGCTTCTCTTGTTGTGGGGGCACGGGCTCTAGGTGCGAGGACTTCAGTAGTTGTGGTGCACGGGCTTAGGTGCTCCGCGGCATGTGGGATCTTCCCGGCCCAGGGATCGAACCCGTGTCCCCTGCAGTGGCAGGAGGATTCTTAACATAGGGTACCTCTTTGTTTCCCTTTTTAAGAAACCACCCAAGTATTTTCCAGAGTGGCTGCACCATCTCAAAACTGTACCAGCAAAGTATGCAAATGCTCTTTTCCAAACTCTCTCCTATCCATGTGACTGTCCGTCCTTCATATCAAAGCCATCCTCGTGTGTGTGTGGGCTGGTGTGTCCTCGCAGGTTTTATTTGCATTTCCCTGAAGACTAATGACATCCAACATCTTTTCGAATGCTGCCTGGAGGTTTGTTTCTTGCCTGGAAAGGGAAACACCTCCGTGGTTGCACGAGAGGCATGGCTTCTGCTTTGACCCTTGTTCAGATCTCACGGGGGCGTATCTGATGAGCCGAACTACATCCTCTTTGGCATTGCTGGGGTTTTTTCGTTGTTGTTGTTTTTTGTTTTATTATTATTTCTCTTGGTAAGTTCCAGAATTTTTTGTTGTTTTTATTTTTTTTTTAATTTTTTAACTGACGTGTACGTGTTCGTTTTAGGCATTAAGCGAAGTGATTCGCACACACCTGAGTATATGTATTCCTCTGCAGAGTCTTTCCCATTAGAGGTTACTACAAGATATTGAGTATAGTTCCCTGTGCTCTACAGGAGGCCCTTGTTGTTCATCTTCTGTACAGTCGCGTGTATCTGTTCATCCCAACTCCTTATGTATCCCTTCCCCCTTTCCCCTTTGGTAACCATGCGTTCGTTTTCTATGTCTGTGTGTCTGTCTCTGCTTTGCAAATAAGTTCATTTGCATCGTTTTTTTAGATTCCACCTATAGTGATGTCATAGGATGCGTGTCCTTCTCTGACTTCCGTCACTCAGTGCGATCCTCTCCGGGTCCATCCCCATGGCTGCAGATGGCAGGATTTCCTTCTTTCTCATGCCTGAGTAATAGTCCATTATGCATATCGACCACATCTTCTGTATCCACTCATCTGTGGTTTCTTTTCTCATTTATTTTTTATTTTTAGCTGCGTCGGATCTTAGTTCTGGCACCTGGGCGTCTCTCTAGTTGCGGTATGCGGGCTCAGTAGTTGTGGCACACGGGCCCCTTGGCATGTGGGATCTTAGTTCCCCGACCTGGGATTGAATCCATGTCCCCTGCATTGGAAGGCGGGTTCTTAGCCACTGGACCACCAGGGAAGCCCCTGTGCATTAATCTGTCGATGGACACGTAGGTGGCTTCCATGTCATTGCTGTTGTAAGCTGTGCTGGCATCCGGCTTTTAAGAGAGTCCAGACAGGGCTTCCCTGGCGGCGCAGTGGTTAAGAATCTGCCTGTCAATGCAGGGGACATGGGTTTGAGCCCTGGGCTGGGAGGATCCCACATGCCGAGGAGCAACGAAGCCCGTGCGCCACAACTACTGAGCCTGTGTGCTGCAATTACTGAAGCCCATGCTCTGCAACAAAAGTCACCGCAATGAGAAGCCTGCGCACCACAATGAAGAGTAGCCCCCGCTTGCTGCAACTAGAGAAAGCCCGCACACAGCACTGAAGACCCAATGCAGTCAAAAAATAAATGAATAAATAAATTTATTTTTAAAAAAATGACAGAGTTGACGAATCACACATGCTAGGACTGCGGCACCATTTGCAGAATTAGAACAGTCGAGCTTGGTCTCGTTGAAAAGATACAAGTATATGAAATAAAGTTCGAAGAACTCTCAGGGCGTGAGAATCACAGGTACTGCACTCAAGGATCTCAGTCTCTTGGCAGCCGTTGACATAGATCATCTTTCCTTTCACCACCGCCACCATCCACACCATCCAGGTTGCCACCCTTTCAGCCAGCGGACGAGATGTAAGCTGCCGGCGACCAGCTCAGATTTTCAGCATCTCAGAGAAAGAAACCCGGGAAAGGATCCCAGTAGGAAGCGACTACAGCCTCCATGGGCTGGAAAGCCTCAGGGGAGACTCTTTCATCCCGTGCTACATTCAAAACTCACGCCGCCGCCGACAGCACTGCCTTTCATCCGAGGCAGCGGCTGGAAGATCAGGCGTGCAGAAGTCAGCAGCGCCTGGGATTTGGGGCTGTTTGATCCGCCTGCCTGGGGCATCCAAGCTCCAATACCTGCCTTCATTAGGACGGGACCCGGACGGCGGGGCAGGCCCTGCTGAGCGCGGAACCCTGCCCTCCCGCAGCCCTCTCTGTCCTGAACAGCCGCGTCCAGACCTCATTTCCTAAGGCCACCACGCAGCGCTGAGGTGCCAGAGGTGCTTTGAGAAAAGCGGGAGAGGGAACCAACCTCTCATTATTCATTCTTTAGACTCCGATGCCAATTCAGTTCTCCCCGTATGCCCAGAACATACCTCTGCTGAGCGGTAGACCACAGAGATTTACTGGAATAGAGCTGCTTTACAGTGTTGTGTTCGTTTCTGCTGTACAGCAAGGTGCGTCAGCTCTGCGTATACATATATCCCCTCTTTTTTGGGTTTCCTTGCCTTTTAGGTCACCACAGAGCCATGAGCAGAGTTCCCTGTGCTGTACAGTCGGTTCTCAGTAGTTATCTATTGTATACATGGTATCAATAGTGTGTATATGTCGGTCTCAATCTCCCAGTTCATCCCACCTCTCCTTCCCCTCTTCATAACCATAAGTCTGTTCTCTATGTCTGTGACTCTATTTCTGCTTTGCCAATAAGTTCAACTATACTGTATTTCTAGATGCCACATAGAAGTGATATTATACGGTATTTTTCTCTTTCTGGCTTATTTCACTCTGTATGCTATTTGTTTTTATGAAACGGAGGCAGCCTTGACATTCCATGTGCACAGACCCTGCCTGACACCTGGGAAAGACAGACACACACACCCCCCCCTCCACCCCCGAGCAGCGTCAAGGATGCAGTACATCCTTGGAAGGTCGTCCTCCAATATGGCGCCCAACAGAAACCCATAGTGTACATTTGCACAGGATGCTTTTGTTGCACAAGCTGCCCTGTGTGTGTCGAGCCTCTGGCTTCGCTTTGGGAATTCTGGACAAATACACAGTGGATTCAAGAAGCAATCCCGGGACTTCCCTGGTGGCGCAGGGGTTAAGAATCCGCCTGCCCATGCAGGGGACACGGGTTCGAGCCCTGGTCCGGGAAGATCCCACATGCCGCGGAGCAACTAAGCCCGTGCGCCACAGCTACTGAGCCTGTGCTCTAGGGCCCGTGAGCCACAACTACTGAAGCCCATGTGCCTAGAGCCCGTGCTCTACAACAAGAGAAGCCACTGCACTGAGAAGCCTGTGCACCGCAATGAAGTGTAGCCCCACGCGCCGCATCTAGAGAAAGCCTGTGTGCAGCAACGAAGACCCAACGCAGCCAATAAATTTAAAATAAAATAAAAATAAAGTAAAATTAGATTCAAAAAAAACAGGAGAAGCAGCCCCAGGTCTGAGATGAAAGCGACGGTTTCTCCCGGCTGGCCCAGAGCCACCATCTTCAGGGCCTACCTCTGGTCATCGTGACTTAGGACGTGTCGGTGGATTTTTCTGGGTGTTCTTTTTCCTCTTATTTTTTTCAATTGCGGTAAGATAACATACCGTAAAATCTGCCATCTGAACCATTTCTAAGTGTACGGTTCCGTGGCATGAACCACATTCACACTGCATGACCCTCCCCAGCGTGCGTCTCCAGAGCTCTTTCCCTCTTGCAAAACTGAATCTCTGTTCCCAGTAGACACTGACTCCCTGTCCACCCTGCCGCCAACCTGGTGATGACTTTTGTCCTCTATGTTGGAATGTCCTGTGGAGGCCACCGTGATGCTCACAGGGCCTGGCTGGGCACGGGGGCCAAAGCGGGTACCTCCTTCTGCTGCTGCTCTGAGCCAGAGACGCACCAGGCCTGGTGTGCCTCCCCTACCTGCGCTAGAGCACCGAGGTCCCTTCAGGCTGAGATCGGACAAGAGGGCGATGGTGGAGGGGCCCTGTCCCATCCACACAGGCCCCTCCATCAACAAGCATAGAGTTCTTCATCGTTGGCATCAAGATGAGCTGTGGGTTTGTCCTCAGGAGGGGTCTATAAAGTCACCCAGAGGAGCTGGTCGAGGGCTCCGGGTGGAAACCCTGTTCTTGCACGAGGAAAGGAAGGCTTAAGGCTTCCATGCTCTGAAAATTTCTAATCATGGTGCAAATGAAGTTTCCTCTGCCTGGCACCTCCCACCCCTCTGTTTAACTGTGATACTTGATTCTTCTTGTCTCGTAGATTTCGGTTGCCGTGTGAGTTTGGTAGGGCTGCTGTTAACAGCCCCACAGACTGGGGGGCTGAAGTAACTCACGTGTATGTCTCTCAGTCGTGGAGGCTGGAACCTGAGACCCAGGGGTGGGCAGGGCTGGTTCCTCCCGAGGCCTCTCTCCTGGGCGTGTAGACGGCCGTCTGCTCCCTGTGTCCTCACAGGGCCGTCCCTCTGTGTGTGTCTGTGTCCTGATCTCTTCTTATAAGGACCCCAGTCCTATGGGATCAGGACATTATACCTTCATCCCTAAAGATGCCATCTCCAAATACCATCACCTTGGGGGTTAGGATTTCAACAGAAGAGTTTTCGGGGGACACACTTCAGCCCATGACACTTGACGATTCTCTGTCCTAGGAGACCAGGCTTTGCAAGGCAGGTCCCATTTCTTCGGCTTACCCTCAGCGTCCTGCATTTAGCGGGCATCTCTGAAACGTGCATTGGTGCTCGATGAAGTGCAGTTGGTGAGATATTTCAACACCCACCTGAGGACGAGGCACGAGGCTGGGACCTCAGCCCAACACGGGATGCCTCGTCCAGCCAGGAAGTCACAGACATGGGTTAGATGCTCATGAGGTGTTTGCTTCAACGACCCCCTTCAGCAGCAGAGGGCACATTTCCCAGGCTGACATCCACTGAGGGTTTTCCCGAGTCGTTCAGCTCCAACACTCAGAGCTGAGGATATCAGATTTTGAAACCTATACCTGCAAAGAGCATAGCTTTTAGCATTCTGTGTGGTTGAAGGAGGTGGGGGGTGAGATGTCATGCAGGAGACGGGTCCTCCGTGGGCGGCGGGGTTGCACGTCCGCGGTGGGGAACCCTGCGTGGGGCAGAGTGTGAGGAGTCACTGCCAGAGGTGGTACACCCGCCTGCACAGCGAGAGCTGCCTGTACGACAGGTAATACCGTGTCTGCTATGAACGCAGTTGATTTTTTTCAAATAAACTACCAGTGCGTCCTGAATTACAGCTGAATGAGTAGTAGCTATTTTAGCACTGTATGTCCTCTTTTGAAGAACACTGATGTGTACAGCAATCATGGCGGAACATGTGACTTTTTTGATATCCAAAAGGAGTTCTGTCACTTAGTATGGTTGCAGGTGGCTAAAATCTGTAGTGGCTGAGAGCAGATGCCTCTTGAGACGAACCTCAGAGGCAGATGGCACAAGATGTGATCCGCTGAGTAACGTCTGCTTCAGACAGAACGGCGTGATGCTCTGAACGGTCATGACCAAGAAAGGTCAAGGTGGGGAACTGTTTTGAAATATAGGGTTTAGGGACTTCCCTGGCGGTCCCGTAGTTAAGAATCCAGGCTTCCAAGGCAAGGGGGTGCAGGTGCGATCCCTGGTCAGGGAACTAAGATCCCACATGCCACGTGGTGTGGCCGAAAAAGTGAAATAGTTAAAATATAGGGTTTATTATTATTTCCGTATACTAAATCCAATCAGGCATGACTGCCATCAAGAAGCTAGTTTGTAAATCTACGGCAACGTGACTTTCCTTAGCAATACCGTCTTGTATACTTGAGGTGTACCAAGAGGGGTGATCTTAACTGTTGTTGTCACAAACAGAGAAGACATTGGAAACGATGTGAGATGATGCATCTATGTTCATTCGTTTAGCGGCGGCCGTTCTTTCACAATATACACGTGTATCAAAACATCAGGTCATACCCCTTAAGTACATACAATTCTTACTCATCAGTTTTACCTTGATGAGGGAAAAGAGAGAGTTGGTGACTCACAGTTTCCAGGAGGAGGGGGCACAGCACACCACGCGGGGGTCCACAGGGGCGCACCAGGGTCAGTCAGGAGGCAGAAGTGGAGGCCCGGGGGGAGGGGGAACTACACAAGAGATTGTATTGTGGTTTCTGCAGGCAGGAAGAGCTGAGGCGGGGGAGCAGGGTTAGGAGGGGCGGGTGTGAGTAATTCCACCAGGTCCTGGTGCAGGGGCTGTCCTAGGTGTCTGGTACCTGCCCGGGGAGGTGGGGGGGATGAGGGCAGGTACTTGGTGGTCCTTGAGAATCCAGATAAAAACAGAAGCACAGGTAGCTCCCCGCTGGCGTTCACACCCAGCCTCACATCCTTAGTAGACTCAAACCTGGATTCTGCTTCCTCCATCAAATGTGGGTCCTTGAGGGGATTCACTTCCAAAAGGGACTATCGGATCCCAGGTAGGTACTACTCTTCCATCATTTATTTTTTATTTTATTTTATTTCATTTTATTTTATTTTATCATGTACTTTGGCTGCATTGGGTCTTTGTTGCTTCACGCGAGCTTTCTCTGGTCGTGGGGAGCGGGGGCTACTCTTGGTTGTGGTGCGCAGGCTTCTCAGTGCAGTGGCTTCTCTTGTTGCAGAGCATGGGCTCTAGGCACATGGGCTTCATTAGTTATGGCTCACAGACTCAGTAGTTGTGGCGCACGGGCTTAGTTGCTCTGCAGCATGTGGGATCTTCCCGGACCAGGGATGGAACCCATGTCCCCTGCATTGGCAGGCGGATTCTTAACCGCTGCACCACCAGGGAAGTCCAGGACCACTCTCTCATTAAAGGACACTTACACGATCTCTTTTTCTTTCTTTTTTCTTTGAAGGAGATGCTTGCCTTTGGGGAAAGCAGGGGGGGAGGAAAGCCTCGTGGGAACTACACAAGAGACTTTATTGTGGTTTCCGAAAGAAGGAACAAGTGAGGTGGGTGAGCAGGGTTAGGATGGGCGGGTGTGAATAATTCCAGCGGGTCCTGGGTGCCGGGGCTGCCCTAGGCGTCTGGTACCTGCCCTGGAGGGGGATGAGGGCAGCTTTACTTTGCCGGACTGGTGACGCCTTGGTGGGAGCCTCAGGTAGGATGTGCATCTCCTGCAGAGGTGGATCTTGTCTGGCTGGGATGGATGGGGACAAAGAAGGGGACAATCTAACAAGTGGTGGTGTCTTTGGGGTGATGTCACACCCATGCCTCACCCTCCCCAAGGCTTCACGGCCATGAGCACGGTGGACGGGCAGCAGGACGTAAAGCGATGAGCCCGTCCAGGGGCGAGGAGAGCACTGGGCTTCGTGCGCTAGATGTTGGTGGATCCCGTAAGATGCTGACACCATCACTGTATCGTTGGGAGGCATCTGGAGTACGGTGTGAAGCCGCCACGCAAGCTGAAACGGAGAAGTACTCCAAACCCAGCGAGGGCGGCTAGGAACCAGCACAGCCTGCACTGCGGTGTCCTTCCTCCCCCAGCCATCGCTCCTTCTGGGGGACAGAGGCACAGGAGAGACAGGGGTTTCACCCCACATTGCGTGATTGGATTTGGGGACTCAGAAATTCCACAGGGTGAGAGAACGACTTCATCACCTCTGAGCTCCCACGGGTCTGCACCCGGGCGGAGGCCAAGCTCTGCTCCTTCACACCTTCTCTCTCGTTCCCGCTCCCCAGACTCTCCAACAGGATGTTTCATTTTCAAGGTCAGAATCGTTTCCTCAAAGCGCAGCTGCCTCCACGGCAGGCATTTCTCCGTCTCTGCGGAGAGTGGGGTTCAGCTCGGAAAGGGTGGGGTCCCCGTCCAGGTGTGGGGTCCTTTCCCCTTTACCAGCTCAGAGCTGAGGAGCAAAAGCCAGTCCGTCTGAGGCCATCGTGTGAGGCGTCAGGAATCTCAGGTCCCAGAGTGGGCTGAGAATCCCAGAGCAGTTCGGAGGTTGTGGTGAAATGAAAAGAAAGACCAGGAGGGGAACGACGGGCAGGGTTTGTTCCCCTGATGAGAGAGAAGGGGAAAGAAGTAAACCAGGCAGAAATCACACTTGAAGGAAACATAAAAAAAAAACAAAAACATGCTAGTGCTTCATTTGGCATCTTTTTAAAAAAAATTTTATTCTGTATTGGAGTATTGTTGATAAACAATGTTATGTTAGTTTCAGGTTTCCAGCAAAGTGATTCAGTTATACATAGACATGTATCTATTCTTTTTCAAATTATTTTCCCATTTTGGTTTTTACAGAATATTGAGCATATGATATTTGTGTTTCTCTGCCTGACTTACTTCACTTAGTATGATCATCTCTAGGTCCATCCATGTTGCTGCAAATGGCATTATTTCATTCCTTTTTATGGCTGAGTAATATTCCACTGTATATCTGCACCACATCTTATCCATTCATCTGTGGATGGACACTTAGGTTGTGTCCATATCCTGGCTATTGTAAATAGTGCTGCTATGAACATAGGGGTGCATATATCTTTTTGAATTATGGTGTTCTCTAGGTATATGCCTAGGAGTGGGATTGCTGGGTCGTATGGTAGTTCTATTTTTAGTTTTTTTAAGGAACCTCCATCCTGTTCTCCATAGTGGCTGCACCAATTTACATTCCCACCCACAGTGCAGGAGGGTTCCCTTTTCTCCACACCCTCTCCAGCATTTATTGTTTGTAGACTTTTTAATGATGGCCATTCTGACCGGTGTGAGGTGGTACCTCATCGCAGTTTTGATTTGCATTTCTCTAATGATTAGTGATGTTGAGCATCTTTTCATGTGCCTCTTGCTGTATGTCCGTATGTCTTCTTTGCTGAAATGTCTATTTAGGTCTTCTGTCCATTTGTCCATCACCATCCCCACCACCACCATCACCATCACCACCACCACCATCACCATCATCACCACCACCACCATCACCACTACCACCATCATCGCCACCACCACCACCACCATCACCATCATCACCACCATCATCACCACCACCACAACCACCACCACCACCACCATCACCACCACCACCACCACCACCACCACCACCACCACCACCACCACCACCATCACCACCACCATCACCACCACCACCATCATCCTCATTTTTGCTTTGCCCTGCAGGTTTCCACATCTGGTCAGGAACACCACTGTTCTTATCAGTAAGTCCATTTGATTCAAATCCCAATGAAATTAAATGTAACATCTGTAAGCTTAAAAAAGAAGTCAGCCAGAAGGCGCCATCCCTCCAATATTATGATATCTTGGGTGATTCCTAGCCAAGAAATAAAAGATGACACTTACCTGGGCAAACTCATCAGAAACCAGCCTCTGGACATCTGTTTCAGAGACCCAGAAACTGGGATTGTTACGGGCACTCTGGGGATTATTTCATGGTCTCCCCAGTTTCCAAGGGACCTACTTCTAAACCATACCCTGCTCTTCAATTTGGTGTGAGAGATACGCCACTGATCAGGACACAGTGGCTCCACTCTCTCTAGCGAGGCACCCTGCGTGTGAAACTAAAGTATGACGAGAAAGTCAGTGTCTGTAGAGGCAGAGTGGGACTGGGTGACATCATTCAGGTATACTCAAAAAGTTCTGTCACTGCGACACGGTCTTCCTTCCACCAAGCAAGGATGGATGCTTGGACTAGTTAGAATTGGGTTTGGTTGTGGATGACACACAACCCCAAATAACAGTGACTGAGAACGATAATAGGGTTTTTTTTATTCTCCCTAAAATTCAGAGTCAGTGTGTTACTTCTTCCATCAGGACCCCAAGCCCCCTTTTTGTTCCTGTACTTGTGACGTGTGGCTTCCAGTCCCAGGATCACCTCGTGGTCCGAGATGTTCTTGTGCTTCTGGTTCAACCTAAAGGAAAGTGTGAACAGGATAAAGAAGAAAGGCAAACACGGGGGCTGGACCTGGGTGCCGGCCACAATGGCTTCAAGGGAGGATGGACAATGAGCTGTGTCTTGGCAACCAGGGGTCCACCTAACACTCCCGTGACCATGGGGAGAGAGAAGAAGGGACTTGAGTGACAACAGAACAGGCTCTGCCAGAAGACTGGGCATCCTTCTGCCCAGTGTGCAGCCCATGATCCGGGACAGCTGGGACGCATCTTGGGTACCTCCTTTTTACGTTTTATGCCAGATCGCCCCAAAATACATTCCACAGAGCACTCAGTTGGAGACATGGCCAGCTCACATCAAAAGACTCCACCTGTAAATGTTGAAGAGACGTTTCTTGTTAGACTTTCTTCCGTTAGGAGTTCGTGGTGAACATCAGTGTCTTAGAGCTGTGAGATGACCCAGCATGTGGAAGCTTGCTGAGTGTTTGCGTATTAACCAAACAAGCTCAACCTATCCAACCATAGAAATAGATCACACACACACACACACACACAAATATATATGACACACGTGCTGAATGTTTCTTAGAGAAAACAAGAACCACGGGACCTCAGGAAGGAGAGAGAGAACCTGAACTGTACCTAGAGCAGGAGGGTGGACAGGATGTGTGTGAGGTGGGCAGTGTGTGTATGTGTGTGTGGTGATGGGGAGGGGCGGGGAGGGCAAGCAGGTTGTCTATTTCTCAGTTAATATGTGAGGACGTGAAAAATCCTGTGCCCTAATTTTGGCTTGCCAAGTTCTTTAAGATTTGAATTATATTTTCCTGTCATACCTCAAAGTGTGAAAGTTCAATCTGTAAGACAGATTGAATTAAAACTCCATGCGCTTCAAATATATGTATGTATATAAGACTTACAGGATGCTATACTTTAATAACATATGATATTATGCATTTATTAACATGAGGCTCTGAGGATGTTGTATCCGCCACTAACTAGCATCTGTCATGTGACTATTTCACTTTTTCATTGAACATGCTGGGTGGTGTTCATGGAAATCGACCGCTTCTTTTTTAATTCGATCCGTCTCTCTATGCACCCAGAGTAACATGATTGGCTGGATTCCCACTTATTAAATCACACTTACGTTTCTATCTGCCTGCGGGAGCTCCGAGCCTGGTTACATTAATGAGAGCTTTGGGTCTTCCCCAACTCTTCAATTAGGCAGTTATGGACAGAGATTGCATCCTACCCGCTCAGATCCCTGATTTAATCTTTCCCCTCAGTAGATGTCAGAGCCTCTGTCCTACTGAAGTCTGCTAACGTCTTAGACCCTCTGCTGGTGAAAATGCTAAGGTCTTTAGATCCTCTGCTGGTTACATTTGCCTCACGCCTTTGGATATTATATTAGAGAGAGATTTCACTGATGCTTTTTGCTCCAGCACTAAGTTAAAAGTAAGCTAGTCAAAAAAAAGTCGACTGCTTCCTGTAGCCCCATCACAGCTTTTGCCGTAGCCTGTAGGGTTGGATGAGGGAAAGGGGTCACTTTCCCGTAAATGTCTGAATATCCCCCCAACACATCTTTATAGATACGTCTCATTTTCTCAGTAAAACTCTCTCTCTCTGTCATGCACATAATACTTTTAATTATATCATTGACACCTTGCTCTCTTGGTCACATATTCTGTCAGTTTATTCGATCTTAGAAACACAGTGATTTCTTCAGAGGAAACCTGTGATGAGAACCCACTGCTGGCTTTCCTGGTGGGGCAGTGGCTGAGAGCCTGCCTGCCCATGCAGGGGACACGGGTTCCATCCCTGCTCCAGGAAGATCCCACATGCCGTGGAGCGACGAAGCCCGTGCGCCACACCTACCGAGGTTGTGCTCTAGAGCCCATGAGCCACAACGACTGAGCCCACGTGCTGCAGCTGCTGGAGCCTGTGTGCTAGAGCCCGTGCTCCGCAACAGTGGAAAACACCACACTGAGAAGCCCTCACACTGCAATGAAGAGTAGCCCCTGCTTACCACAACTAGAAAAAGCTCACATGAGGCAACGAGACCCAACACAGCCAATAATTAATTAATTAATTAATTAAAAAAACAAGAACCCACCGCGACCCACTCGTCATGAGCGATTTGGAAACTTTCATGAACATTGCATGAACTTGCTCACCTTCTTTCAAAATCTCTCTTACGCTTTTGTGACGCTTTTGTTCTCCTACTGTCAGCAATTCTTTCCAAAGCTCAGGCAGGGCCATTGGTCTCCTACCTGGTTTCCCTGCTCCCAGGCTCTCCCCATGGGAATCCGGGTGACGCAGAAGAGTGATCGTCCACTCCCCATGCGTCCACCCACCTCCTGTTGCCTGTGAGCCAAAGCCCTTGGCCACCTGTTTGAGGCCTTCTGTTCTCAAATGTCCCCCAGATCACCCATCCCGTGGTGACCTGCCATGGGCTGTGCAGCTGCCCTGTGGTACCATGTGGTTCCTCACACAAGACCCTCGTGAGTAGGTATTGTCTTCTGCTTCTGAAATTCCTCCTCTGCCTTGGACGTTCCCCAGCACAACTGCTATACTTGTTTCAGCTTCCCTTCTGGGTCCACCTCACCTCTGCATCTTATATTTATTTTTTTTTCACATCTTTATTGGAGTATAACTGCTTTATGATGTTGTGTTAGCTTCTGCTGTACAACAAAGTGAATCATCTGTATGTACACATATATCCCCATCTCCCCTCCCTCTTGAGCCTCCCTCCCACTCTCCCTATCCCACCTCTCTAGGTCATCACCAAGCATCGAGCTGATCTCCCTGTGTTATGCAGCAGCTTCCCACTAGCCATCTATTTTACATTTGCTCGTGTGTATGTGTCAGTGATACTCTATCACTTTGTCCCAGGTTCCCCTCCCCCAGGTGTCCTCAAGTCTGTTCTCTATATCTGCATCTCTATTTCTGCCCTGTCACTGGGTTCATCAGTGCCATTTTTTTGTAGATTCCATATATATGAGTTAGCATACGGTATTTGTTTTTCTCTTTCTGACTTACTTCACTCTGTATGACAGACTCTAGGTCTATCCACCTCACTACATATAGCTCCATTTCATTCCTTTTCATGGCTAATATTCCATTGTATATATGGGCCACATCTTCTTTATCCATTCATCTGCTGATGGGCATTTAGGTTGCTTCCGTGTCCTGGCTAATGTAAATAAGGCTGCAGTGAACATTGGGGTGCATGTATCTTTTTGAATTATGGTTTTCTCAGGGTATATGCCCAGTAGTGGGATTGCTGGGTCATATGGTAGCTCTATTTTCAGTTTTTTAAGGAACCTGCATACTGTTCTCCACAGTGGCTGCACCCGTTTACATTCCCACCAACAGTCCTGCATCTTATCTTTAACTTTCATGATAGGGTTTCATTCTCCTTATCCCTGCCCTTATCTTTACCCAAACAGTGTTTCACTACCTCCTCCCTGCGTCTCTCATAAGAAGCTTGTTTCCATGTCAGTTCTTAGATCAGTGTGGATATGATTGAGAGAGCTTTAAAGCTGCTCATGGAGAAAATCCTCCTTGTACCAGCACCTTCGTGGAGAAGGTCAAATGATGTCCCCATTCCCATGAGGTTGCCTGAGAAGGGGGTGCCTTCATGCTGATCACGGGATGCTGAGTTGGGCTCAACAGCACAGTCCGCCCTGCTTCTTTGTGATCCGTCATTCTTCTAAAGTGAGAGATTGCTACATCTTAGTTTTTGAGTCACTCAAGCTTACATCACTTCCTTGTGTCTCCAAGTTCTTTCTTCTTGGAGCCTCAACCCTGACTGGAAGCCTGGAGTTTTGCTGACTGGACCATATCTTTATGCCTTTGAGTCCCCAAGGCTGGGGAAGTTCCTGATACATCATGCTTGCTTGTTGAAGGGATGGATGGATAAGCAGATGAATACATGAGTGGATGGATGATGAATCAGTAGATGGATGAATGGATGGATGGTGAATGGGTGGATGGATGGGTGGGTGAGTGGATGGATAGAGGGAGTTAGGGAGGCATGGATTGATGATGGTGGATGGATGGATGATGGTGGACGGATGGATGATGGGTGGGTGGGTGGTGAATGGATGATGGTGGATGGATGGATGATGGGTGGATGGATGGATGGATGGGTGGTGAATGGATGAGTGGGTGGATGGATGGATGGATGGGTGGATGTTGAGTGGGTGGATGGGTGGGTGGATGGCTCATGGCTGATGGTGGATGGATGATGGTGGATGGATGGATGGGTAGATGGTTGGAGGATGGATGATGGTGGATGGATGAGTGGGTGGGTGGATGATGGATGGATGGGTGGATAGATGGATGTGTGGTGAGTGGATAAGTGGGTGGATGAGTGGGTGGATGGATGGCTCATCCCAATGGCAAAAAAGTCTCCTTCCTGATTTTCCAAAATTTCCTTGCCGGGCTTTCTTTCACCAGGCTCCATCCACCTGGACAGACACCTGGCCATGTCACCTTGGCAGCCTGGTGCCATTCATCTGCTTGAATAACTATTTGAACCTGTGGAGTCTCATGCTGGCCTTGTTGAGTCACTGCTGTCAGCTGGGCTGTCCTTCCAGATTCACTAAAGTTTGAGTCTCAAGGTCTAACTTTGCTAACAGTACCCTGCCAGCCGTCACTAATGAGGCCAAAGTGCAACCATCAGTCACGGTGGGTCAGAACTCATCGACATATGTGGGGCTCCTGATTTTCTGTTGCTCCTCCACAGGACCCATGGCCATGGGAAGACTTCTGGCTTTGGTCCAGTCACATGCGTGTGTCTGATCTAAACAAACAGGGCTTGTTTTTTGTTGTTGTGTTTTGGTTTTTGATTTTGGCCGTATTGAGTCTCCGTTGGTTCACGGGCTTTCTCTAGTTGTGGCGAGTGGGGGCTGCTCTTTGCTGTGGTGTGCAGGCTTCTCAGTGCAGTGCCTTCTCTTGTTGCAGAGCACAGGCTCTAGGTGCACGGGCTTCAGTAGTTGCAGCACATGGGCTCAGTGGTTGCGGCATGTGGGCCCTAGAGCGCACAGGCTTCAGTAGTTGCGACACATGGGCTCATTAGTTGTAGTGCATGGGCTTAGTTGTTGCGCAGCATAACAGCAGTGTTTTAAATTTCTTCCTCCAGCTCTTCTTCCCTGTGCATTTTCCTAGCACAGCTTTGGTGGACCCTTTCTCTGACTTACATCTGAGTTCAGTGTCACAGATGCACACGTCTAAAGCTACTATTTCAAAATTAGCGGATGGGACCACCTGAGTGTGTTAGTTTCCCAATGGCCCCACCAGAGATGGAGCGTGCTGACTCCTGTGGTTTTTCCCGGAAGGGCAACATAGCAGAAACGAACATTTCTATACTTGTTCAGGAAAGTAAGTTCTTCTGGAGAAAAGAAAAAAAAAAAAAAAACAATACTTGTTGAAGGAAAGTTAAAGAGAGAAAGAGCCCTTATTCCATTGTTTCTGTTCATTGATTCCCAAGGAGGCATGGCGTGACACACAGCAAATGAGTGTAGGGGGATGAAACTGCCCTGAAAATCACTTGGGAGGCTCCAACCAGACCAATTTGTTACGAGGCCACTTAGAGGCTGTCTCACAAGGAGATTTGATCATCCCTTTTGCTTGTTTTTAGGCCACCAAGGATACTCCACTGCCCAAAGCAAAACATCAGTCAGACGACTGTCTTTCTGGAATAAAGAAGAGAGGGAAACAGTCCTTTCAGGTCAGACTGTTTTCTCCGAAGCCTAAATGGCGGCTCTGATGACTCACTGCAGGGGATTCAGATCCTCATGGATGATGGTGGTGGTGCTGATGATGATGTTGATGGTGATACTGGGATGAAGATGGTGATGGTGGTGATGATGGTGCTGGTGATGATGTTGATGGTGATACTGGGATGAAGATGGTGATGGTGGTGATGATGGTGCTGGTGATGATGTTGATGGTGATGCTGGTGATACTGGGATGAAGATGGTGCTGGTGGTGATGATGGTGCTGGTGATGATGTTGATGGTGATACTGGGATGAAGATGGTGATGGTGGTGATGATGGTGCTGGTGATGATGTTGATGGTGATACTGGGATGAAGATGGTGATGGTGGTGATGATGGTGCTGGTGATGATGTTGATGGTGATGCTGGTGATACTGGGATGAAGATGGTGCTGGTGGTGATGATGGTGCTGGTGATGATGTTGATGGTGATACTGGGATGAAGATGGTGATGGTGGTGATGATGGTGCTGGTGATGATGTTGATGGTGATGCTGGTGATACTGGGATGAAGGTGATGGTGCTGGTGATGACGTGATAATGGCAGTGACGATGAGGGTGATGCTTTTCGTGATGATGATGCTTTTTGCTAATAAGCTGTGAGGCTCACATCACTTAGAAAATAAGATCACGCCCACTTTTAGTTTGGGGTTATCACGCCAGATCTTCCTTTTGGGTCTTATTAAACATGGCTTAAGGCAAATCTCAGAAATCCATTTTAGGCACCGTATGACATGACCAAGGCTCATCCCAGAGTTTCTGCTCAGGATTTCGTAAGGGAGGTGGGACCATTCCACTCATTGGTTTGACCTATGCGTCGTGCAAGCATTCTGGATGTCAGTACCGCACGAGAAGCCAGGGATGTAAACGTACAGGAGCCGGGAAATGATGGTGATCACGCAGCAGTGTTTGTTGAATGAATAAATGATGCCCACGAGCTCTTGGAAAAAGTTAGCCCAGATAACACCTGTGAGGTCTACCTTTTAACCTACGGTATGATTGTGCTTCTTTCGTACGCACGGGGTTCCTTCCTGGTAACACACACATATTTCAGAATCACTTGGATCAGATATCATCCGTGTTTGAACTAGGGTGTCAGGGGAAGCTCTATTCTCCTGACACCCGTGTCCCAGAGGGAAGGCAAAACTTGGCACAATGGAGGACTGGCACTTATCTGTGTGGGATTTCTGATTCTGCCATCATATCACAGCGGCTCCTGGCGCGGGGTCCTTGTTTGGAAGGCTATCCTTAATCTCTTGCTCCTGGCCCGCAAGCGTGGTAGACGCTCCTATCTTTCAAGAGCTTCCTCTAACCTTGTGTTACCTACACACGCTTTCCCATTTATATCAGCCCTTTCTTTGTCTGGCTGCTTTTAAAAATAGCGCATTCTGGCAGGTTCCAGTTCCCCGCTTCACATTCACTCTTCCTTTCTCCCCCAACTATTTCGTTGTAGTAATAGTACTTGTGTTAATTTTATATGTCGACTTGGCAGTGATGCCCGGATATGTGGTCACGCGTTATTCTGGATGTTTCCGTGGGGGTGTTTAGTGGAGAGATGAGCATTTAAATTGTTGGACTTGGAGGAAAGCAGATTGCCCTCTGTGCTGGGGGTGGGCCTTGCCAAATCAGTCAAAGGTTTGAATAGGACAACAGACTGACCTCCCCAGAGAAAGGTGGAATTTTGTAGCAGATGTCCTTGGACTTGAGCTGCAACATCATCTCTTTCTTGGGTCTCCAGGCTGCTCGTCTACCCTGCAGATTTTGGACTCGCCAGCCTCTAGGATTGCATGTAATTGCATGAGTCAATTCCTTAAAATAAATCAATCTCTCTCTCCCTCTCTCTCTCTACACACACCCACCCACACAAACACACACACACACACACACACACACACACACACACATCCTATTGGTTCTGTTTCTCCGGAGAAGGCTAATACAATAATTTCAGCATGAATATTAAAATCAAATATCTCCCCCACACAATCTAATTGCCCTGTTAGGCTGAGTCTTTTCTTTGGTAATTATCGATGTGCAAATGTGTTGGTAATTATAGTGTTCTAATATTTAATTTGATATTCATTCATGAAAGTTTTATGTGTGGCTTTCCCCATTAGTTCTGATGACAGCCTAGGGTTTTACCAAATGAGAAAGTGCATTTTGTCCGACCTCCTATAAGACGGTGCTGAGGTAGCCATCTTTATGCTTCTCTCCTGCCCACATGTGTATTATTTACTTAGAAAAAACCCCGATTAACAGGATGTCGTGGTCACATTGTATGGACATCTTGCATTTTTTGATACCCAACTGTCTTTGTCCGTTACTTTTCTGCCCCTAAGAATCAGGCTGTGGCTTTGGAAGTGGCATTGCCCAGTTAAATTACAAGACACCAGTTAAACTTGAATTTTTTATAAATAACATTTTTTAGTATAAATATATACCAAATATCACATGATAAACAATACACACTAGTTTAGTATATCTATATCCCATGCAATAGTTGAGACAAATAGTTTACTTACTATAAGTATATCCCATGCAATATTTGAGACAAATAATTTATTTAGTATAAGTATGTCCCATGCTGTACTTGGGACATACTTATACTAAAGAACACATGTTTGTTGTTTATCTGAAATTCAAATTTAACTGTGTGTCCTGTGTGTTGATTTGCTAAAGCCAGCAACCCTGTTTGAAATGTCTGTCTAGGATTTAGAACCAGGCTGATGAAGCTATTAGAGTCAGAATACTTGTTTTCAACAGTTTACAGTCTGACTTCTGATGGGACCACTGGAGTCAATGAAATTGTGTCTCAAGTGCTAACATTTTTTTGAGCACCACTGGGAAGCCTTTGGGGAACCATAGACCAATAACTGGGCAACATTTATTGAGTGTGGGTGTGTGTCAAGCTAGGCAAGAACCAACCAAGATTGCTTAGCTTCAAAAAAGAAGTGTATAGGTATGGTGAGTGCTGTGTTAAGTGTTTGTGGTCTAAGCAGTAGGTTTGTGTAGACCAAACCTACGAGGGTGAGTCAAAAAATTATCCACGCTCTGGCTGTAGAATTTATTTTAATTAACTTTTAGAAAAGACAAACATCATTTTTCAACACAACCTCCTTGCTTTTCAATACCCTTTGTCCATCTGTCCACAAGCTTTCATATTCCCTCATTAAAAAAGTGTGATAGGCTGAGCTGCGAGCCACAAAAGCACGGCTGTATCACTTCTTCATCAGAAGGGAATCTTCGTCCTCGTAGGGCTGTTTTCAGGGGACCAGACAGGTGAAAGTCCACTGGAGCAAGATCAGGACTGTAGGGAGGATGCTTTAACAGCTCAAAATGAATTTTTGCAGAGTGTCGACAGTGTGGACAGACGTGTGTGGACATGCATTGTCATGCAAGATCACAACGCCCTTGGATAGCCGTTCTCTGCATTTAATCCGTGGACAGGGCGTCCTGCTCCTTCTTGATGGCTAACAGTTGTGTGACCTTCCTTGAACTTCTCTATCCACTCATACACACTTCTTTGCGACAAAACACCTTCTCCATATTTCGCACAACATCTTCGATAAATAAACGCACCAGGTACACCCTCAGACCACATAAAACGAATCCCTGCACGCTGCTCTTCTTCCGTGCACATGACAAGTGGGGCATCCACGTTTGCTGGCACTGCAGTCACAAATGAACGGATGTAATGCATTCACGCCCGCACAGCAGTGACGGGGGAGACGGCAGCCTTGAACGGAAAGCGCTGATAAGACCGTGCTGCCAATGGGAGTTTTAATATAACAGGAGTGGAGATAATTTTTGACTTGCCCTTGTTTTCTACAGTAGGTGCTGCTAATCACAGCCACATGAGGACAAACGGAAGCAAGGTTTCTGGGCGTGTTTGAGGAACACACTCTCAGGTGCAGGCTCTGCCTTGGCGTGAGTCTGAGAGAGAGAGCACATCTTCCAGTGTTCTGTCCTGGGTACCTTGTTTGCCTTAATTTTCTTCAGTCTTGGTGCTGATCCACCAGAGATGAGAAGTACAACAAAAGATTCCTCCATCACACCACAAACCCAACCCACACATCTCTTGTCACACGGAAACCCTCGAATGGCAGCTTTATCGCCATAGAAATCTTATTTTTGTCTGCAGACTGTAAGCTCCTTCAGAAAAACGGCCAGGAATTATTTGTCTCTTCACTCTGCTCAGTCTACAGCTTCTTGCCTTTTCCTTTTTTTTTTTTTAACTTGTTTGTTTATTTATTGGCTGTGTTGGGTCTTCGTTGCTGCACACAGGCTTTCTCTAGTTGTGGCGAGCGGGGGCTACTCTTTGTTGTGGTGCACAGGCTCCTTGTTGTGGTGGCTTCTCTTGTTGCAGAGCACGGACTGTAGGCTCACGGTCTTCAGTAGTTGTAGCACATGAGCTCCATAGTCATGGCTCTTGGACCCCAGGTAACTGGCTCAGTAGTTGTGGCACACGGGCTTAGTTGCTCCACGGCACGTGGGATCTTCCTGGAGCAGGGATGGAACCCGTGTCCCCTGCATTGGCAGGCGGATTCTTAACCACTGCGCCACCAGGGAAGTCCCTACAGCTTCTTTCTTAACAGGGCCTCAGCATCCTATAAATATCAGTTGAATTAGTAAAGCAGTGACGACTCTACAATGATTGGGCTGGCCAAAAAGTTCGTTTGAATATCTCACGGGGAAAACAGCAAATGCACTTTTGGCCAACCCAATATTTTCCAAAGATGTGCTGGGACATGAACTCTAGATTCACCCACTTTTACACATGTCCCCCATCACTTCCTAGTATTTTTCCAGAGCTTTAACCAGGAAGATGTCAGTCTACAAGATCAGATAAACCGATGTGAAAATCACCGCAGGAACAGAAATTCCTCCCCACCTAGGAAGGTACTTCTGCTGAGAAATGATTTATTCAACCGAGATGTTGAACGTCCTTTAGAGCGACGTTTTAGAAGAAGGAAGTTGAACATTTTTCACCTTCCTAGACGTGACTGTCCAGGGTGATTAAAAGCAACTCGAGGAATGTGCAAAGTGACTGTTATCACTCCGGGCCCCCCCCCCGCCCCCCCCACCCCCCGCCACTGACAAGTATTGAGACACCAAGCTGGGCGTTCACGTGTCTGAACATCACTGCTGCGAAACGGGGGCTCTTGTGTTCCCGGGACGTATAGGAATGTGAGCTGTGTGAATCTGACGTCGTGAAGGGAGGTCGGACCTTCAGATGGTATCTCCTGAGTTTAAAAGAAAATTTGTAGATTTTAAAATAATGATAATGATAAATTGAGCCACGCGCATGCCACGTATGAAAGTAGAGCAATGATGTTGGTCTCTCGTCGCTCTCAATCGTTTAAATACACTCACCTGTGAGTGAGGCAACGGAGTATTCGAAAGAGAACATTGCGCCACAAGAAGAAGGACCATCGAGAGACAACCTACCATGCAGAGTTGCCTGATCTGACAAGTCGAATCTCATCACTCGTTTTTGAAGTGCCGTCGTTTGTACCCACACTTTCCTCTTTTTTTTAATTTATTTATTGGCTGTGTTGCATCTCTGTTGCTGTGCGCAGGCTTTCTCTAGTTGAGGTGAGCGGGGGCTACTCTTCGTTGTGATGTGTGGGCTTCTCATGGCGCTGGCTTCTCTTGTTGCGGAGCACGGGCTCTAGGCACACAGGCTTCAGTAGTTGTAGCACGCTGGCTCAGTCGTTGTGGCTCTCAGGTTCTAGGGCACAGGTTCAGTAGTTGTGGTGCACAGGCTTAGTTGCTCCACGGCATGTGGGATCTTCCCGGAGCAGGGCTCGAACCCGTGTCCCCTGCATTGGCAGGTGGATTCTTAACCACTGGGCCACCAGGGAAGTCCTGCAGTTTCCTCTTTATCATGGACAGCGGTGTGTCCATTGTGCCTTGTCTCGCTTCCACTGAGTGGCTTCTAGCATTGATGGGCAACCTGCCATCTATCTGAAAGGAAGTGAAGTCGGCTGGTTTTCACAAGTCAGTTGTTAAGTCAGCGATAGGTGGGAAAGGTCCCCTGTAGCTTCCAGGATCTCGTGTGTGTGTGTGTGTGTGTGTGTGTGTGTGTGCGCGCGCGCACGCACACACCAGGTACATCAGATGGCTGGTGACCAGGGTGTCTGCTCAGGGTTCTGGGAGATGCCACCTGCTCAGATTCTTGCTGGCATTTTCACTTGCAGTGTCCACTGTATCAGTTAAGACATCCTCCAAATTTCATTCCCAAGCATCCCCGCAGAGCCTGCACCAAGATGGACCCATGTGGTCATAAAGAATCACCATTTATCTGACCCACGAGCATATCAGTTTATCAACACTTAACACATTCATATTATTAAATATGACATTACTTGTGGCAGGGCAGGAATGGAGACCCAGACGTAGGGAACGGACTTGAGGACACATGGCGGGAAGGGGAGACTGGGATGACGTGAGAGAGTAGCACTGACATATACACACGACCAAATGTAACATAGATGGCTGGTGGGAAGCTGCTGCAGAGCACAGGGAGATCAACTCGATGATGGGTGATGACCTAGAGGGCTGGGATAGGGAGGGCGGGAGGGAGACTCAAGAGGGAGGGGAGATGGGCGTATATGTATATATACAGCTGATTCCCTGTGTTGTACAGCAGAAACTGGCACAACAGTGTAACGTAATTATACTCCAAGAAAGATCTGGGAAAAAAAAGTTACCTTTACTTTTTTTCCATGGTAAGTTTCTCTTGGCAAGCACTGATTTCAGATGCAGTTCCTCATCTCATCCCAGACTTTATACAAAACATGAGTAATACCGTTTTGTACCGTCAATATTTGCATAGATTTGCCTATATGTTTACCGTTTTCTGAGGTGTTTATTTCTTTCGGCGTTCTCACACCTTCCGACGGGGGTTAGAGTTGGCTTTCTTTTTTATTTTTTAATTTAAAAAAACTTTTATTGAGGGACTTCCCTGGTGGCACAGTGGTTAAGAATCTGCCTGCCAATTCCGGGCACATGGGTTTGAGAACTGGTCCGGGAAGATCCCACATGCTGCGGAACAACAAAGCCTGTGCGCCACAACTACTGAGCCCGTGTGCCGCAACGACTGAAGCCCGTGTGCCTAGAGCCCGTGCTCTGCAACAAGAGAAGCCACTGCTGTGAGAAGACCATGCATTGTGATGAAGAGTAGCCCCCGTTCGCCGCAAGCAGAGAAAGCCCGTGCACAGCAACAAAGACCCAATGCAGCCAAAATAAATAAATTTCAAAAATAAAATGATAATGAATCCATTACATGTTAACACAAATATTATATTCTTACTGTATGAAGAGTATCTTATATTCTTTTATATAAAGAATATCTTATTATGTAAGGAATATCTTACAGTCTTATGAACACATCATATTCTTATTATAAACTATATATGTTATGTGTATTATATTTGCACTAATGAGAGAATATTAGTGATGAGAATGACATTGGTTTACGTTTTTGCAAATCACTTTAATGTCTGGCATTCTAGAAAATAATCAGATTCTTATATCTGCTTCTGTATTCAATCTGTTATGTTATCACCCATCACATGGCCTCTGAAAAAAGTCTGTTGGACTCTTGTAAGAGAATAAGGGTGAAAATGTCATCTCAGTATCATTAGGAAAATAGTTTTGACTCAGGGTAGCATCCGCAAGGATCCCTGTAGCACACTCTGAGAACCACTGGTGTAGCACTTTGGAGTCACAGCTTCATGGAGGAACATGTCTCATTAGACTCCTGACCTGGACAAGGACATAAAAACCTTTGTCTTCTGTTTCTGGAGGTACAAGAGGACATCAAAACTGTGGTTTGAATTTGACCAATTCACCAACTGTTCTCTGGAAAAAGGTGGCTTCAGGGCTCTGCCCATCTGTCTCCCTCAAGATTATGGCCTGACAGTTGTCTGTTATCCCATCCATCTTGAGGTGCTTCTAGAAAGATGCTTTACAGGAATTCCCTGGCGCTCCAGTGGTCAGGACTCCGTGCTTTCATTGCCGAGGGCCTGGGTTCAATCCCTGGTTGGGGAACTAAGATCCCATAAGCCATGTGGCCAGAGAGGAAAAAAAAAAAGATGCTTTACAAATATATTCACCCAGCATTTTTCAATTTATTTCAGCTGGAATGTTGGCTCAAATAAGCTAATCTTGCACGTTACCAGAAATAGCAGTCATATGAAAAGACATAAGCCTGACAAAGTAAGACGACAAGCAGAAAATGGGAATATGAGGGATTTAAGGTATTTAGCAGAAGGAAGGTTTAATGGATGTATAAGAAAATCCATATCCGTAAAATATAAGTGACACTTTTCACTATCTATTAGCTCGCACAGGAGACATTCATTCCGAAGAGTATAAATAGCACCAACTGTATTTGGGGCCCTGATGTCATGAAGTTAAAATTCGATAACAGAATATTCACAAACAAGCATTATCATCCAGCTGCAATGTTTTTGGTTGCAGTGTAGTTGATTTAGAGTATTGTGCCAATCTCGGCAAAGTGACTCGGTTTTTCACGTATATGCATTCTTCTTTATGTTCTTTCCCATGGTGGTTTATCCCAGGATATCGGATACAGTTCCCTGTGCTCTACAGGAGGACCTTGTTGTGTATCCATCCTGCATGTAATAGTTTGCACCTGCTAATCCCAAACTCCCAATCCATCCCTCCCCCACCACGCCCCCTTGGCAACCACATGTCTGTTCTCTATGTCTGTGAATCTGTTTCAGTTTTGTAAATAAGTTCACGTGTATCTTCTTTTTTAGATTCCACATATAAGTGACATCATATGGTATTTGCCTTTGTCTGACTTCGCTTAGTCTGATCATCTCTAGCTCCATCCTTGTTGCTGCAAATGCCATTACTTCATTTTTTTTTTACGGCTGAGGAATATTCCATTGTATATCTGCACCACATCTTCTTTATCCATTCCTCTGTTGATGGACAGTTAGGTTGCTTCCGTGTCTTGGCTTTTGTATAATTAGTGCTGCAGTGGACAATGGGGAGCCTGTATCTTTTTGAGTTATAGTTTCCAACTGGAAGCTCTCTTCTAAATGTCTTTTGGAAAGAAGAAAGGAAATTAAAGCAGTCACCATTTCAGAAGATTTTGGGGGTATGGCTGAAATTACTCTTGCGGGGTTAGGGGAGGGGGATTGACTTTTTCTTAGAATGAGATTATTTTGTAAATAATGAATCAAGCGTTAGATTGAGAAGCTGATAAAGAGAAACATCATTCTCAAGAAAGCAAGAAAATGAAATTCTTTGGTTAATAAGGGAGGAATTGAGTAAGTAAAAACATGGGTCAATATGCATGATATAAAATCCAACCTTGTTTCCAAAGCCTACAGGCATCTGCATGATTCAGAGACGGGCTACCTCTCTGATCTCCAATTCCACGACTATTTATTTTTTCTCCCTTCAATTGATGACACATGGACTGCCTTGCTTTTCTGGCATTGCAGTCCCACCATGGGGCCTTTGCACTGTCTGTTGTCTTTGCTAGAATTTACAACACCCAGTTGATAGGCACCACCAAGTAGGGGATTTAACTATTGTGTTCTTAGCCATATGTCCACCTTCTAGAATATTGCAGAGTCTAAAACAAGTGCCCCAGAAATATTTTTTAATAAGAGAATACAGGGCTTCCCTGGTGGCGCAGAGGTTAAGAATCCGCCTGGCAATGGAGGGCACATGGCTTCGAGCCCTGGTTCGGGAAGATCCCACATGCCGCAGAGCAACTAAGCCCGTGCGCCACAACGACTGAGCCTGTGCTCTAGAGCCCATGAGCCACAACTGCTGAGTCCATGTGCTACGACTACTGAAGCCTGTGCGCCTAGAGCCTGTGCTCTGCCACAAGAGAAGCCACTGCAATGAGAAGCCCATGCACCGCATTGAAAAGCAGCCCCCACTCGTCACAACTAGAGAAATCCCTCGCGCAGCAACAAACACCCAACAGACCAATAAATAAATAAAGAAATAAAATAAATAAGTAAAATTATTAAAACAATAAAGTAAAATTTTAAAAAGAAGAGGATACAGTAAAGCAGGGACCTAGTCTTCTGAAAAAAAATTTCAGATAAACCACTAGAAAGCATGAATGATAAAGTATACCCTAAACTGACCCCCCAAATGGTACACTCATCACAAAAATCATTGCAATTTACAGTGGTTTATGCAAATATTTTTGAAAAGTAGAAGAAAAGGGAACATTGCCAGAATTTAGAAAAACAAAGCAGATGTCAGTAAATCCACTTTAATGAAGAAACTGAGCAAGAACTCTCTCTGCATAAAAATGTTCCAGGTCATAGAATTCTTAACTAAGTTCTCTGAAACCTGCAAGGAATTCTCAAGGTATTTATATTACTCAGAGGTTGGGTTAAGAAGGAAAGCTTCTACGTGATTTGCGAGAGCATCCTCAGAATCGTTCTAAAATTTGATTTAAAAATCATAAGAAAAAGACTCCAAAGAGATATGAATATGATTGCAAATAACATGAAAATTGATCCAGCAGATAGGATCGTTCACTACATCAGAAGAATCACATGCAGGAAAAGCAGAGGTTAATTTCAGGGATTGCAGGATGGGTTCATTGAGATAGGATTCATGCCATGCGCCCTATAAATAGGTCAAAATAAAAGGAAACAGCTAATAAAGGCCGAATGGGTAGTTGATGAAAGTGAACCATTCTTCCTGGTAAGAACTCTTTTTTTTTTTTTTTTACAAATTTATTTATTTATTTTATTGGCTGTGTTGGGTCTTTTTCGCTGTGTGCGGGCTTTCTTTTTAGTTGTGGTGAGTGGGGGCTACTCTTCATTGTGGTGCGTGGGCTCCTCATTGCCGTGGCTTCTCTTCTTGTGGAGCACGGGCTCTAAGCACGTGGGCTTCAGTAGTTGCAGCACATGGGCTCAATAGTTGTGGCTCACGGGCTCTAAAGCGCAGGCTCAGTCGTTGTGGCGCATGGGCTTAGTTGCTCCGCGGCATGTGGGATCTTCCTGGACCAGGGATCGAACCCGTGTCCCCTGCATTGGCAGGTGGATTCTCAACCACTGCGCCACCCAGGAAGCCCCTGGTAAGAACTCTTAACAAGAATAGAAAAATCTTGTTTCCTAGAGAACAGACGTGTGGTTGCCAAGGGGGAAGAGGTGGGGGAGGGATGGAGTGGGAGTTTGGGATTACGAGATGCAAACTATTACCTATAGGATGGATACACAACAAGGTCCTCCTGTAGAGCACAGGGAACTCTATTCCATACCCTGTGAGAAACCATCACGGAAAAGAATATGAAAAAGAATGTCTATATGTGTATCACTGAGTCACTTTGCTGTACAACAGAAATTAACACAATTATACTTCAATAAAAAAAGAAAAAAAAAGAAAAATGTTCCCATGCTATACATTTACATACACACGTGTCTGTGTTTGCAAACACTGGTATTGTGGTAAATGAGGATTCACCAGAATGCAAGCTGTGAAAGTCACAGACAAGGCAAGCATGTTTTATCACGTCACCGTTGTGCTTTAATACTGTTATTACCTGTTGTTATACGTACCCAGTAGCTACACAGAGAAAGGAAGAATGACTATCGTAACATCTGACGTAAGTTGACGGGTCAACATACGCCTGCTCTTTATAATTCTTTTTTTAAATTTTTTATTGGAGTCTAGTTGATTTACAGTGTTGTGTTAGTTTCAGGTGTACAGCGCAGTGACTCAGTGATACATATATATATACACATACACACATATATATTATTTTTTATATTCTTGTCCATTATATATAGGTTATTACAAGATACTGAGCAGAGTTCCCTGAGCTATCCAGTAGCTCTTTGCTGACTGTCTGTTTTGTATACAGTCGTGTGTATCTGTTCATCCCAAACGCCTCACGTATCCCTCCCCCTCCCCTTTGGTAACCGTAAGCCGGTTTTCTGTGTCTGTGGGTCTGTTGCTGTTTTGTAAATAAGTGCGTTTGTATCATTTTTTTAGATTCTACGTGTAGTGATGTCATACGATACGTGTCTTTTTCTGTCTGACTTACGTCACTTAGTATGATCACCTCTAGGTCCATCCATGTGCTAAATACTTTATCTTGCTGACCTCATTAAAACCTCAGACAAAGGAGGTACCGTCGTTGACGCATCTCAGGGACGAGAAAATGCATGCAGGAGGAGGTCAGATAATGTGCCCATTGCTTGTCAGTGCAGACCTTGGGTCTCAGGACACATGCGATCACCCATCCCTAAAATCTTAGCGTCCCGAAGATCCCAAGGGTGCTGGTGTAAGGTGTGTAGCTGTTGGGAGTGGCTGTGTAAGGATTTGTAGGGGATGCGTCTTCAAAGATTTATGCTACTGAACCTGATGATGATAAACATAGCAGTTGAAAAGAAATGAAAAACAAAGCAAGTGGCCAAATATATAAAGAGGAGGTTCAGAGAAATAAAGTTGTACCCTGTGGCCACCTTCACAAGCTCATTTTTTTTTAAAAAAGGCCAATGACTGTAAAGTGGGGTACCATTTATAGTTATCATTTTGGCAAAGATGAAAATGTTGGACGCTATCCAGTTTTGATGAGCCTGTGGGAAACCAGGGACTATAGATTGTTGCAGCATTTCAGGAGGATTGTTTGACAATATCAACCAAATTAAAATGTGCACGTCCCTGAGTACTTATCCTAAAAGATCTACCCGATCAGTGGATCGTTTGTGCAAAGCTCCGTGTGCAAAGATGTGCATTACAGCACTGCTTAAACTAGCACATTGGACATGACGTAAGTGTTTATCAATAGGAAACGTTTAAGTCAACGGTTGTCCACATATCGGTAGGCAAAAAGCTGACGTCTTCTGAGATAGGATCAATCAGTAGCTCTGCAAATGGAAAGCGTCCAAAATGCATTCTAAGTGAAACCCATCAAGTCTGAAGCTGGTTTGTAAAAGATGATTTCAGTTTCATTTTGAGTTACATATATGTATGTACTGGACTGTACATGTCTGCGTTGCATGTCCTGGATGGATATACACGTGTGCATAACTCGTTTACGTAACAGTGATGACTTGTCCGGAGGACAGCTGGTGTTGGAGCGGCGGTGGGGGTAGGAGAGTTCTGTTTGCTCTGCACCCCACGTGTTCCCTCTTGTTCTACTTGTTTTTTTCCATTTTTTATTATAGGTGTGAGTTATATTTACAACTGTTTAATCCAGGTAAAATTGTGAGCCAAAATGCAAATGCACTTGAAGAGCTAAATGAAAACTGTAACGTGTAAAAACCAGGTGAAGTTGTAAAGCGTGATGCTAATTGTATGAGTCAGAGTTCTCCAGAGAAGCAGAGTGAATGGGAGAGAGAGAGAGAGAGGGGGGAGATGACAGATAAACAGATAGGTGGATAGATAGATACATAGATAGACGATGGATGGGTGGATAGACAGATGACGGACAGATAGATAGATAGATATAGATGATGGATGGATGGGTGGATAGACAGATGATGAACAGATAGATATAGATGATGGATTGGATGGGTAGATAGATAGATAGATAGGTGATGGACAGATAAATAGATATAGATAATGGATGGATGGATGGATAGATAGGTAGATGATGGATAGATAGATGATGGATAGGTAAGTAGATATACATGATAGATAGATAGACAGACAGACAGACACATGAAAATAGATAAATTAATAGAATGATAGATATTAAAACGTTAGAAGTTTTGTATGATTACAGAAGCCTAGAGGTCTCGCCATCTGCCGTCTGCAAGTTGAACACCCAGGAGAGCAGGTGGTATAGCCTGAAGGCCTGGGAGCCAGAGGGCTGTTGGCAGGCAGAGATGGCTGTGCCCACTCAGCGCCTCTACAGAGAGTGAATTCTCCCTTCCCCCACCTTTTTGTTCCAGTCCTACCTTCACCTGATTGGACGAGGCCCACCCAGCCTGGGGAGGGCCGTCTGCTTTCTTCAGTCCATTGATTCCAATGCTCACCTCATCCAGAAACACCCCCCCACACACACCCAGCATCACTGTAACCAGGGACCCGGCATCCATGAGCCCAGGCGCATTGACACTTACAATGAGTCCTCACACCAATGAACTTGAAAATCTTTTTTAAAATGATGCTTTCTCAGGAGATTGTGGGTCCTCTTTAAATTAGGTAGACATCGTCCCAGCGGCTTCCAAGGGGCCAGGCCCACCCTGAGGGGGGACCTCAGGGAGCATCGTGGGGCCTCAGCGTTTCAGGATCACCTCCTCAACGTGGGGAGGATTGAACAAGGTGACCTCCAAGGCCACCCTTGGCGCTCAGGTTACGATGCCCGTCTCAGGGTGGGGACCCTCAGCCTCATGACATCACCTCGTGCGGTCTGACTGTTAGCTCTGGAGAACGTTCTCAGGGAGTAGACCAGGACCCACAGACAGAGTCCCGCCATCTTGACGGGTTGGCTTCATACTTCCATTCTCTTCTGCTCTCCCCAGCTGACCCCTGCACAGAGGCCCCGACCGGCCTCCACGTCCCCCGTGGACAGACGTGCCCCAGGCGCCGTGTCTTGCTTACATTTGCCCTGTCTCCTTGGATGGGCCGTGATGGCCTGTTCATCAATCAGAGACACCTCTAGGGGTTGCCATGGAGCTATGGCCACATGCGTAACATCTGCAATCCCTAGACTTTTTTTTTAATTAATTAATTAATTTTATTGGCTGTGTTGGGTCTTTTTTGCTGTGTGCGGGCTTTCTTTTTAGTTGCAGTGAGTGGGGGCTACTCTTCGTTGTGGTGCACGGGCTCCTCGTTGCCGTGGCTTCTCTTGTTGTGGAGCATGGGCTCTAGGCACGTGGGCTTCAGGAGTTGCAGCACATGGGCTCAATAGTTGTGGCTCACGGGTTTTAAAGTGCAGGCTCAATAGTTGTGGCGCATGGGCTTAGTTGCTCCACGGCATGTGGGATCTTCCCGGAGCAGGGATGGAACCCGTGTCCCCTGCATTGGCAGGCGGATTCTCAACCACTGCGCCACCTAGGAAGCCCCTCCCTAGACTTTAGGTAAAGCAGCTCCCCCTTGGGAATGTGGGTGGGGCTCATCCAATCACTGGAAGGCCTTAAGACCAAAAATCTGAGGGTTCCCGCAGAGGGAATTCTGCCTCAAGTTGGAACGGTGAAAATTCTGTTGGAGCTTCCAGCCTGCCCTGCAGATTTCAGACTTGTCAGCCCCACAGTGTCGTGAACGCGTTTCTTAAAATATTCACTAAATCTCTCTCTCGACGCAGCACACACCTGTATTCTGTCTGTCCTGTTTCCTTGAGAATCCTGACTCGCACACCTGGCTTGTCTGTGTAGAGACCGATGGCATTGACGGGACTCTTCCCACCCGCCCTGAATCCCCTCATCGGACATCACCTTCTTTGGAAGCGGGCATCACGGCCAGTGTCAGCAGAGAGCCACAGACCCCAGGCTGCTGAAGTCACGGTAGAGTCCGGTTATACTGAACCATTTCTCCGATTCACTCTTGTCCCCCGTGTGCGGGGTGTGTGTGTGGGGGGGGGGGGTGTGTAATTCTGATATCGCCTCTCCTTAAAAAACCTAAAACACAGAACCCACCTTCTTCTGCTTTGCACATTTCTAATTTTTGCATTGGACACGTTTTCTTATTAATGTCAAGTGAAACCCACAGTTAGGCTGATCAGCGTATCGGAGCATCGGTCAGCCCACACGGATGAAATCACTTTCACTCATGCTCTTCGGGTCTCTTGTATTAAAAAAGAGGTTGGAAGTAAGAAGCCCCACCTCCCCATCGCCGCTTTACCTGGAGAACACAATCCGCAGTGCCGCGCAAACAACGAGAGGTGGCCGTGCAAACAGGCACACGTCTGGATTTCTAATCCACACGCAGCCCCTCTCGTCTTGTCTTTTTGGGGGGAGTTGCTCTTTCTTTTCCTGTAGATTGCACATCTCGTCATGACCGACACAACAATGGAGAAGCAGTCTGAATGGAGGCATTTTCTGCTCCTGATCAGGAGAAAATTGTGTATTCTGTGACACGCGCCACCAAGCCCATACTTTTCACCGCGTGCGAGGCTAATTATCGGCTGCGATGGCATCTTGCGGTTAATTTATGGACGCCTCTTCCCCGTTCCCCAGAAGCAAAAATAAAGCACAGCACCGGGGCTGTGGAAACCCATCATTGTAGCTGTCGGTCGATGCCTCCCCGCTGGGAGAAAGCGTTTGCAAGTTGACTCTCGTCGTCCACACAGGCTTGGCGACGGAAGAGAAAGCATTTGGTTGTGAGCTCGTTCTCTGTCCCTGGCCACACGTGCACGCAGGGGTCGTGATGTCTGTCACCGGTGATGTTCATTTCCCCAAGGTGGTACCCAAGCCATGCCTCTGAGGAAACATAGCCCGATATTTAAAAACTCTCTTTCTGTGTATTTGTCATGTAAAAAGGTGGTTTGTGAGGCTCCTGGAGATAATCCTTTGCTTTATTTTCGTCACTGTTGCTTCCTTGGCGATGTATTTGCCTGAGAAGGGTTGGCTTGGCGATGTTTTTGCCTGAGAAGGGTTGGTTTTGCTCAAGGTCAAATGTTGCTGATTTCACCCGACGGCCACTGGCTCTGTCTCGGGGTTTCAGATCCCACGTTCATCGCCAGCCATCCTTGAAAAGAACTCTGTGTCCTTTCCACACAAACTTGAGTGAAGCTGGAAGTGTCAGCTGCAGGTCTTGACGTGTGTCCAGTGAACTGTGCAGACGGGAAGCCATTTCTCACATCGCTTCCCTTGGATGGAAAGGAGGATGCTGAGAAGATTGATGGGAGCCCAGTCTAACTTTTTAAAAGAGAGCAGACCTTTGGTGGCACCAGCATTCCTTTCTGGGGAACAAAGATGCATGGGTATGTTCCAGGGAGAAAAAAAAACACCTTAGGAGAACACGCGTAGAGGAGGTACAGCAGAGATGCTTACGGGAATAACACCACCTCGTGCTAAGGTGGCTCTCTTCTTCTTCCTGTGCTGGTCAGGTGCAAAGATGGGAATCAGAAACTTTCAATAATAAGGACACACACGAAGTGGGTAGGGCAGCTCACCCTCTCTGCCCTGCAGAAGACCTTCTCTGGAAAGTAAGCCTATGAGCTAACACGGGTGGACTCCTGTCCATTGGAAGTCCCTCGTCCAGCAGTTCTGAAAAGACCAACATCTGTAGGTAACATTGGAGAGCACAGCCCATCAGATCCTCTTCCCAAGAGATGCAAAGAGAGGATCCCAATTCTGAGCTCGTGGTGTTACCTCTCCAGGGTTGAGGATGTTATCAGTCATGGCGTCTTCAGCGTAATCTAGGGTTTTTCTCATGATGCTGTGTTATCCCTTTTGTAGGTCACCCATCACTAAATATGTATTGTAATTAGCAGGAAAAAAAAAAAACTCAGGTCACTCTCCATTTAAAAAAAAAATTATTGGAATATAGTGGATTTACAATGTGTCTTAGTTTCAGGTGTACAGCAAAGTGATTCAGTTACACACAGACATATTCATTCTTTTTCAGATTCTTTTCTCATATAGGTTATTACAGAATATTGAGTAGCGTTCCCTGTGCTGTACAGGAGGTCCTTGTTGGTGATCTATCTTATATATATGGCGTGTGTGTTCCTTCCAAGCTTCTGATCTATCCCTCCCCACGCCACCTCCCACCTTTCCCCTGTGGTAAGCATAAGTGTGTTCTCTATGTCTGTGAGTCGGTTTCTGTTTTGTAAATAAGTTCATTTGTATCACTTTTAAAAATTAGATTCCACATATAAATGATATCATATGGTATCTGTCTTTCTCTGTCTGGCTTACTTCACTTTGTATGATCATCTCCAGGTCCATCCATGTTGCTGTTAATGGCATCATTTCATTCCTTTTTATGGCTGAGTAATATTCCGTTGTAGATATGCACCACATCTTCTGTATCCATTCACCTGTTGATGGGCATTTAGGTTGCTTCCATGTCCTGGCTATTGTAAATAGTGCTGCTATGAACGCTGGAGTGCATGTGTCTTTTCGAGTTATGGTTTTGTCCGGAGAGATGCCCAGGAGTGGGATTGCTGGATCACATGCTAGCTCTATGTTTAGTTTTTTTGCAGAACCTCCATCCTGTTCTGCACAGTGGCTGAACCCATTTACGTTCCCACTCCATTTTTAATTATCATCGCGTTCCACTGTCAAACGGTCGAATCGCTGAAGGATGTTTGCTCCCTATTTGTGCTCAGTCACCGCCAACACTCAGAAATAAAACCATAAAATAAAACCGGAAGATTTTATGGTTGACAAAACCCTCGGAATAGAAATAGCTCTAGGAACCAACCATCTCAAATCACGTAGCCCGCATTGGTGGGAAACGGAGTGATGAAGTACAAGATCACATCCACACTGGGACCTTCACCCCGGGCGTGGACTTCCTTGCTTGTCCTTCTGTCATAATAACTGTCAAGTGACAGCGGATAAATACACCTTTGTGAAAGAATCGACCGGTCCGCACGTTGATGACTATACCTTGGCGTTGTCCTCCAATTCCATCACTCAACTAAGGGGTTTGAAAAATAAGTTTTCTGTATAGTTTTCTGATTTGGTCCATGTTAAAATTTTAGAATTAGACCTGATAGAGACATGTGAATACACGGAATAGTGGGTGTTTTTTCTTTCTGTCTGTCTCTTTTTCTCTTTTTTTCTTTTTGGCTTTTTGGTTTTGTTTTCGGTGACCTCCGATGCCCTGGCCAACTGCATTTTTGGCTGGGGTGGCTGACCTTTGTCTACTCGGACAATGCTTTCGTCGTGATGGCTCACATAATGAAAATAAATTCACCTGCCGTGCCTGTGCTGATCAGCACGATGGCCCTTCATGAGTAGAGTAGCCCTGCAGGCTTTTGAGACCCAGGTGTAAAGAACATCCTTTTTTTCCCCCATATTATCTTCATATCAATCTCTACTGACCAAGACTTGGAATTCTGTAGAAAACAGGGATAGAGGTGGCATCTTACAATTTATCAAGGCGTGTGTATCAAAAACGACTTTGTTGACAAAAGTAGGAATCTTAGAAAGCAGTGGGAAACCCAGTTGGTCACGTAGAATGAGAGCCTCAGAGAAGAGGGTCTTTAGTCCCATGGGGCAGCTGGGAAACTGAGGCAGGGTTTTGACGTCAGGCGGAAAGGACCAGGACAGGTGAGCAGGTAGAAAGGATGAGGACAGGACAGTTGTGATGGAGGGGCAGATGGAGACAGAATGGCCGGAAGACCACCTTGGAAGACTTGCCTGAGACACTGAAAAAATAATTGCATCATGAAGAGCACGGTTAGCTGCGGAGAGGGTCGGATAGAGAGGGGAGAAAGAAGAAATTTTGGCAGAGCTGTTCCTTAGCTGGTGGATTCAAGTACATCTCTTCTGTTTGTTCAAATACGCAACAAATTCTGTACCAGTTGGGAGACCATCACGGCCCCAAGCCCACTCCCCCATTAGATGTTACCACCATGCTTCCTGGACCCTCGGAAAGCTTGGTAGGGTAAGAGGCCCCCAGGAAAACTGTGACAATATGGAGTCCATTCTGAGTGCTCAGTACCTATTCAAAGAGGTGGGAAAATACGTGGAATGTTGTAGTGGGTTGAGTGGGTGACCGCTGAGAAGATAGTTCCACGTTCTAATCCTCAGAACCTCTGAAGGTGACCTTATTTGGAGGTAGGGACTCTGCAGGTGGGAGGAAGTGAAGAATCTCGAGATGAGACCATCTGGATGAGGGTGGCCCTAAATCCAGTGACAGGTAGCTGCGAATGGGACCGTATTTAGTAATGGGGTCTCTGCAGATGTGAAGGGTCTCAGATGAGGTCCTCCTGGATGAGGGGGGCCCTACATCCAATGACAGGGTCCTTCTAAGACACAGAAGAGGAGAGACAGATACAGAGGAGAAGCCCCGTAAAGACGGAGGCAGAGACGGGAGGGATGCGGCCACCAGCCCAGGGACGCCTGGAGCCCCCAGAAGCTGGAAGAGGTGGGAAAAACCCTCCTCTGTAGCCTCCAGAGGGAGCTCGGCCCTGGGACACCTTGACTTCAGATGTCAGGTCCGCAGGACTGGGGGAGGATGGATTTGTGGTGTTTCAAGCCTCGTGGTTTGGGGTCATTTTTTAGGGCAGCCCCAGGAAGCTCATATAGACATCATCCCTGATTTGAGGAATGATGACATTTTGAGAAAGACAAGACACTAACAGAAATATCCTAGAACAGTTAGAGACCAAAAAATTGGTGCAGGAATTGGTGAAAGTTGATGTCTTGGAGAGCAGAGGATCTTCCTAAGTGGGTAAAGAAAAGAAGGAAGAAAGAAAAAGGTCTGAATTATGGCAGGAGCACAGAACCAGTGAGTCAGCGCTTAAAGATGAAGGTGAATCTGGGCTGATAGAGAATTACGGGAATTCCCTGGCGGTCCAGTGGTTAGGACTCTGTGATTTCTCTACTGAGGGCGCAGGTTCGATCCCTGGCCGGGGAACTAAGATCCCGCAATGTGCACAGCATGAAAAAAAAACAAAAAAAAAAAAAGAAAGAAAAAAAATAGACTACAAAGAGAATTATAAAGAACACAGGGAACACACTCCTTCCTCTGGTGGCCAGGAGGACTCACTGCAGGCTTTGGGCAGAGGAAACATCTCACAGAAACCTGAAACAGGAGAGATGGAGAGGCTGCAGAGACCGTGTCCAGAGCCCTCTGAGTTCCAGGTAAAGAACAGAAGTGCCTCACGCCGGGTCCACATGCCAGCCTTCTGCCACGTGCTTGCATAGCCACCTCCTTCTCTGCGCCGTCCCCACATCGGGCTACACCCTTTGCAGCTCTGGGTTCTGACGGATGACAAAATACAGTGAAGAGGAGTCAACCTTTCACCTGTGAAAGTCATTTTCAATCCCTTTTATAGAAAGGAGAGTTTTTTTTTTCTTTAAACCAAAGAGTTCTATTATAGATAGAATGGATACACAAGGTCCTCCTGTAGAGCCCAGGGAACTATATCCAATCTCCTTGGATAAATCATCATAGAAAAGAATATGAAAAAGAATGTATATATGTATGTATATACATATATATGTATGTATAACTGAGTCACTTTGCTGTACAGCAGAAATTAACACAACATTGTAAATCAACTATACTTCAATAAAAAATAAGTTTAAAAAAAAGGTCTCCTAAACATGAAAACCATAAATTCCTATTTATATAGATGATACATTCCAATCTTATTCTTAAACTGATTTTTTCCCCAGCTGGCTAAAAGATTACTTATAAAATAACTCACTCGTAGGTAAATTTGCAGCTAGATGGTCTCCTGAGGTCACCATCTCCTTCCACACTAATGGAAATTCAATCATCAGAGAAAGGTCAGGGCAGCGACTTCTGGTCTACCCAGAAGGCTTAGAAAACCTTTTTATTTTTAATTCTTATTTATTTTTTTTCCCTCTTGTTTGGCTGATATGTCAATAGCTATTTTTTTTTTAAATGTCTTGGAGATGTTTATATTCTAGTTTTGTGTTTTATGACCAACCAAAAAGGTCTTGAGCCTTGGAAAACTTCCATCATAATAATTTTTATCAGATGGGTTCCCACCTACTGACTTTGTCACATCGTTTTATTTTTTCCTTATTTTTATTGTGGTATGATTGACAAACAATGTCACATCATATTTTAAATCCCAAGCACTGAATAGAGGCCAAACTATGGAAATCTTCCCTCTCTCCCTTTTTTTTTTCCATCACAGTCCTGCCCTGTAAAAATATAGAAGGTCTTCTGGAAAGGATGGGGGTTTTGCAAGATATAATTGATAGTTTATTTTTTGAGTAACAAAATAAATAGAGTAGGGTTGGATTATAAGCCATAGTAGAAAATAAATACCCATTAATCTCTACAGACACAAATGAATGATTGAATAAACACATAATGGAGAGAATAAATAAACCTCCCTTACAGGACAGGAGCAGATAGATAATTTACGTGGACCGTCAGCCCTCAAGGACGTAGAGCATAAATTTCAACGCCCTAAGCCTGGGCTGTCCATAGTGAACTTAATTCCAAAGAGGACAGACTAGAAGGAGGTGAGGGGAAGAGTCACTTGCTAGTAGAGACCCCTGACCAAGACCGCCTCGGCCAGGTGGTCAAGGTCACCGTGAATGGTAGGTCACACTGGTAGCATTGACCCTTGTGTTTGTGAGAAATCAAACAAAACGGGAACATTTCCTGTTCCTAAACAGATACTTGTGTTTCTCTGTGACTCCCCAGGAGTTAAAATCTTCTTGTAGCCTCATCTTTTCCCCATCCTTATCCCTCTCTCCAAAACAAAATAAAATAGTTGAGATTTCCATCATGCTCCTCTTCTGCATGCACTTGGACCATTGCCCAACGTGACGGGCTGTTTTCTGCCTTCTTTCCCTCCCTCTCAGCCCCGCTCCATCTGCTTGGACCAGATCGGCATCCTTTAAGAAGCAGCCCCCTTGCGGACTCATTTCTCCCCCGTGAGAAACACCCTCGCACCGCCCCTCCCTGACATCCTGATCCAACTCTGATAGATCTTCCTCTTGTGGCTTTGAATCCCTCTGCTCCTGGCACTTGGTCACAGGGGTGGGCTTTGTTAGACTGTCTTCTTATCTTCCCCCACCCCTCCCTGAGAGGTGATTTCTTGAGAACAAGCTCTGTGACTTTCAACCCTCTGCTCTCAAAACTTGCACGTAATAACAGCCCATCAAAAGTCAGCTGAATGGGGGACTTCCCTGGTGGCACGGTGGTTAAGAATCCACCTGCCAATGCAGGGGACACAGGTTCGATCCCTGGCCCGGGAAGATCCCACGTGTCGCAGAGCAACTAAGCCCATGCACCACAACTACGGAGCCCGCGTGCCACAACTACTGAAGCCCGCACGCCTAGAGCCAGTGTTCCACAACAAGAGAAGCTACCACAATGGGAAGCCCACACACCGCAACAAACAGTAGCCCCCACTCGCTGCAACTAGAGAAAGCCCACACGCAGCAACGAAGACCCAGCGCAGCCCATCAATCAATCAATCAGTCAATAAAAAGTCAGCTGAATGAATGCACTCCCTCCCACGGATCCACTCACTGCAGAGAAAGCCGTTTGAATGTGTTCATTCTTGCTTCCGGAGAGAGCATCCAACACTCTTGCTTTTGAAAAGGAAGAAGTCTGGGCTTTTATGGGGTGACCCCAGGAAGAATTTATGATTTCACTGGACCCGGTAGAGCAGGCATTCTGAAACTCAGCCGCACACTTTAGAATCGCCGACAGAGCTTGCAGAAAGCCTGATGTCCAGATCTTCTTCCCTGGCCATTAAATAACAATCTCTTGAGGTGAGATCCTGGCAGAGAAGTGTTTTGGGTTCCCCAGAGGATTCTAGTCTAAAGGCAAGTGTTCATCTCTATGTAAAAAGGAAGGTATTTCTAGCAGAGATCAAGTGCCATCCCTGAAAAATATTTAATCACAAAGAATTCTGAGTCTTAACCACTTTGAGCTGTTTCATAACAACAAAGAGAATCTGACTCATGCTTCGAGTTTTTTGAGGTGAGACGCAGTTCATCTTTTATTCATCCTCTAGAATATTTGTATGACCTCGGATTTTTTTTTAATGAAAACAATCTGTAATGGTAGCAGCATTTGCTTTTATACAATTACTATAACATTGCATTGTTTCCCTACTCAGTTTCCCACCATGTGAATGTGTTTTCATCTTTACATGTCACTTTTATTCGCAAAGAAAAAGTTGATCTAGCATCATGTCGTGTGTCACCTTGCGACTGGATGCATGAAGCCCAGGTGAGCAGAATGTAGGACCCCCACGCCGAACTGCTCAATCAGAATCCACATTTAAAGAGTATCTCCAGGAGATGCCTGTGCACCTTTAAGGTTGCGTTGCCCTGATAGCCAGCACCTACGTAAGAGGAATGCAGCGTTGTTTATCAGGAAGAAAGGAGCCGTCTGTAGAGTTACGATTCGACCCTGAAGTTCCGCTCCTGGGTATATACACGAGAGAGCTGTGTACAAACACTTGTTCGGCAGTGTACACAGCATCAGTCATAATAGCCACAGAGTTGCGACAACTCGAATGTCTTTCAACTTATGACTAGGTAAGTAAATGTGATGTATCCATACGGCAGACTAATACTCGGCAGTAAAAAGGAATGAAGGGGCTTCCCAGGTGGTGCAGTGGTTAAGAATCCGCCTGCCAGTGCAGGGGACACGGGTTCCATCCCTGCTCCAGGAAGATCCCACATGCCGCAGAGCAACGAAGCCCGTGCGCCACAACTATTGAGCCTGCGCTTTAGAGCCCATGAGCCACAACTATTGAGCCATGTGCTGAAACTACTGAAGCCCACGTGCCCAGAGCCCGTGCTCTGCAACAAGAGAAGCCACCGCAATGAGGAGCCCACGCACCACAATGAAGAGTAGTCCCCACTCACCGCAACTAAAAGCCTGCGCACAGCGAAAAAGACCCAACACAGCCAATAAAATAAATTAATTAATTAAAAAAAGAAAGGAATGAAGAACTGATATGTGTGACAACACGGATAAACCTTGAGAACATAACCCTACGTGCAAGGAGCCAGTCACCAAAGGCCGTATCTTGTATGATTCCCATTTATATGAAAAGTTCAGAATTGGCAAATCCATAGAGACAGAAAGTAGGTTCGTGGTTGCCAGGCTAGGTGGAGATGGGTTGATGAGAAGTGACTTACTAATGGGTATAGGCTTTCTCTGGGGAGTCATGAAAATGTCCTGAAATTAGATAGTGGTGATGGTTGCAAAACTCTGTGAATATGCTAAAGATCACTGGACCGTATATTTGAAAGACAATGTTATGGTGTATGATTATGTCTCAATAAGGCTGTCATACAAAAAAGGAATAAAGGAGCAAAAAGGAAGAATATACAAGGAAGAAGGGAAGGAAGAATAGAATGTTAGATCTGAGAAGAACCGGAAACACGGGTGAGTCCAGTCTCTGGCTTTTATGGATAACAGAATGGTGGACGAGGGACTTCCCTGGTGGCGCAGTGGTTAGGACTCTGTCCTCCCGATGCAGGGGGCCCAGGTTCAACCCCTGGCCAGAGAACTAGATCCCACATGCATGCTGCAGCTAAGAGTTCGCATGCCGCAACTAAGGAGTGGGTGAGCCGCAAATAAGGAGCCTGCCTGCTGCAACTGAGACCAGGGGCAACCAAATAAATAAATAAATATTTAAAAAAAAAAAAAAAAAAAAGAATGGTGGACGAAATCGCAGAAGTGGATTGTCAGTTTACCCAGCTAAGCAAGCTGGGAGCAGTGTGTGGATCCTGGTCTAGTGCTGCCTTTCAGCGGGGGGGAGTATGACATGTGCTCCAGTAAAAGTCACACATTCTTGAGGAATACACAGATCTCCGGGTGCAGCCTCAAACTGCCACCCCATGCTGCAGAAACAGCACGCGTACTTTGCTGATCAGCGGCCGAAACACATTTTATGAATTCGATTAGAAACCCGCTGTAAATAATCACCCGTGATCCAACATTTTCAGTGCATGAAGAGGCGTTACTGAAACTTAACCGTTCTCTTCCAGATCCGTTTCGATATTAAATCTACAGGCTCTGTGGGCAGAAGGGTGTGAGTTGATAACGCACACTATTCGTTTGAAAAATAAAAAGACAAAAACCAGGAAATGAAGAAGGAAAAGAGACGGGAATTTGAGTCTTGCCGCAGGGGGCATGGTCGTTCCACACCATAGACTTTCCACACCACTGACTTTCCGCAGGCATTCTGCACTGGACTCCACTTTAGGAGTGCATCTCACAAAGGAACAAATGTAACAGAAGCTCCCTGCAAAAATACAAAGGCTGTGTGCATATGTAGGTGTGTGGGTGTGGTGGGTGTGAGTGTGTCTGTGTATTTCCATTCCATGATAACTGCTACAGTGTAACTTAGCAAGTGAGACTCTCCAGAAGAGAAAACTAAAAAGTAGGGAGGTTGGCATTTGCCCTAGAGTCCATCCACTGAGTTTTTTGTTTTTGTTTTTTTATGAACAGTGGTTTCTTATTTATGTATTTATTCATTTTGGCTGTGCCGGGTCTTCGTCGCAGCAAGCAGGATCTTTAGTTGTGCCATGCAAGCTGTTGGTTGGGGCATGTGGGATCTAGTTCCCTGACCAGGGGGAACCCAGGCCCCCTGCATTGGCAGTGCAGTCTTACCCACTGGACCACCAGGGAAGTCCGCATCTACTGGGCTTCGATTTTCTCCCTGTGGTATAGATGTAGGGGACCAGGAAGGGGATGGAGGGAAAATCACGCATATCACTGGGGAGGGTTGGGAGGACCCGCCGTGAACCTTGCCACCTGGGTCCGTTATGCTCTCTGCTTCGCGCCTCCTCTGCGTCTCTCAGCAAGTCCCCAGGTTTCTGGAGTGCCGGGTAGAACATTTCTGAGCCCCGTACCCATAAACCGTTCAGATCTTGAACGATGACGCCACGGTCACTGGTCCTGACAGTTTTAATAATGACTCCATTCCTGCGGTTCGATTAGTACCAGGTGGTCGGAGGCAGTGAAGCCAGGCAGCTAAAAACCATGATAAACCCATGTGACCCATGGGGTAAAGAGACGCTGTGCTTTTCCACCACAGGAGGGACTTTTTTTTTTTTTTTAAATACATCTTTATTGGAGTATAATGGCTTTACACTGTTGTGCCAGTGTCTGCTGTACAGCAAAGTGAATCAGCTGTCTGTACACATACATCCCCATCTCCCCTCCCTCCCGAGCCTCCCTCCCGTCCTCCCCATCCCACCCCTCTAGGTCTTCACAAAGGACCAAGCTCATCCAGGAGGGACCCTTTACCCACCAGGAAACAAGAAGCCAGCCAAGGGCCTGCATCTCATGGGTCCAACGTTGTTTGTCCTGAAGAAGCTTCCCCTCCCGCCCCGCTGCCTCTACCCTCCGCTGCTGGTGTCGCTCAGTTTACTTCGTTTTCTGAGCCTCCTTCTGCCCCCGGCACCGTGCACGAACTGTGCTCCTGGTGTTCCCTGGCCCAGAAGTGTCTTTCCTCCTGTTGTCAACTGTCCCGATTCTTTAAAAAAAATTTTTTTAGGTACAGTTGATTTACAATGTAAGATGAGTTTCAGATATACAACATAGGGATTCAATCTTTTTATGAAGTTATAAAATATGGGCTGTATTGCCCATGTTGTACAATCTATCCTCGTAGCTTATTTTATTTTAATAAATTTATTTCTATTTATTGGCTGCATGGGGTCTTTGTTGCTGCACACGAGCTTTCTCTAGTTGTGGCGAGCGGGGGCTCCTCTTCGTGGTGGTGTGTGGGCATCTCACTGCGGTGGCTTCTCTTGTTGCAGGGCACGGGCTCTAGGTGCATGGGCTTCAGTAGTTGTGGCACGTGGGCTCAATAGTTGTGGTGCACGGGCTCTAGAACGCAGGCTCAATAATTGTGGTGCATGGGCTTAGTTGCTCCGCGGCATGTGGGACCTTCCCGGACCAGGGCTCGAACCTGTGTCCCCTGCATTGGCAGGCAGATTCTTTACCACTGAGCCACCAGGGAAGTCCCATATGCTTGTAGTTTATTTTGTAGCTAATTGTTTGTGTCTCCTAATCCCCTCCCCCTTTCCCTCTCCCCACTGGGAACCACTAGTTTGCTATGTCTTTGAGTCTGCTTCCTTTTTCTTATATTCACTAGTTTATTGTCTTTTTTAGATTCTGCATATAAGTGATATAATACAGTATTTGTCTTTCTCTGTCTGACTTACATCACTTAGCACAGTGCCCTCCAAGTCCATCCAAGTTGTTGAAAGTGGCAAAATTTCATTCTTTTTTCATGGCAGAGTAATATTCCATTGTATATCTGCACCACATCTTCTTTATCCATTCCTCTGTGGAGGGACGCTTGTCTTGGCTACTGTAAACAGTGCTGCTGTGAGCATTGGGGTGCATGTATCCTTAGTATTTCCATTTTTTTTTTCCAGGTATGTACCCAGGAGTGACACTGCTGGGTCATGTGGTAGTTCTGTTTTTAGGTTTTTGTTTTGTGTACTGTTTTCCACAGTGGCTGCACCAATTTCCATTTCCACCAACAGTGTACGAGGGCTCCCTTTTCTCCACAGCCTCGCCAACATTTATTTGTGTTCTTTTTGATGGTGGTTATTCTGACAGGTGTGAGGTGGTTTGATTTGCATTTCCCGGATGATTAGTGATGTTGAACATCTTTTTATGTACGTGTTGGCCATCTGGATGTCTTCTTCAGAAAAGATGTTTATTTGGGTTCTCTGCCCATTTTTAAATTGGATTGTTTGTTTGTTTTGATGTTGAGTTGTATGAGCTGGTTCTGTATTTTGGATATTAACCACCCTTATGGGTCATGTCGTTTACAAATATTTTCTCCCAGGCAGTAGATTGTCTTTTCGTTTTGTTGATGGTTTCCTTTGCTGTGCAAAGCTTTTAAGTTTAATGAGACCCCATTTGTTTATGTTTGCTTTTGTTTCCTTTGCCTTAGGAGACCGATCCAAAAGAAAAAAATATTGCTACAATTTGTGTCAAAGCGTGTTCTGCCTGTGTTTTCTTCTAGGGTTGCTATGGTTTCTGGTCTTGCTGCTGATTTGGAATATGCCTCACACGTTGCTTGGGTTGAATGTTTTCCCCTTTATCCAGAACCATGTTGAAATGCTCAACCCGGGTCCCCCGTGAGTGCGACTTTCTCTGGAAATAGGGTCTTGCAAATGGAGTCGACATAAGATGAGATCATTAAGATGGGCTCTCATCCACAAGTGGTGTCCTGATGAGAAGACACAGAGATAGACACGCACAGGGAGAAGGCCACGGGAAGACATTGTGAAGATGGAGGCAGAAATTGGAATGACGTATCTACCAGCCAAGGAACCCCGAGGGTTGATGGCACATACCAGACGTTGGAGGGAGCCTAGGCAAACTCTCCCTCAGAGACTCCAGAAGGCACCAGCCCTGCCCGCACCTCGACGTTGGACTCTCCCGGTGCCCCAAACCGTGAGAGAACACATCTCTGTAGTTCTAAGCACCCCCAGATGTGCGGTCCTTTGTTATGACAGCCCCAGGAAATGAATGCACGCTCCAAGTCACATTCTACCTGGTCCAGGAGGCCCTTCTGGCACCATGTCCAGAATTAGCGACAACTTCATCGGTCTCCTCACAAAGCCTCTTTATTTAGACCATATTTACCTCTGAGCTGAATGAGCTGTACAACAAACTGACACCAAACGTAGAAAGCTCCGTGGGGGTCGATCATCGTGGTCATGCTTACTCAACCATGTTCCCAGAAGAACCCTTCATCTCCAGTGTGGGAGCGAACAGCTGCAGAGTTGCATTCAACCTCACCCTAAAGGATGCTTTGGCTCAACTGCAAATGTGGTCCAGCCACATCCATTCAGAAATGAAGCGCTCACCTTGCCTCTCATTCCTTCTACGTCGCACGTCCCCATCCCTGTGCCCCCGGGTCTTAGAAGGGCTTCTGCTCCCACTGGAAACGGCATTCAATGAGGTGAGTCATGTGGCCATCACCAAGCAGGAGCGCCCCCACTCATGTCTTCCGGATCCCCTCGTGCCTTAGGGAAGATCACTTTATGACTCAGTCCTTTGCTTCCACCGTGGCCCTGATTCTCCTGTACCTTCTGGACAATTCTTTCTTCCATTTTTACTTATTGGGGTGCAATTCCCATAACATACAGTGAACGATCCAGTAGCACAGTGTTGTGCAACCATCACCTTTATCTACTTCCAGAAAATTACCACCCACCCCCAAAAGTAGACCCTGTTCCCATTAACCAGTTACTCTCTATTCCCTTCCTCCTACCCTTGGAAACTGCCTATCTTTCGTCTCTCTGGATTTACTTATTCTAGATGTTTTATATAAATGGAAGCACACACTGTGTGTCCTTCTGTGTCTGCTGCTCTCACTGAGCATTGTGTGGTCAAGGTCCATCCACGTGGTAGCCTGTGTCAGAGCTTCCGTCCTTTTCACAGCTGAGTCATATTCCACTGTGTGCATGGACCCCATGCTGTTTATCCATCCACCCACCCATCCTTCATCCATCCATCCATCATCCATCCATCCATCCACCCACCCATCCATCTACCCATCCATCATCCCTCCATCCATCCACCCATCCATCCATCCATCCACCCATCCATACATCCACCCTTCCACCCACTCACCCATCCACCCACCCATCCTTCCATCCTTCCTTCCTTCCTTCCTTCCTTCCATCCACCCATCCACCCACCCACCCACCCATCATCCATCCATCTACCCATCATTCATCCTTCCTTCCTTCCATCCATCCATCCACCCACCCATCCATCGATACTTGGGTTGTTTCCTCCTTTTGACTATTGTGCCTAGTGCTGCTGTGGACATGTGGTACAAATTTTGTTTCCACCATCTCTGAGGCTTTGGGGTATACACGCAGGGTGGAACTGCTGGGGCATAGGTTACTCCAGGGTTAATGTTTTTGGCACCGGCAAGCTCTTTCTTCATCACTTTCCCCTGCCTGACAGTTGGGGTTCCTGGGGCCCGGATGTGGTCCTATTTTCTTCTCATGGCCCACACTCTCGCCTTCATGGTTTTAATTCTGTCCCCTGCCCTGTGTGCCCAGATGATCCCTGGAACCCCCTTCATCCAAAACCAACCAACCCTTTTGTGTGTCCTTTAGACTGCAGCTGAGGCACTTCACACTCACATGGGCACAGTTCACCTGGAGATGGTCCTCTCCCCCATCTTCCAAATGTACTTCCCCTCTGGTGTTTCCAGCCTCAGTCGATGGAGCTGTGGTCCCCCTAAACACCTCGTGTAGAGATCTGGAGTGTGGTGCGTGGGCTTCTCATTGCAGTGGCTTCTCTTGCTGCAGAGCACGGCCTCTAGGCGCACTGGCTTCAGTCGTTGCAGCACGCGGGCTCAGTAGTTGTGGCTTATGGGCTTAGTTGCTCCACGGCATGTGGCATCTTCCCGGACCGGGGCTCGAACCCACGTCGCCTGCCTTGGCAGGTGGATACTTAACCACTGCGCCACCAGGGAAGTCCTCTTTGGTCTGAATTTTTAATTCTGTACTTTTCAGAGTAAAATACCCATTTCCGTGATCTCCGCTTCCTTCAGCATCCTCCAAAACCTTTAACTCATGGAGGGCAGAAGCTGCTGATTATTTTTAATGACGCCTGCAAACAGCCACGCAGTGTGCACAGCTTAGCAGAGATGCTGATGTGACAAAACTGACTGCCGACTTCCGGAAGAGGACCTCTCTGGCACGGCAAGGCTGTCATCGTCATGCCGGGGGCCAGTGGGGACCGATGCTGTCCCCGCTGGGAACCCCCACCGGCCCTTCCCACTCCCCCAGCAGGTCTCACTGCCCCCGCCCACCGTGTTAATAACGGACTTTATCCATGTTTGCATTCGCTGGTCAGGAGGAAGAAACACCCACCATCACCCCTGACACATGCGTGTCCTCCTTTGAAACACCCGCTGACGTTTGAACACTTCCCTCGCCTGCCCCTCCCATCTCACCCAGATGTCACTGTCATTTGCCAGCAGCCAAAAGTGCCAGCGTGTCTAATGCCAGATCCGACGTGGCATCCAGGTCCTCGGATGCTCGCTGAGGCCATGGTGTGGGAGTGGCCGCCACGTGGCTTCGTGTATGATGCAAATCAGCGGTATTGTATGCCACTGTTTTCTCTTCCCCCAGGACGATGAGGAAGGTGGCAGCTTTGTCCAGAGGGCAGAGTTTCAACCTGTTTTGTTTTTTAAATTATGTCCTGCTTATAAATCTGTGTATTTTTTAGCTCATGTTAAGTGTTTGAATTCTGAACAGGAAGCAAAGAGGCAGTCAGGACAGACAATGGAAATAAACTGGAGGATGAGACACGCTTCCAGAAAGAATGTGCTGGAGAAACGGGTTTTATACTCATTTGATCGTAGCTCAGATGTCTGCTCAGATCTCAGGGGCCTTCTCAGCTCTGGAATGTTCACCCTGGTCTGTATGTACGTATAATGGAATATCATTCAGCCTTTTAAAAAAAAGGAACGAGGGCTTCCCTGGTGGCGCAGTGGTTAAGAATCCACCTGCCAATGCCGGGGACACGGGTTTGAGCCCTGGTCTGGGAAGACCCCACATGCCACGGAGCAACTAAGCCCATGCGCCACAACTACTGAGCCCACATGCCACAACTACTGAAGCTTGATCCCCTAGAGCCCGTGCTCTGCAACAAGAGAAGCCACCACGTTGAGAAGCCTGCGCACCATAAAGAAGAGTAGCCCCCACTCACCACAACAGAAAGCCCGTGTGCAGCAACAAAGACCCAATGCAGCCAATAAATATATAAATAAAATAAATTTTTAAAAATTATTAGAAAAAGGAAGGAAATCCTGCCATTTTCAACAACATGGATGGGCCCAGAGGGCACTTTGCCTCGTGAAATAAACCAGACACAGAAAGACAAACCCTGCAGGATACCATTTACGTGAGGGACTGAAAATTCTCAAATTCACAGAACAGAGAGTCGAACGGTGGTTGCCAGGGGCTGGGGCTGGACAAGAGGGGAGATGGTGGTGAAAGGGTACAAACCTTTGGTTATAAAACGAGTACATGCTGGGGGTCTGATTCCAGCCTGACGCCTGTAGCCAACAGTGGGTGTGTTGGCTTTGTGCGCACAGGGGTTTGGACGCTGTAAACATCTGTGCTTGTACGTTTCCAGCTCCTTGGGGTAAATCCTAGGAAGTGGGGTCCATCTGCTGTGGTGCAAGCGTGGGTTCTTTCACAGACTAATCTGTGTCGTGTTGACTGGAATCAGTAGTTGTGGCACATGGGCTTAGTATCTCCGCGGCATGTGGGATCTTCCCGGACCAGGGCTCGAACCCGTGTTCCGTGCATTGGCAGGCGGATTCTTAAGCAATGCACCAAGACATCTTCTTAAAGCACTGAGCTAGTCAGAACTCAAGGAGGATTCTGAAGGCAGAACCCACCGGGGTCTGGAGACGGTGGTCTCTGCATTTTACTCTGAGGATGCTGGAAAACCACGGTGGGCATCCATTAGCCCCAGTCCCAAGGCTGGATTGGGGAGCTCACAGGAGACCCTCCCCAAATAGGACTAGAACCCCAAGGACCAAGTTTAAAAGTGAACGAGAATCTTGTAATAACCTATGGTGGAAAAGACTCTAAAAACGAATACACACACACACACACACACACACACACACACACACACACACACACACACACACACACACACACACACACACACACACACACACGAGGGTGAGTCAAAAATAGAATTTATGGAAGTTTTAGTATAATCAGAATGCGGATACTTTCTGACTCACCCTCGTACATATATCAGTGAATCACTTTACTGTACACCGGAAACTAACACCACGTTGTGAATCAACTCCATTTCAATAAAACATTTTTTAAAAAGTGAAGGAGAAATGTCACTCCTTCCACTACCACACCGGCCACCAAAGAAAGCCACACTCGACGTGATGGGGGCCATCTTTAAATGTCCAAGCAACCGTGAACAACCCACCTGGAGGTGCGCCTAAGAAGCCCGGTTTATTCCGCCAGGAAGAATCCCACAACAAAGCTGAGAAAGAGAGGAAGTGGCTCACTGGACAAAGAAACTCCCAGAAAACAAATCAAAAGCAACACAGAAGAAGCCAAGAACCCAGATAAGCAGCCGGTCCCCCCGGGGGTGCACCTGGAGGTGATCCAGCCCCGGTGATGTGTGGTCCTGACGTCACACCGGGGGGCTGAGCCCCAGAGCCAGCCCTGTTGCCCCCACGGCCACACAAGCCCTCGCTGTCATTGCTGCGTCAAGCTTTCCCGGATGATCCTGGTGTCCACGTCCCTGCCTTCCCAGAGCCATCGATGTCCCCCATTCTCCAAGGAGACAGAGCGCTCCCCGCAGCGACTTTGGGGCATTCATTGGCCACGTGCTCTTGGTGAGCAGCTGCCAGCTTCTCCAGCCGAATCCCTGCCCCTGCATTCTTGGAGCCACGTTCCCCGGCCGTCCCCACCTGCGTCCCCTGCCCACGTGTCTTCCCACCTAGGCAGTGTCCCCTGTGGAGCTACGCACACGGCCCAGGGTACCAGCAGGTCAGGGTCAGCCTCAGAAAGGCCTGGGGCCCAGTTCAGAGCTGCTGCATCTCCTCTTCCCATCCCTCCTGTCCGGTCCCCGATGCCCGCCGAGCCGGGCACGTCTGAAAAGTCGCCGTGGCGGGAACAAAGGAACCCAGCGTGGGACACTGGCAAATGACCGGCTTCCACAGCCTTGGCCGGTGGACTGTATCCTTTTCTGCCTCACTGCGGGGTCACGGAGGTTAGAAACAAACATCGCCAGAGCCCTGGGGAGGGGTGGGGAGGGCGGATGCCGTAAATGGCGGTGATTTGGCCACGAGGTGTCCACCTCTGGGTTCTCCTCGGGGCAGAATTTTGGAGCCACGCACGGAACTGAGATTCTGACACGTGTGTATCCCTGTGTGTGTGTGTGTGTGTATCTGGGGGGTGGGGGTGTGAGAGAAAACAGAAGAAAAAAGAGAGGAAAGAGTGAGAGAAAGAGACTCACACTTTCGTATAAGTTACAAGGAAGAATCTAAAATCTCACCAGTATGATAAGAAAACAAAAGCCCTAAGAAACAACAGCTTGATGGAGACGCTGGGTGTTGGCCACGGGCTTGCTGAAGGCTTACCAAGCATTTCCTTAATTCCTGCCTCGCGCCAATCGACAGTGTGCTATTGATGAAAGCCAGAGGCCTGGGATCCAGGAGGCTGGGGGTGGGGAGGGCGGATGTGTACCGTCACCAGCGCACCTGCACCTTGTCAAGCAAGTCGGTACACCTGGCCGCGCTGAGCATCGCCTCCACGAAACACTCACTGCTTTTTCTTCGTCTCAATCACGCACAGAGAAAGACACAGACAGGAAGGCGTGGAGAAAGAGGCGTCACCCCCAGGTGCGTTCCCAGGTTTTCTGTGCAGAACAAATGCCCCCCCCCCCCACCCAGGGCAAAGGGTCCCGTGGTTTCAGGCCGCCGAATCCGGGGTGATTTCATTCAGCCTATCACACCGGCCTGCAGTCAGAGCTCAGGTCCCACGAGCATCTTCTCTGCGTGGGCGGCAGGGCGCGCCCCTCGCGCACCCACGTGCACCCACGTGCACGGGTGACGCTCCACCTGAAGCCACGCAGGAGGAGCCGCGAGCTGGCGTGTAAGGTACACGCGAGCCTGACTCCCCCGGCTGCAGACCTGACCCCGCCGTCGTTGCAGGTGAGTTCTCCGCGTCTGCAAAGGTGATGGTCTCGGGAGCATCCCGGGAGGAGCCCCGAGGCTGACGCGCTCCAGGGGCTCGTGGTCCCCTGACAAAACCAACCCATTCGTGGCTGGTTTTCGGGGACGAGGACCCCGAAAAGCTGGGGGGTGGAGGGCGGGGGGGGGGGGGGAGAATTACAGGCAGGGTTAATGTAGGAGAAGGTGTGTGGGTGTCGAGGGAGACCCCACCACGGGTTTCGCGGAGATGACAGAGGTACGCGCTCAGGGCTGAGCTGGTGCGTTTGTTCCAAGGATGTGAAAAAGAGGTTCGGGAGATGTGAGCCGAGCCTGGCTCCGGCGCCCCTGTCATTCGCTGTCCTGGTGGCAGTCTCTCCCGTGTTTGCAGCTCTGCCGGTTTGGGTCCTTTCTCTTGTTTGCAGGGATGAAGTATTTAGATTTCTGTGTCTGGCCTTCTGATATGGGGGTCTCTCTCCCTCCCTCCTTCCCTCCCTCCCTCCCTCCTGACTCCCCATCTCATTTCTCAAAAGGGTTTAAGGAAAACCACCACACGTCCTGCACCACTGAAATGCTGGTTCTTTCCGAATCCGTAGAGAATGCAGGAAATTTGTGTCTGCGTTCCGGAAAAACCACTCTGTTGGTGCTGTGGAGGATGGAGGGGGCAGGCAGGTGCAGCGCGGGGAGACCCAAGTAGGGTTTGGGAAAGCCTGGATGCGGGTGCTGTAGGGACAGAGGGAGTTAAGGAGATAGACGCAGGACTCTGCGGATGGGTGAGTGTAGAGGGCAAAGGGGCAGCGCAGAGAAATTCCGTGTTTAACTGTTGGCCTGGGATTCCTGGGGCCGGACAGGAAAGGCAGGGATGGAGGATTTGTGGAGGACCTGGGGGCGGGACTTAGTACATTCAGTTATGGATGTGGGTTCAAGGACCCTGCGGAAATTTCTAGCATCTCATTGCCTAGATGTGTCTGGACCAGGTGAGAATGGTTACCCATTCCGCAGGCCAGGACAGTCTCTTCAAGAAATGGCATTGGGGAAACTGGAATAAACACACCCAAGAATGAAACTGGACCTTTATCTCACGCCGTACACAAAAATTAACTCAAAATGCCCTCAGGACCTCAGCATCCCATCTGAAAACCCTAAAACACCTGGAAGAAGACACGTGGGAAGCGTTTCTTGACACAGGTGGCGGCAGTGATTTTGTAGATCTGACACCAAAAGCACAGGCAACTAAAGCAAAAACAACAACAACAACAACAAAAAAAACACAAGTGGGATTGCACCAAACTGAAAACACCTCTGCATAGTGAAGGAAGCAGTCAGTGCAGCAGAGAGACACTCTCTCTGCAGAATGGGAGAAAATGTTTGCAAACTGTATACATGATAATGCAGAGAGTTTGGGCAGAGGAGACGCCCTTTAAAAAAATACAGTGAGCATGCAAAGTGGATTGGGAGGTTTTGCTTTGTAACAAGAGTTCTGGATTTCTGGTTTATCTGTCCGCATCAAGCAATTTGTCTTAATTATGCAAGTAAATTAGCTCAATTTACTTCTTACTGAAAGATGCAAGCTGTATTATGTGATTTCTAGTTCCTAGAAGGCTCTAGGAGATGGGTTGATTTTTTTCTTTCCCCTGATGGTTGGTGGGATTTCATTAATTCTCTAAAGGACACTTCACATCTGTGCTCCTATCTGGGAAATTCAAATATCCTTCATTCCCTGCATAATACTCATCACTCTTGAGGCATACCTCCTAGCTCCTCTGAGAGGAGCTCAAAACCTGCTCCCCACGTCTTGCAAATCAGACGCTGTCTCGGAGAACTGTCTGGAGCTCTTAAGGGTTTTTTCCTCTTTCATCTAATTTCCTTTAAAATGCTCCAAACAAGTTTATGCCTGCACCAAATTCACACTCGGGGAACCTCCCACAGGCGATTTGGTGCGTTGTTTTGGTTGTAGATGAGGTTGGCAGACACAGGGTTCATTTTCCCGGGACTGTGCAGCTCATATTTCTGGGTTTGCACGCCCTCAGCACAGTACTGGAGGGTCTTGAACATAAGCCTCCATCCTCCTGGTTTCACAGGGAGAAGAAGGTCCCCCCTGAGGGCCAACGTTAGTCTGGTCGCAGTAGAAAAACAAGGAGAGGGGGTCACATTTCCAGGTAATTACACCCGTGCAGAAAACTCCTGAACCGAATTGAGGCTGAAAACTCTATCTTGCTTGTTACTTGTAATCAGTGCAACCTGGCATTTCCCGTCAACTTTGCCTATTGAGGTATACTCCCCAAACGGTCTATCGGTTATTTAGAAAGGAAAAGGTCACTCTTTCAAAATTTTTGTGTATTGTTTTCGTCGAAGGCATAGTTGCTGTACCATGCTTTGTAAGTTATAGGTGGACGATATAGTGGTTCCCAGTTTTAAAGTTTATACTCCATTTGTAGTTATTATATGATATTGGCTCAATTCCCTAAGCCGTGCGATATATCCTTGTGGCTTATTTATTTTATACATAATAGTTTGTACCTCTTAATCCCCTCTGCCTTTCTTGCCCCTCCCCCGTTTCCTCTCCCCACTGGTCACCACTAGCTTGTCGACTATATCTGTGAGTCTTATTTCTTTTCTATGTACCGGCTTTATTTTTTTGGTTCCACATGGAAGTGGGATCAAACAGTATGTGTGTCTCTCTGTCCGACGTACTTCATTTAGCTTGATAGCCTCCGAGTCCATCCCTCTTGCTGCAAATGGCATTATTTCATTCTTTTCACGGCTGAGTAACATTCCATTGTGTATACGTGCCACATCTTTTCTTATCCATTCATCTGTCGGTGGACGTTTAGGCTTCCGTGTCTTGGCTGTTGTGAATAAGGCTGCTATGAACATTGGGGTGCAGGTATATTTTCCAACCAACAGTTTATCTTAAAGGTCTGAAATTCTGCATTTTAAATCACAAGACACACGCCTGGGAAATTATGACTAGGTCTTCTAGCATTTAATAAACACTTGGACGTTTTATGATTTTGACCTCTGGAGCCAAGTTCATCTGTTCCAGTTTTCTTGGAAATAGTCCAATTTCCGATTTGCAAATGGAAACTCAGGCTAGCAGTGCTTCTTCCTTTGGGTGACAGATGGATGTCAGGATGCCTGAATTTCCTTCAACCATCCTTTTTCTTTGACTGTGGCTTTGAACTTCCAAAAATGTAGCCCAAGACCAATTAGGGAAATGTAAGAGTAAGTAAATTTATAAATTTTCAAAGTATCGGCAAAGGTAGATGAAAAACATCTGTTTCCAGCAGGGAAAGCAGACAGAATGCTATGAAAGATTGGCTGTAACTAGAATTAGTCTTATGAGATCTTTGGTGGTTACTCCCCAACCGTATTTTATAACTTAGTAGAAAATCCCCCCCTGTCGTGAACCGTGGTGTCCTGTGATGGACCGAAATGTGCTTCTGTTCAGGGAATTGTTGATGTGAATTACCCCGTCTTGGGTTATTTCGAGGATCTAGCAGGAAGCAGTGCTCATGGTTTCTTGTTTGCAGTCATCTCGTCTTGGGTCACTCTCCGTTCTCTGCTGCATCCATACTGCCGAGACCAGCTCGGCGACTCGAGGTGAGTGACGGGTGCCGCAAGCTTGAAGAAGACACAGACACAGACTGAAGAGAAAGATGGGACTGGGGGACTCAAGACCTCTAGGATCAAGAGCCCTGCTGACTCATCCCAGGCTGCTTTTATTGAGCTCGTGGGCTAACATTCTCAGGTTACACTCATAAACAATCAAAGGCCTCACATGACTGAGGCAATTATCTTTGTTTACTTCCTGGGTCCGAGTTGAGCAGGTGTGGATCTGAGCTGGGGGTGGAGAGCAAAACAGCCCTGGGGGCAGGAGACCTCTCTCAGATATTAGGGGTCTGTGCCCCACCCGTGTTGGCCCCTCTGCGACTGTGCCTGTCTTAGGTTGTTCCTCCCTTGAGGAATCTTACCCGTCTCTGGCTAACCAGTCATCCTCCAGGGCCAAACAGGGTGATATAAGGAAGGTTCTATGCACCAACCCTGTTGGCCCCTCTGCGGCTGTGCCTGTCTTAGGTTGTTCCTCCTCTGAGGAATCTTACCCGTCTTTGGCTAACCAGCCATCCCTCAGGACCAAACAGGGTGATATTAGTCTCCACGCCCCGCACCCTCAGCTCCTCCACTGCTCAAGCAGGACATTCTGAATCCCATCGCTCGGCCCACATACTTCAACACTTTCAATGCTTCAAAAAGGTTCCAGAATGTCTTCCCACATCTCCCCCTTTTTGTTTTCCTAGGAGAAGATAAGCCTGTAGGAGAAGATAAGCCTATTCGAGTTATTTCTTTTTCAGTCAATCCTTGGAGCGTTCTTCCTGTGCACCTGAGAACTTAAACATAGGATAGTTAAAAGACAACAAAAAGTATCAAAATGCTTAGGAGACTGCTATTCATGCCTTTTATCCAATCCAATGGATGCAATGCTTTTAATCCATCAGCTATACTTTGTAAAGTAGCAAATTTGGTGTAGAGACTGCAAAAATCATATTGCATGCCAGTTATTTTAGTTTGTAATTGTTGTATGTCCAGTGTGAGACCATCCGCTCCATATCCCAGCAGATGTGTCACTGGCATCATGGCCATCCCAGATTTGTAATGTTCTTAAACTTAAGGGAAGTTTCCATATTTCTGTTTGAGCTCTGCCATTCTCTAATTGAGGCCAAGGAAGTATTAATCCAATCCTAAGCCATAAGATGGGATAGGGCGAGTGCATGGCAATATTGGTATATGCCATCACAACCTTTTATAGGGATTGCAGGAGGAGTTTTTTTGGTGTAAACCATTAGAGACTGCATACCCCTTAGGGGACCAGTTTCATACTGTTCCATAGGAACCATTAAGTAGTATCACACCCTCCGTCCCACGGCAAACATCCCAAAGAATCTGATCTTGTCTGTCAGCCCATATCCATTTTATTTTACACAAAGGTCTATCAGGGATGGCATAATTAGTAAACTTAGTATCCAAAGCTCAAACCTGAAAACAAATGTACAAAGTTCATCTCTGGAGATTCTACATCCCATTCAAAATGGCGTTTCTTTGGAACGCTCATGATATGGCTTAATTCTCCGAGATGGAATCCACACAGGTTCCAGGCCTTGTCCTGGTGACACACAAGCAAACCCTCTTCCCCATGTGATTAACCTTCCTGATGACCAGATATTAGTCAATGGGTCCTGCCAGCATATCAGCGGCTGTGCATCATTAAAATGAGTCACATTCTTAGACGAGGCTTGAAAATGCCTCTCAGCTGCTGTATCTGTAGCCTGTGCAGATACATTCAAAAAATTAATAGTAAATAAGGCTTTATTTAAAATTGTTTGTTGCCCTTGGGTGATTCCCCCTTTTTGTTTTTGGAGCATGTTTTTAAGTAGTTGGTTTGCTCTTTCAACTATTGCTTGTCCCTGGGGGTTGTAAGGAAGTCCTGTAGAATGTGATATAGACCACATATCAAGAAATTGTTGAAATGCTTTACTAATGTAAGCAGGGCCATTATCTGTTTTAATGGCTTGTGGCAACCCCATGACTGCAAAGCATGCATATAAATGCTTTTGCACATGCTTTGCAGTTTCACCAGACTGGCCAGTAGCCCATATAAATTGAGAAAATGTATCAATGGTTACATGCACATAGGAGAGCTTACCAAAGGATGAGATGTGAGTAACATCCATTTGCCATAAAGAATTAGGGCGCAAGCCCCGTGGGTTTACACCAGGTTCAGATTGCTGAGGATTATTAATAATTTGGCATGATGGACACGTTCTTAATATATCTTTGGCTTGATTCCATGTAATATCAAACTTCATTTTTAAGCCTTTAGCATTTACATGAGTTAATTGGTGGAAATGTTGAGCTTCATCCAATACGGGTGCAACAAGTCTATCAGCAGCTCTGTTACCTGTTGCCAGAGGCCCAGGCAAAGTAGTATGGGCCCGAATATGGGTAATATAAAAAGGAGCGTTTCTAGAATGGACAACTCGTTGAAGTAATAGAAAAAGATCATAAAGAGGCTGTGGAATAGACTGCTTGATAGTAGCAGTTTCTATCATATTAGTGGCTTGAACCACATAGGCAGAATCAGATAAAATATTAACGGCCTGAGGTATGTCTTGCAAAGCACAGATAACTGCATATAATTCTGCTTGCTGAGCTGAAAAGTGAGGGACAGGGATTTGTCGTGTTTTAAATCCCGTATATCCCGCTCGGCCCTTACGAGAGCCATCAGTAAAAATTATAGAAGCATCTGGTATAGGATCAGATTTTGTTATTCAAGGTAGAATCCATTGAGTTCTCTTAAGAAACTGCAAAATGGGATTTTTCGGATAGTGATTATCAATTTTTCCAATATAATCAGCAAAGGCAATTTGCCAACTTACAAAATTTTGGAAACAAGCCTGAATTTCTTTAGTAGTTAAATTAATAATTATATGTGAAGGGTCAGTTCCAATTAAATGCTTACTTCGAGTTCTTCCCTTCAGAACCAACTGAGTTAATAATTCTAAACAAGGTGACAAGGATTTTACCATAGTATTTGCTAAAAACAACCATTCCACAATTCCTTCATTTTGCATTAATATCCCCGTAGGTGAATGAGGAGAAGGTAATATAATTAATTGCAATGGCTGATTAACAGTTACTCTCTGTAATTGAGAAGAATGAATTTTATTTTCTACAAGTTTTAGTTCCTCTAAAGCAGCTGATGTTAAAGTTCTTGGACTATTTAATTTTGAATCTCCTTTTAACAAAGCAAATAGGTTAGACAATGCATAGGTGGGGATCCCTATGCATGGGCGAAGCCAATTAATATCTCCTAGGAGTTTTTGTAAATCATTAAGAGTTTGGATTTGATCTGACCTCAGTTCCACCTTTTGTGGTCTAATAGTTGTTCTATCAACTATTGTGCCCAAATATTGATACGGGCTATGCATCTGTACCTTTTCTGGAGCTATTTTAAGTCCTGCTCTATCAAGGCAAAGCTGCATGCTAATATACGCAGAAGTAAGTAAATCTTGATTAGGAGCAGCACATAAGATATCATCCATGTAATGGATAAGATAACAATTAGGAAATTCTAGTCGCACTGGTTCAAGGGCTTTAGCAACAAAATTCTGGCAAATAGTAGGGCTATTCAACATGCCTTGAGGTAACACCTTCCACTGAAACCTTTTTCGAGGTTCTTTATTATTTAGTGCAGGCACAGAAAAAGCAAATTTTTCTTTATCTTTGGGATGTAATGGAATGGTGAAAAAGCAGTCTTTCAGATCAATAACTATTAAAGGCCAATTAGCAGGGATCATATTAGGTGATGGGAGGCCTGGTTGTAAGGCCCCCATTGGTTGTATAACTGCATTGACTGCTCTGAGATCTGTTAATAAACGCCATTTACCAGTTTTTTTCTTTATTGGAAATACTGGAGAGTTCCATGGGCTAAAAGATTCTTCAATATGTCCTTTTTCTAACTGTTGAGTTACTAATTCTGTTAGAGCTTCTAACTTTTCTATGGTTAAAGGCCACTGCTCAACCCATACAGGTGTATCAGTTTTCCAGGTCAATGGGATTGGTGCTGGGGGAAGCAGTAAGCTTTTACGAACAGTGGCCACTAGTGAAAAGACTGATATCCAAGACCTTCTCTATTTGCATTACCTTCAGCTGGAATGGGAAATAGTTTCCCTTGATATTTACCAAGACCTAACCCTGGCTGATATCCTTGATTTATCAGCATTTCTTGACTTTGCATACTATAAGTATCTATCGTTGGGATGTGGATGTCAGCCTTCCATCGTTGCAATAAATCCCTTCCCCATAAATTAATGGGAAGGTCTGCTATACAGGGTTGTAAGTGGGCTGGCTGCCCATCTGGGCCAATACAAGGCAATATTTTAGCACTTTGCTGCAAGCCATGAGCTCTACCTAAACCTACCACTGTAATGTCTGCGGGACAAGTAGGCCAGCGAGAAGGCCAATGATTACTGCTTATAATTGAAACATCAGCACCTGTGTCTATTAATCCTCTAAAAGCTTTCCCACTTATAGTTACTGAGCACGTCGGGCGTGTTGCTAAAATTTTTTCAGAGAGGAAAACTCCAGCCTCTCCTGTGCTTCCAAAGCCTTTCGTTCTCCTTACTTTTGTACTATTGCCAATCTTATAATATGGCAGAATAAGCAACTGTGCTATTCTATCACCTGGATGGGCTTTCCATGGAACCGAAGTTGATATCATCACTTTAATTTCTCCAGCATAATCATTATCAATTACTCCAGTATGAATTCTAACTCCTTTTGATGTTAAACCAGACCTTCCTAGTATTAAGCCAACGGTTTCTTTTGGCAAAGGTCCAGTAATTCCTGTCCTGACCAATGTTGGAGTTTCTCCAGGCAGTATAATAATAGATTCTGCACAAGGAAGGTCTAAGGCTGCGCTGCCTGCTGTGGCTGGTGATGATTCCATGGCACTGCGGAGTATTGGGCCACTTCTGTCTGTTTCTAGATCTGATAGGCTCCCTTTGGTTGCGGGGCTAGGAGTGAGCCCCGTTGATGGTTTCCCGACAAGGGGATTCCATCCTTATGGAAGTTAGATTTACACTGGCTTGACCCGTGGAATCCTTTTCCACATCTTGGACAAAGTCCAGGCTGTTTTTGCCCTTTGATTAAGGGTATCGGCTCATGTACTGCCTCATAAATTCCATTAGGATTATTAGGATCCACTCCAGGTGCCACCCTTTCATGAATAGTCACTGGAAATGCCATTTGCATAGCTTCCAGATCTCCCTCTTGTCTAGCCTGCAAAATGCCCTTCTGTAAGGGTGATAAAACTGAGTGTCCTTTAGACACAGGAAAGGCATAAGCTCCCCCAGGCGGCATTAAAGAGGGTGGAGGAGGGGGCAGTATAGGAAGTTCGCCCTCCTCCACAAGTGAGGGAGCCAAGGGTCTTAATCCCTCAGCCATTTGTATTCCCTTTTGTTTTTCAGTTTCGTTTGGCACCGCACATGCCCATCGGTCCTCTGACGGACGGGCTTCTTCATCAAAGCTATCATTTGAGCCTTCAGGAGCCCATAGAGGCTCTAATACTAACTTAATCAGAGACCACATTGACCAAACAGAAACAGGTATGGGAGTCCCTTTAGAATGCAATTTTTTAAGTTCGTTCCCAACCTTATCCCTAAGTACATAAACCCAATGTTAGCCTAAAGAAGGAAACTATATACAATATTCTCAACTATTTACAGAATTTTTAACAATCGACCTTCACTTGCTTTTTACAAGACCTTCACTTGCTTTTTACTCCACCTGCCCTTAGGAGCTGCCGTAACAGGCATACATCTGGTCGATATTAATCTGAACTTTCTTTATTTCCCATATTTTACCCCGAACACAAACTACCCAAGAGATTTACTTACTGGCAGGATTTTTCCAGAGGCCTCTTACTCTCCTCTTGGGGGCTTCACGGCACTTCCCAATTCTTTACTTTTATCAATTTCACTTTCCGTGAACCTTCGTCACTCACGCCTTTCGTGCCCCACGTTGGGCGCCACTTGCCGAGACCAGCTCAGCGACTCGAGGTGAGTGACGGGTGCCGCAAGCTTGAAGAAGACACAGACACAGACTGAAGAGAAAGATGGGACCGGGGGACTCAAGACCTCTAGGATCAAGAGCCCCACTGACTCATCCCAGGTTGCTTTTATTGAGTTCGTGGGCTAACATTCTCAGGCTACATTCATAAACAGTCAAAGGCCTCACATGACTGGGGGCAATGATCTTTGTTTGCCTCCTGGGTCCTGATTTGAGCTGGGAGTGGAGAGCAAAACAGCCCTGGGGGCAGGAGACCTCTCTCAGATATTAGGGGTCTGTGCCCCACCCGTGTTGGCCCCTCTGCGACTGTGCCTGTCTTAGGTTGTTCCTCCCTTGAGGAATCTTACCCGTCTCTGGCTAACCAGTCATCCTCCAGGGCCAAACAGGGTGATATTAGTCTCCACGCCCCGCACCCTCAGCTCCTCCACTGCTCAAGCAGGACATTCTGAATCCCATCGCTCGGCCCACATACTTCAACACTTTCAATGCTTCAAAAAGGTTCCAGAATGTCTTCCCACACCATACCAACTCAATTTTAATGCCTGTGAGACACTCACTTTTAGGTAGAATTAGGGAAAAAAAAACAAACAGCACAAATACAGGAAAAAGATGAGGAGAAACTAGGAGTGGGAGAGGCTTGAATTCCATCAACTGCCACCCAAAATGAAAGTTCCAAAGAGCCTCAACCCCCTTGATTTTCAAATGCACTCTAATTTATTCTGCTTTCTTTTTTAAAAAACATTTACTTATTTATTTGGCTGCATTGGGTTTTCGTTGCGGTGTCCGAGTTCTAGAGCACACGGGCTTAGTTGCCCGGCAGTTTGTGGGATCTTAGTTCCCCAACTAGGGATGGAACCCGCATCCCCTGCATTGGAAGGTGGATTCTTAAATTTATTTATTTTATTTTTGGTTGCGTTGGGTCTTCATGGCTGCGCGGGCTTTCTCTAGTTGCAGCAAGTGGGGGCTTCTCTTTGTTGAGGAGCACGGGCTCTAGGCGTGAGGGCTTCAGTAGTTTCGGCGTGTGCGCTCAGTAGTTGCGGCCCGAGGGCTCTAGAGCGCAGGCTTAGTAGTTGTGGTGCACGGGCTTAGTTGCTCCACGGCATGTGGGGTCTTCCCAGACCAGGGCTCGAACCCGTGTCCCCTGCATTGGCAGGCAGATTCTTAACCACTGCACCACCAGGGAAGTCCCTATTCTGCTTTCTAAAGAGCACAGCCAAGAATGAATCTTCTTTGCAAACTCAGGTGACAGGTCTTTAGATGCCTCCCTCTGTTTGGCTGTGAGAAAGGATCCTCTCTGCTGGTTTCATTTGGGGGAGAATTTAAATTTTAACCCACAGGCACCTCGTTCTCCCATCCCTGGGAGATCCATTAGGCTAGGAGACTTGTAGCTTGTTCTCCAAGGGGTCAGCCGGTAAAACAAATTCACCAGGGGCGTCGCCCAGCAAAGATCTGTGTCCCTCCAGAGCAGACGTGATACAGAGATCTTGGCTGATGATTCATCATCTAGATGCTGAGCTCCTTGGATGTCCCTGGTGGTCCAGTGGTTAAGACTCCACGCTCCCAATGCCGGGGGCCCGGGTTCCATCCCTGCTCAGGGAACTAGATCCCGCGTGCCGTAACTAAGACCCCAGGACAGCCAAATAAGTTAATATAAAACACCACAAAATGTCTAAATGCTGAGCTCCTTAGTGGATGTGGAAAGGCAGAGATGCTGGAGGGTCGCTTGTGGGCTACGCAGCCGTCAGATTTGCACACCTGATGCTGGACCAGGGCTGCTCACGTGACCTGTGGGGCGTGCTGGGAACTGTGGGGGCCAGATGGAGGGATTAGTGGTCACCACTAATCCCTGCCCCAAAGCCTCAGATCCCCGGACTCCAGTCAAACACCAAAACCTATGCTTATAAATACTTCCTCTAACCCCCTTCTGGAAGACACCCTGGTACTCTATATGAATTTCAGGTTCAGAGCGGTATGGACCGCAAGGGTAGAAGAGACCAGAAAAGGTAACGATGTAGATACCTTGTCAGGGCAGATTCCAGGTGTACGAACATTGCTGGGGAAAGTTTTAGGCAAGAAAAGATGAGTATAAAGGGGAATTGGGCGTACCCATTAAGATGGCTACAATTTTTAGAAAGTGGAAAAATGACGTGTGTTGGTGAGGACGTAAGGAAACGGAGATCCTTGTGCACTGCTGGTTGGGATGTGAATGGAGCGGTACCTCAAAAATTAACAATAGAATTACCAGCAATTCCATTTCTGGGTGGATACCCGAAAAAATTGAAACCAGGTCTTTTTTTTTTTAATTAATTTATTTTTAATTTATTGGCTGCATTGGGTCTTTGTTACTGTGCACAGGCTTTCTCTAGTTGCGGACAGCGGGGGCTACTCTTCGTTGTGGTGCGTGGGCCCCTATCGTGGTGGCTTCTGTTGTTGCGGAGCACGGGCTCTAGTCGTGAGGGCTTCAGTAGTTGTGGCACATGGGCTCGGTAGTTGTGGCTCACGGGCTTCATTGCTCCGCAGCATGTGGGATCTTCCCAGACCAGGGATGGAACCTGTGTCCCCTGCATTGGCAGGCGGGTTCTTAACCACTGCGCCACCAGGGAAACCAGAAACCAGGTCTCGAAGAGAGATTTGCCCACCCATGTTCACAGTAGTGTAATTCACAACAGCTAAAATGTGCAAACAATCCAAGAGTCCACGGAGGGAGGAATGAATAAGTAAAAGATGGTCCATCTGTACGAGGGAATGTTATTCAGTCTTTAGAAAGGAAGGAAATTCTGGCACAGACTACAACGTGGATAGACCACTCATTTGTGGTCCCTGGAGGAGTCAAAGTAGGATGGTGGCTGCCAGGGGCTGGCGGAGCGGAGGCTGAGCAGTTACTGTTTAATGGGGACACAATTCAGTTTTCCAAGAAGAGTGAGTTCTGGAGGTGGGTGGTGGTAATGGTTGCAAAACCATGTGAAGGTACTTAATGCCACTGGACTGTATGCTTTTAAATGGTTACAATGATACTTTTTTTCACCCATCCATAGTTTTAAGTTTTTTCTGTTTTTAAAAAAATGCATACTGGAGTCAAGTTGATTTACAATGTTGCGTTAGTTTCAGGTGTCAGCAAAGTGAATCTCATATATATATATCTCTACTCTTTTTCAGATTCTTTTTCCGTATAAGTTATTACAGAGTATTGAGTAGAGTTCCCTGTGCTGTACAGTAGGTCCTTGCTGGTTCTCTGTTTTATATCTAGTCGTGTGTATATGTCAGTCCCAAACTCCTGATTTTATCACTCCCCTCCATGATTCCCCTTTGGTAACCATAAGCTTGATCTCGGGTTCTGTGAGTCTGTTTTCTAAATAAGTTCATTTGTATCATATTTTAGATTCCACATATAAGTGATATCATATGACATTTGTCTTTGTCTGACTTCACTTAGTCTGATCATCTCTAGGTCCATCCACGTTGCTGCAAATGGCATTACTTCATTCTTTTTTATGGCTAATATTCCATTGTGTATCTGCACCCCATCTTCTTTATCCATTCCTCTGTGGATGGACACTTAGGTGGCTTCCATGTCTTGGCTGTTGTAGACAGTGCTGCTGTGAACATAGGGATGCATGTGTCTCTCTGAATTATGGTTTTCTCCAGCTATATGCCCAGGAGTGGGATCGCAGGATCATATGGTAGCTCTATGTTTAGTTTTTTTAAGGAATCTCCATCCTGTTCTCCATAGTGGCTGCACCAACTTACGTTCCCACCAGCAGTGCAGGAGGGTTCCCTTTTCTCCACACCCTCTCCGGCATTTATTATTTGTAGACTTTTTGGTCGTGGCCGTTGTGACTGGTGTCCGGTGATCGGAGAATCACAGTGAAACTGCACAAGGCTCTTTGGAAGGTAGAAGCTCCATCTCTCCTAGAAAAGGAAGCCTTGAGTTGACCCCATGCTCTGTCTCAGCTTCTGGGAGGCTGCCCAGCGGGCAGGCAGAAGGCAGCGAGGCCACCTGACGCGAGGCCACATAGAGTCTGCAAAGCTGTGATGGGCAAATGAGGAGTGCCGCGTCTCAATCGGCCAAATGAGTATCACTCTTTCATCTCGGGAGGATTGAGGATAAAGGGGCTCGTAATTGGAAGAGCGTGTGCTGGGAAAGGGGCCAGACCGGGCAGACGGTCAGGACTTGAGAGGAAGAGGAAGAATTCTTGAGCCGAGACTGGGGGAGACGGACAGGGAGGAGGTGGGCTTTTTTTTTTTAAACCTAACACAAACTTGTGTTGTGGGGTGGGCTTGTGTTCTGTTGTAAGAATTGTTTTGAGAACTCCTGCTTTTGAGGGAGGGGAGAGAAAAAGACTTACCAGTGCCTTTTCTAAAGTAGAGAAATCCGGTTTCATGAAAATGCAATTGCTTTGTGCAGCTGTTACCCACCAGGGTTCTTGGCCTCCTTGATCCATGGAAATGGATCAGAGGTCAGACAGGAAATTCAAGCCAGGCTTTACTGGGGCCCCTGCTACCCGCAGAGGGGGAGCGAGAACAAGTAACAGATTCCCTTGCTCACTCGCTCCCAGGTGAGGGGGGCAAGCTGGCCCCTTAGATGGGGTGAGGGTGGGGCGGGGCGGGCGGGAGGGGTGGCTTAGGTGGTCCGCCCACCCCTTAGGTGGTGGTGACTGCAGGGGGCATGCGCGGTACCCCGCTTTTGCTCCCGACCCCCTGCTTTTGCTTCTGGCTCTTCAGAAATGGCAGTCGGGTGGCTTTTTTTTCTTTTTTTTTTTGGTCTCTTTGTATCTTTTGGGTCCAGAATTTGTCCCAGCTGCACATGCAGGCGGTTGCTTTTAGTCCCAAAGAGTTTCTTTGCATTTTGTTGCTCAAGGAGAGGTGTGTCCAGCTGCAGGCACTGCAGCAAAGGATCCCCAGTCCCAGCTAAGGGTCCCACGTCCCAAACTGTGTCACAGGCTTGCATCTGCATCGAGTCCATGGAACCCCTTGATAGACCAGGGCAGGTGTCTCCGTGAGTAGATGGGGACGTGCCCCAGAAATCTGGAGTCAAGGAAGGGAGGGAATACGGGGATATGTGTATAAAAACAGATGATTGAACCTGGTGTACCCCCAAAAAAAAAATCTGATAAGGCACGTGTCAGATCTCCCCATGTTCACGGGGAGGCTGGCTGGGACCCCAGGGGCACAGGCTGGGCAGGAAGGAGCTGTGGTAAGCAGGATGCAGAGCTGGCCTCGAGGTTTCTGTTCCCCAGGCCACACCCCCTGCCTAATCTCCTCCCCTAGAGAAAGCATGATGGTGTCTCTCCTGTGAGGATGTCACCATCAAAGGTGAACTTGAATTCATCAAAGCGAGATTATCCCAGGTGAGGCTGACCTAATCCGAGAGACCCTTTAAAAGGGGGTGAATTCTTTTCTTTCTCGTGGTTTGTTTTGTTGTTAATTTTTTTTATTTTCTTAATTGAAGTGGAGTGGATGGTTTGTCTTGTTTATTTTTGTTATTCTCTTAATTGAAGTGGAGTTGATGTACGAGGATGTATCAGTTTCAGGTGTATCGCAGAGTGGTTGAGTTAAACATATTCTTTTTAAGATTGCTTTTATAGGTTATTACAAAATACTGAGTAGAGCTCCCTGCGCTGTACAGTAGGTGTTTTATTAGTTATCTACTTTGTATACAATAGTGTGTATATGTCAGTCCTCATCTCCCAAATGATCACTTCCCCACACGTTTTATCATTGGTAACCATAAGTTTGTTTTCTATGTCTGGGAGTCTGTTTCTGTTTTATAAATAAGTTCATTTGTATCATTTTTTACTAGATTGCACATATAAGCAATATCATATGATATCACTTGTGTCTCTGTCTGACTGACTTCACTTCACATGATCATCTCTAGGTCCATCCATGTGGCTGCAAATGGCATGATTTCATTCTTTTCTATCGCTGAGTAATATTCCATTGTATATATGCACCACATCTTCTCTATCCACTCATCTGTGGATGGACATCTACGTTGTTTCCACATGTTGGCTATTAAATAGTGCTGCCGTACACATTGGGGTGCATGTTTCTCTTTGAAGTGTGGTTTTCTCTGGATGTATACCAGGAGTGGGATTGCTGGGTCATATGGTAGCTCTATTTTTAGTTTTTAAAGTAAGTTCCATACTGTTGTCCACAGTGGCTGCACCAATTTACATTCCCACCAAGTGTAGGAGGGTTCCTTTTTCTCCACACCCTCTCCAGCATTTATTGTTTGTAGATATTTTGATGATGGCCATTCTCACCAGTGTGAGGTGATACCCCATTGTACTTTTGATTTGTATTTAATAATAACTTAATGTTAATAATAATAATAATTTAAAATTAGTGATGCTGAGTATCTTTTCATGTGCTTTTTTGCCATCTGTCTGTCTTCTTTGGAGAAATGTCTCTTTAGATCTTCTGCCCATTTTTTGATCAATTTGTTTTTTATATTGAGCTGCATAAGCCGTTTGTAAATTCTGGAGATTAATGCCTTGTCAGCCACTTTGTTTGCAAATATTTTCTCCCATTCTGTGGGTTGTCTTTTCATTTTGTTTATGGTTTCCTTTGCTGTGCAAAACCTTTTGAGTCTAATTAGATCCCATTTGTTTATTTTTCTTTTTCTCTCTAGTAGGTGAATCCAAAAAGATATGGCTGTGATTTATGTCACAGAGTGTTTGGACTATGTTTTCCTCTAAGTGTTTTATAGTACCAGGTCTTACATTTAGGTCTTTGATCCATTTTGAGTTTGTTTTTCTGTATGGTGTTAGAGAATGTTCTAATTTCATCCTTTTACATGTGGCTCTCCAGTTTTCCCAGCACCATTTATTGAAGAGACTGTCTTTTCTCCATTGTAGAGTCTTGCCTCCTTTGCCATAGATTAACTGACCTTAGTGCATGGGTTTATTTCTGGGCTTTGTATCCTGTTCCATGGATCTATATTTCAGTTTTTGTTCCTGTTCCATACAGTTTCTTTTTCTTCATAAATTTATTTACTTATTTATGTATTTATTTATTGGCTGCATTGGGTCTTCGTTGCTGCACACGGGCTTTCTCTAGTGGTGGCAAGTGGGGGCTACTCTTTGTTGTGGTGCATGGGCTTCTCATTGCGGTGGCTTCTCTTGTTGCGGAGCACAGGCTCTAGGCGTGTGGGCTTCAGTACCTGTGGCACGTGAGCTCACTAGTTGTGGCTCAAGGGCTCTAGAGTGCAAGCTCAGTAGTTGTGGAACATGGGCTTAGTTGCTCCATGGCATGTGGGATCTTCCTGGACCAGGGATCAAACCCGTGTCCCCTGCATTGGCAGGCAGATTCTTAACCACTGTGCCACTAGGGAAGTCCCTCCATACAGTTTTGATGACTGTAGCTTTGTAGTATAGTCTGAAGTCAGGGAGCCTGATTCCTCCTGCTCTGTTTTTCTTTCTCAAGATTGCTTTGGCTAAGTCACTGGGTTCAGCGCTTCCTAACAGTCCTGCAGAGCTGCACACACACATTATACCAATATTAAATTCCTGGCTTTTATATTGTGCTGTAATTATGTGAGATGTTACCATTGGGAGAAGATGGGTGAAGAATACACAGAAAATCTGTGTACTATCTTTGCAACTTCCTATAAATCTGTAGTATTCCAAAATGGAAAGTTTTTTTAAATGAATTAACGACATCATTGTCTTCCCTAATGAAATCACATTCTCTCCTAAAATGTCAATTATAGCATCAAATTAATTAAATTTATAGCTACATACTATGTACAGCATCATTGAAAGGTAACTGTTTATGGTTTTTGACCCTCAGTATATATATATCACCTTTTGAAATACCTATGAGCTCTTATAAAATTTCAAGACTCAGTTTATTAAAAAAAAAAAAGATTGCTTTGGCTATTTGGGTTCTTTTATATTTCCATACAAATTAAAATTTTTTTTTTTTATGAGGCACCTGTCAGATCTCAGTTGTGTTCACAGGGAGGCACACTGCGATCCCAGAGGCACAGGCTGGGCAGGGAGGAGCAGTGGTAATCAGGATTCTGAGGTGGCCTCAATGTCTCTGCTTCCCAGGGCACACACCCTGTGTAATCTCCTCCCCCTGCAGTGTGAGCGTGATGGGGGTCCCTCCTGTGTTGATGTCGCTATCGGTTAACTTGAGTTCATCAAAAGGAGGTTATCCTGGGTGAGTCTGACCTAATCAGAGAAACCCTTTAAAATAAAGTGAATTCTTCTTTTTTTTTAATGGTTTGTTTTTCTTAACTGCTATACAGGTGTATAGCAAAGTGATTCAGTTTTATATATATGTACATGTGTGTGTGTGTTCATATATATATATACATGTCCTTTTTCAGATTCTTTTCCCTTATAGGTTATTACAGAATATTCAGTAGAGTTCCCTGTGCTGTACAGTAGGTCCTTGTTGATTGTCTGTTTTATATATATAAGTCGTGTGTATATGTTAATCCCAATCTCCTAATTTATCACTCCGCCATTCATTCCCCGTTGGCAACCACAAGTCTGTTCTCTATGTTTGTGAGTCTGTTTCTGTTTTGTACATAACTTCCTTTGTGTCATATTTTAGATTCCACATATGAGTGATATCATATGATATTTGTCCTTCTCTGACTTACTGCACTTAATATGATCATCTCTAGTTGCATCCATTTTGCTACAAATGGCCTTATTTCCCTCTTTTTATGGCTGAGTAATACTCCATTGTATATATGTACCACATCTCAATAGAAGGTGAATTCTGCCAAGAACGAACTTGGAAGAGAAGCTCAACCTTCAGGTGAAAATACAGGTCTTAACAACTGGTTAAAATATCAAGTATGATCTACTCCACTCAAGGGGATCTCAACCCAGTAGCCAGTATGTGAAACATCTAACGTGCACGTGTTAATGCATGTAGCCGATGTAACAAGATGGCATGTTTGTGCTGAGGGATAATTATTTCACCTGCACTGTGTATTATATAGATCTCATGGGGCTGGAGAAAATGATTCAGGGTTAAGCCCCACTGAGATCATTGGTCTGTCTCAGGCAAAAGTACTTCCACAGTAGAGGAATACTGGGGAAATTTCACACCACCTCCTGTCCGTGAAGCAAGTGCAGCTCTTTTGGGTGAGGAATGATAAACCTCACGGGTGGATCCTGGTGGTTGACTCTTTGACATTCAAGTATGAAAATTCAGAGGCACGTGGTCCCCGTGATATACTCAGATGGCAGTTAGACATCTTCAGCAAGCCTCCCACTTTCCCACCTGGTGGGGTCTTGTGGTGACAGACCGACCTCCTGTCTGATCGCATCTATGGTTGGCCCTTGTCCTTACCTGTTTTCTGGATAGGAGAGACGTATCAGGCACCAATGGTCACCAACACATCGGTGTGATTGTTTTAATAGCTTTAGACAAACTTAGGTGGCACGGATGGTCCCGTGCCCATTTTCTGACCAACAGATGGTCAGAAGGCTTGAGTCATCAACTATAAACCATCCATGACGAACATTATGAGTGATGGAAGAACCCTTCGCTGAGAGAAATAGGGTAGCTCCCCCAAAGGAAGGCAGCTGCTCTGCCTTTGGAAAAGGCAAAAACAACAAAAGTCCACCACCTTCAGTATCTTAGCTCAAGATGCCATAACAAAATGCCAGAGACTGCGTAGCTTAAACAACAGTAATTTATTTTCTCACAGTTCTAGAAGCCAGACGGCCAAGCTTATGGTGTGGGTAGATTCAGTTCCTGGTGGGGCTCTCTTCCCAGTTTACACGTGGAAGCCTTCTTGCCACGTCCTCACATGCTGGAGAGAGAGATCTAGTCCCTGTCCCTTCTTATAAGGTTACTAATCCCCTCATGAGGGGCCTACCCTCAAGACCTCATCTACCTCTGATCACCTCCCAAACACCCACCTCCGAATACCATCCCATTGGGCATCAGGATTCCTACATATGAACCTTGGGTGAGGGACACAATTCAGTCTAACTCTCTGTCTTCCTCATCCTTAAAAATAGCATCATTCAGTTGCTCAAACCAAAAGGGAAGCTTGGTTCTTCCTCCTCACCCACGTTCAATACATTTTTAGGCTTTGCCGATTCTATCCATGATATATACTTCCAGTCTCTCCAGTTATCCCTATCATGGCAGCCACCAACCCAGACCCAGCCACGTCATCCACCTGGACCACAGCCTTAGTCTCCTAAGTAGCCTACCTTTTGCTACCAGCCTCCAACTCATACTCCAGGCACCATCGTAGAAGCAGCAGCTGCATCTCCAACTGCGCAACCTCACCTCCGTGCCACAGACTCCAAACAACTCTCCATCTCCCCGTTGTATCCTACAAGACCCAGAGTGGTCTTCTGGGGTCTCAGGCTCTCCATCTTACCCCACTCTCTCACCTGCCCTACTCGTTTCATATTGGACATATTGCTAAGTATAAAACCCAGTAAAATACAAACCAGAGTAATTGAAAAAGAAGGAAAAAGAGGTGCAGGGATAAGTTAGGAGTATGGGATTAAGATATACACACTATTGTATATAAAATAGATGATCAACAAGGACTTACTGTAGGGCACAGGGAACAATATTCAGGGTCTTGTAATAACCTATAAGAGAAAAGAATCTGAAAAAGAATAGATAAATACGTATGTATAATTGAGTCACTTTGCTGTAAACCTGAGACTAACACTTGTAAATCAAGTATACTTCAATAAAAAAAAGGAAAAGACTTTAGTAAAAGATGATTCAGAAATTTTATGAAATTCAGAGGAAATTGGAATATTCGATCCTGAGAAATAAACAAACTGAGATCAAATGGTTGGCACAAAATAGAAAAAAAAAATGATTGCTGAGTTTAAAGTACTGATGCAGACACTTTGTGCTGTGAGAAATCAACTTTTGGTGAAGGAGAAGGAAAAATGTGTCCAGTGTGCAGAGAAAGTTTAAAGTGCTTAAGGGGAAAAAAAAAAAGATCAATTTTGAGACATTAAGAAGATTCACCAAAGCCAAGTTGTGAGAAACAGGATTTCCTACAAAGGCATCTGGGATAGATGGACCAGAAGCACTAATTATAGAAATGAGAGGAGATAAATGTTATAAAGCCAAAGAAACAGAAAAATGACGACATACTGACTTCTCAGTGAAAATCTGAAAGAGAACCAGTTCTACACATGTTCTGGTAGCACTGTCAAACAAGATAAAGGACACTCTACACGTGCTCACGGAAAGATAAAAATAACAGAAGAGCTAGTACTGCTTTAGCTTCATTTCATCTAAGCCACAAGAAATGACACCAAGTTATTGGACCTCCAAGCACTGACGAAGGGAAAAAAAACATCATTATTAAAAATGCCACAGTGACGCCATTGTAGAATTATCTACTGCTCCCAAAGTAGTGGTAATTTTGAATACGGTTAGTACAACTAACTATATTTCACTCAGTAACCGTGCAGTGCTGCAGTCTCGTGCCGTGGAAAGGAAACCGGTTTCTAAGTAAACGAATGAATCCTGCAGCCAACTAGGTTTACCCCCTAAATCCAACATGCCTCCAGAACAGTGTTTGCCACACTTCAAAAAAAAAAAACAAAAACAAAAACATCAAAAACCAGAAGGCAAAACAGAGTATGAGTTTCAGAAGTTTTGCCAAAATCAGGACACAGCCAAGTCGTCCTTGCCTTCAAATGTATCGAGCCATGGAACAGGGATAAAATTTCTCTAATAGGATTTTCTAAGGATGACTCACTAACTTGCACCGTCTTCTCTGAGGGACAGAATCAAAATGAGTCGATTGAAATGTGTTCCCTCCTTTTCTCTGTAGATTAGTGCTCCTTCAAAGGGGGAGACGTCTTCCCACATGAAAATTTGGAATCAAAAACCTTTTTAAGAATTAAAGTATTTGCTGAAATCCTCTCAACTGGCACCTGCTACAAAGAAAAAATTATGGCTGTTTGGGAAAGAGCTCTATCTAAGACAGGGTATTTTAAGAACCAGGCATCCATAAATCTGCTGAAATGTTTTCTCTTTTTCATAATTTCAGAAACTCAGGAGAGTCCCTTGACTTTGTGGAGGACCCTATTGGATACACAGAAAATGGAAATGGGATGGTCCGAATCCACAGAGATGAACTCCTGTGCCATCTGTAGAGTTGGCGCATCAGCTCCTGGTGAGTGCGCGTGTGCGTGTGAGTAAACGGTGTGTGTACTCCGTGAGCTGCTTAGTGGAAATAACGATTCTTAACATGGACCTTGCCCTGCAGGTGTTGAGGGGATGAGGTGCGTAATCCCCTGCCATAGTAATCACGGTGACCACCCTCTGCACTGGGCCTCTGGAGACAGAGATTCAACTTAGGATGTCCGTAAGACATGCTTCTCAGGTCCACCTGGGCCTCAGAACCAGGAGGGAGGGTACCATATGGCAGGGCCACCTGAAGCCCATTTGGTTCTGACCCATAGCTGAGTCGAGAGAAGTTCAGCCAGTCCACAGAGGCTTTGCTGCCCATGAATTAGAAGTGAGAGTCCGACACAGGATGAGAACAGAATACAGTCAAATCCTCGACCAAGGTGTCTAGGATTTAAGCCCTGCTCTGGGCACAGTGCGTGTCTTAACCTGCTCCATCGTCACAACAGCCCTGGAAGGAAGACCCTCTTCTGGCCGATGTTTATAAATGAGAAAATCGAGGTGGAACCTCTGGGTCACACGGTTCATAAATGTGGAAGAGTCTGGATGTTAATTCAGACATTAATGAGATCAGGAAAACAAAATGACTTGTATCTAAGTGTTGGGGCCAGTGGTTAATTTCAAAATGTGGTCACGATCTACTGGAGAACCCTTAAGGTCTAGCATTTTAGAGGTGGAAGTGCAGAAACTCCTTCTAGGGCAGAAATACGCAGAACCCCCGGTGGAGAGTTTTCTGGGTTCTGCCGGGAAGTGCCCAGGGATGCGGTCACAGGACCCTGTGTGGCAGCCGAGGTTCTCGCCTCCCTGGCGTCTGACTCTCGGGTCTTCCACTGAGAAGCCGTAGTAGTTCCTCGTAATAGTAGCAGAAGCTATGATAGTAGTTGTTGTGGTGACAGAGATTGTCTCCTCAACCAAAGGCTATGAGGCTCCCCTAAATTCTTCAGTGAGGTCTGATTTGGGGGCTTTTGTGTTCATTTCTGCATTGTCCAATTTTAGCAAGAACCCTCCTCAGTTGGTTTAACCAGAATGCACACCCTCCATACCTGGTCACCTGCATGTCTGGTCAGTTCCATACCTGGTCACATCCACGTCTGGTCAGTTCCGTACCTGGTCACATCCACGTCTGGGGTCGGTTCCGTACCTGGTCACGTCCACGTCTGGGGTCGGTTCCGTACCTGGTCACGTCCACGTCTGGGGTCGGTTCCGTACCTGGTCACGTCCACGTCTGGGGTCGGTTCCGTACCTGGTCACGTCCACGTCTGGTCGGTTCCGTACCTGGTCACCTGCGTGTCTGGTCGGTTCCGTACCTGGTCACCTGCGTGTCTGGTCGGTTCCGTACCTGGTCACCTGCGTGTCTGGTCGGTTCCGTACCTGGTCACCTGCGTGTCTGGTCGGTTCCGTACCTGGTCACCTGCGTGTCTGGTCGGTTCCGTACCTGGTCACCTGCGTGTCTGGTCGGTTCCGTACCTGGTCACCTGCGTGTCTGGTCGGTTCCGTACCTGGTCACCTGCGTGTCTGGTCGGTTGCGTGTCTGGTCGGTTCCGTACCTGGTCACCTGCGTGTCTGGTCGGTTCCGTACCTGGTCACCTGCGTGTCTGGTCGGTTCCGTACCTGGTCACCTGCGTGTCTGGTCGGTTCCGTACCTGGTCACCTGCGTGTCTGGTCGGTTCCGTACCTGGTCACCTCCATGTCTGGTCATCTCAACATCTGATCGAGTTCCTCGTTCTCCACCACCCCCAGGTGATGTCCGGTCACCCTGCTCTGCCTTCAGCAGGAATCCGTGAAGTGGGCTTAGCCAGCATCTCCCAACCCCTGATGTTTCTCTGAGTAGTTTTCCATTCACTGACCACCGCCCCCGCAACCTGCTCCTCGGCTGTAAATGCCCACTTGCCCATGCGGTCTTTGGAGTTGACTGTGGCCCTATGCTGAGGTCTCTTTTCTCCCCTTGCAATCGTCCCAGTGAAATCTGTTTCTACTGCTTTAACTTCTGTCCTGCTCTGGTGTTCTCTTTCATAGTAGTGGTGGAAGAAGTAGCAGTCATAGTTGTTGCTGTCGTAATAATTGGAATAGGAGTGGTAGTTGTAGTCGCCGTAGTGACGATAGGGGTAATAGTTGTTGTGGTAGCAATAGCTGTGGCGTTGTGGTAGAGACGGTAGCATGGTCATCATTGTTGCCGAGGCTGTAGTTGTGATAGTTGTAAAAGTAACTGTGGTAGTGGTCGTATTTGAAGTAGTACTGATCGTCGTTGTAGGAAGAGGAGGAGAAATAATTAGAGTAGCAGAGTATACTACGCGATAGCATGTGCATATACTGCGCTCTAGCAATAGCATAGTAATTTGTTACTGTGGTACCTGTAGTTGTAGCCATAGTAACGGTTGTCGTCATAGTCACAGTGCTGCTGGTGATTTGTACAACGGTGGTCGTAGATCTAATAGTTGTCGTAGTAACCGTAGTGCCACTGATTGTTGTAATAGTTGCAGTTGCAGCAGCGGTCACTGCAGCAGTGTGTGTCATGGTGGCCGTTGTTGTAGTAGTTGTTGAAATTACGGTGGTGGTGGTGGTGGCGGTCGCCCTGATGGTAACTGTGGTCATTGTCGCGGTGGTGGTCTTGGGCATGGTGGTTGTAATAGTGGCAGTCGTTTTTGTAGCAATAGTAATGGTTGTAGTTGGGGTGGTGACAGGAGTTATAAGAGTCACAGTTGTAGCAGCACCCACTGTAGCAGCGGCGACGGTGGCAGCTGTGGTCGCAGCTGCCGTGGTCGCGGGAGCACCGCTTGCCGTCATAGCAGCAGCTGCAGCAGGACGCATCACTGTAGCAGTCATCGCTGTGGCCATTGGCGGAGTTGCTGTACTGGTGATCACCGCAGCAGCCGCTGCAGCACTCAGTCATCGTAGCGGTACCTGCCATGGTAGCGGCGGTGGTCGCCGTCGTTGGAGTCGTCGTCTTGCAGCTGTAGCAGTAAACCTGACAGTTGCAGTAGGCGTCACGCTGGGATCCATTGCTGAAACGGTTGCGGCGCTGGTGATAATGATAAGGTAGCGTCTGTCATGACCATGGTCGTAGCCGCTGTTTTAACCGTAGCAGGGGATCTAGCAGTTGTGGTGGGAGGAGTTTTTATAGCAGCAGCGATTGCAGTTGTGGTAGGAATAGGAGTTGTGACAGCAGTCGTGGTAGCAGCTCTGGCAGGAGGTGTCGCGGCGGCCAAGATGTTCGCAGTCGTGACAGCAGCATCTACTGCAGGAGTATCTGTTGTAGCAACGGTCGCGGTGGTCGTATCCGCTGTAGGATCAGTGGCTGTAGCAGTCACTGTAGTTGCTGCACTTGTCGGAATTGCTGTACTTACAATAATAGTAGTAGCAGCTGTAGTACAAACTGCTCTAGCGACTCTAGCGGTGGCAACAGTTGTAGCAGCAGCAGTAGTAGTTGTGGCGGTAAATGTTACCGTGGCAGGAGTCAACAGTTGCCATAGTAACGGCACTGGTACGAACTCCTGTAGTCATGGCAGCAGTAGCCACAGCTGTAGCGGCAGTGATGGTCGCAGCGTTGTCCCGGTGGTGCGTGTCACAGTTGTAGTCGTGTACGCGATAGTTGCAGTGGTAACTACACCCGTACGGGGTGCAGCAGTCATTGTGGTTGTGCAGTGGTTTCCGCACTAGCATCACTGACAGCACTCTCCCGTGTAAGCCGTGCTCAGGCTCGGGTGCTGCTGTAGGCGCTTTCCCCGCAGGGACTCATTGGATCCTCACCGGGACTTTTCGGGACCCGGCCCGTCCTCTGAGAGGTGGAGTGAGCTATCCGAGCCCACGCAGCTGGTACCGGGCAGAGTCTCAGCCCTGCGTCTTCCGTGCTTTGCCAGGCGTAGGAGAGATAAGCAGTAAAAACACACTTTCCAAACAATAAAATGAAAAAAGCCAAAACACCACAAAAGGAGGGATTCTTCCCGTCCTCAAAGAATTCTCCAACCCTCAGGGCCATCGTGTCCGGGGAGAAAGGGGGCAAGAAGTTGCCTGCAAAGACGTGCACCTTCAAGATTATGGATGACGCAGGTGTGTCTCTATTTGGGATTTCTCCAGGAGAAAAGTCTAGAGTTTTTGTTCGCTATGAAAGAGGTGTTTGAGGACGTCCCTGCTGGCACAGTGATTGAGAATCCACCTGCCAATGCAGGGGACACAGGTTCAAGCCCTGCTCCGGGAAGATCCCCCACGCTGAGGAGCCGCTAAGCCCGTGCACCACAACGACGGAGCCTGTGCTCTACAGCCTGCGAGCCACAACTACTGAGCCCACGTGCCACAGTGGCTGAAGCCTGCGTGCCTAGAGGCTGTGCTCTGCAACAAGAGAAGCCACCGCAGTGAGGAGCCCGTGCACCACAACGAAGAGGAGCCCCTGCTCGCTGCAACTCGAGAAAGCCCGCGTGCAGCAACGAAGACTCAACGCAGCCAAAAATAAACAAATTTATGTAAAGAAAAGAGAGTCGTTTGAATCCAGGAATTGTAACAGACCATGGAGAAAATGGTTAACCCGAGGGCATTTTGCTACCAAATGGCATTCCTCTCCTTCTCCGGAGGCAGAGAGACCCCACGAGAGAGCCGTTCCTCATTAGGAGTGGGCTTTCCCCCAGATGGCATCTCAGGGCTGCTTTGCCTTCCTTCACCCCCGGACCGCTCTCGTGATCCCAGTGACCGCAGTCAGGGAGCCCCGGGGAGCTGGGCAGCCTGAGGGTGTTACAGCACCTCTGGGATCCGAGCTCCTTTTGTAAACGGACGGGAGACCCGTTTGCATCACGACCTGGTACCCGGCGTTGCCAAGCAGCCTGGTCCCAGACGTCCCACCCCGTCGCCGCTGCGCTCTCTGCACCGCAAGCCTGGTCTCGTCGTGTTTGCTCCGCGAGGCACTGTGTGTCCTGCAGGGCCGGCTCCTGAGCGCGTTTGCATCTTCCCGATACGAGCCGCTTATGACGTAGACCCTCTCTCTGGTTTGCACCAGGATGATAGGTGGTCTGACCTGGAAGGGACTTTGGGGACCTCCCTTTTCAGATGGAAAAGCCAAAGTCCACACCGGCTCTGTGATATATTTGGTAACATGACCGTGTCTGAGGCCTTTTAATGCAAGAGCATGTCAGTGACTATTGGGCTTGGATTTACGCATTTACAGGCTGCCTGGAATCCTTAGGTGTAGGTGCGTTTATGTGTGTAACACACACATACGCATGTAAACATACACGCCCCCCACCACACGTTGCACACAGATTTACGCAGACATACACACGTGTACCAGTGCACTTTGTCGGTTAAAAGTATTTTTTATTTATTGAAAGCATAACTCTTCTTTTTAACACTGTAACTTTTAAAAAATTTTATTTATTTTTTGGCTGCATTGGGTCTTTGTTGCTGCACCTGGGGTTTCTTTAGTTGTGCCAAGTGGAGGCTACTCTTCGTTGTGGTGCGCGGGCTTCTCTTGCTGTGGAGCAGTGCATGGGCTTCTCATTGCGGTGGCTTCTCTTGCTGTGGAGCACGGGCTCTAGGTGTGTGGGCTTCAGTAGTTGTGGCTCTCAGGCCCAGTCGTTGTGGCACACGGGCTTAGTTGCTCTGCGGCATGTGGGATCTTCCCGGACCAGGGATGGAACCCGTGTCCCCTGCATTGGCAGGTAGATTCTTAACCCCTGTGCCACCAGGGACACCCCAAAAGCATAACTATTGAAGTATATTAACTAAAGTATATCTTGCATCCACTCATTGGACAGCCCGTCTCAATATATTTTGAAATATTTTTATCACACACGACTTTGTCCAAACAGGTGAGGTCAGAAAGCTTATTCTTTTTTGTTCCAATGTCGCAGAAGTGGGACGTTAAGAAGACAGCAGTTAAGTGTCGCACGTCCCCCAAAGGACCAGATTCTTGCATTTGGAATCGTTTCCCATGTGACGTCTTTCTCTTCCTTTACGCGGGACCCCTGCCCACTGCTCCCCGGGAAGGGAGAAATAGGCCTTTTGGTATCACACACGCACAATGATGTTTAACCAGACATCCGGGCGCCCCCGTGACTAGTCAAGTTGAAACAGGAAATTAACCCTCACGGGTATCCTACGCAGTTTCCTTTCTCCTCTAATCGCTGAGAAAGATGGAACCCTGGAGAGAGCGCGACAGCTCAGACATTAAGGATGAGGAGAAACCCTGGCAGGTGTTCTGTTTAGGGCTTTCTCCCCGCCTCTTTTCCTGCAAGGGCTGCTGAATCCTGAGTGGCTTGATCTCGTTCTCTTGGTTGGTGTCTGCTTTCACGTTTTGGAAAAGTGATTACCCGTGAGTGGATTTTTTAAGTTTGAAATAACGGTCCAGGTGTTTACAGAGACACTCCCCTGCGTGCAGGGGTCAGAAAAGGCTCCCCAGAGACAGCCCAGCCGACACCTGCAGGGGGAAAGGACGCCGTCCGCCGTGAGGCGGAGGGTCCAGGCAGGAAGACCGGTTCCTCTCTTCAGGACCTGGAGCAGTGCAGGCTGGTTCAGGGCAGATTCAGGGAAGGGTCTGGGGGCGGGGCGTGCCGCGCACGGGACGGGGAAGAGCTGGGCGAAGAGGGAGACGCAGTTTTGGGCAGAAGGCGGGGATTCTGTCACCAAGTAGCTGATGACGAAGCCATTCAGTCCCTCCGTCTTAACCTAGCCAGTGACCGTTGCCCGGTGTCTGGCTGCACCTGGGAGACATTTGAGCTGGAGTCCGTGCAGTTGGGTTACCTGTCACCCCTGCAGGTGTGCTGCCGAATACCAGCCCGCAGTGGACTCAGACACTGTATCTGTCAGGGTTCTGCAGGGAAACAGAATTAATGGAATCCGTCTGTCTGTCTGTCTACCTACCTACCTACCTCTGTCTACCACCTATCATCCATCTGTCTACCCATTCATCTACTATCATATATCTACCTATCTATCCATCCATCCATTCACCTATCATTCATCTATCCACCCATCATATCTGTCTGTCTACCTACCTATCAATCATCTATCCATCTATACCTATATCTATCTACCTATCTATCCATCCATCCATTCACCTATCATTCATCTATCCATCCATCATATCTGTCTATCTACCTACCTATCAATCATCTATCCATCTATACCTATATCTATCTACCTATCTATCCATCCATCCATTCACCTATCATTCATCTATCCACCCATCATATCTGTCTATCTACCTACCTACCTACCTATCAATCATCTATCCATCTATACCTATATCTATCTACCTATCTATCCATCCATCCACCCACCCATCCATCCATTCACCTATCAATCATCTATCCACCCATCATACCTACCTACCTACCTATCAATCATCTATCCATCTATACCTATACATCTGTCTATCTTTATCTATTACCTATCTACCTATCAATCATCTGTCTATACCTGTACCTATATCTGTGTATCTGTCCATCTACAGAAAGAGAGATTTATTTTAAGGAATTGGCTCATGCAAAAGTGGGGAGATGGCAAGTCCAAAACCTTCAGGGTAGACCAGCAGTCTGAAGACCCCAGCAGAGAGCTGATGAGACAGCTGAAGCCCAGAGACCAGCTGCTGGCAGAATTCCTTTCTGCTCAGGGAAGATGAGTCTTTATGCTCTGGAGGCCTTCAACCGATGAGACGAGGCCCACCCACACCGGGGAGGGCAACCTGCTTTACTCTAAGTGCACCAATTTAAAATTTAATCTTGGGGGGAGCTTCCCTGGTGGCACAGTGGTTAAGAACCTGCCTGCCAATGCAGGGGACACGGGTTCCAGCCCAGGTCCAGGAAGATCCCACAGGCCTTGGGGCAAAGAAGCCCGTGCACCACAACTACTGAGCCTGTGCTCTAGAGCCCACGAGCCACAGCTGCTGAACCCACGTGCTATAACTGCTGAAGCCCATGGGCCTAGAGCCCATGCTCTGCAACAAGAGAAGCCACCACAATGAGAAGCCCGCGCACCGCAATGAAGAGTAGCCCCCGCTCCCTGCAACTAGAGAAAGCCCACGCACAGCAACAAAGACCCAACACAACCAAAAATAAATAAATAAAATAAATAAATCTATTCGTTAATCTCAAGACATCCCCGGTGGTCCACAGGTTAAGACGTCACCTTCCAATGCAGGAGGGTGCAGGTTCCATCCCTGGTCAGGGAGCTGAGATCCCACATGCTCTCGTGGCCAAAACATCAAAGCAAAACAGAAGCAATATTTTAACAAATCCAATAAAGACTTTAAAAATGATCCACATCAAAAAAAATCTTCAAAAAAAGTCAATCTCATACATAAAAACACTCTCACAGATACATCCTGAATGTTCGGCCATAGATCTGGGTACCATGGCTCAGTTGACCTACAGAATCAGCCGTCACGTTGCTACTCCCCATTCAGGGAGAGACCATGACGAAATGACTGAAGACTTGGCTGGGGGGCAAGAGCCCGAACCTCCCAGACAGAAACGTCACGGCGGTGCTCCTCGCCCGACAGGGCTAGCACGTCTCATTAACTCCGTATTCCTCGCCAAGCACCATAACGCATCTTTCTGCTCATTCACCTGGCGTTTTATAATTGCTTAAAGGTATAGACATCCCCACCCGTTCTTTATCCTAAAGGCTCAAAAATACGATGGCACCCTGGTGCATATCGTGGCAAAAAAATATTTTTTCTCCACGGATCATTTTTGCAGAAACGAGGCAGAAGACATCAGAGATCACTTAAGGCGTCTCCAACGTTACTGTGTACATGATTCCCTGGGGTGGGGGTGGCGGGGTTCTTGTGAAAATATAGGTAGTGACCCAGCAGGTCTGGGGCGGGGTGAGATGTCTGCACTTCTAGCAAGCTCCCAGGTGAGGCCGATGGTTCTGGCCCTTGGCGCGTCCGTGGGTAGATCTTTACCCTCTGAAACTCAGGACAGTGCTGCACCCGGCACAAGCAAATCTCTTCCTCTCTGGTCCCTGTGGAGACCCTTCACCTGAGCTTCTGTACGTCCTTGGGGAGCGTCCAAACAAGGTATTGCCTGAACGCCGGGAGGCCAGGTGCGCTGGAAGGCTGCGGCCACCCAGGCCATCTTCTGGGCTGTTTGCTTTGTGCGGTCAGGCAGGGAGCTCATTCACCACGTGACATCCCGTTATGGCCAGTGCGTGAACGTTCCCAAGGCTTGGGCAAAACTATCCACCCAGTTAAAATGCTCTCGTGGTACAGCAAGAAGAGGCCGCGAACAAGGCAGCCCGGATGCGGACGCAGCGTAGGGAAACAGACACCTGCCCACTCTCCTGGTCCAGGCACACGAGACCACTCCTGATGCCCAGCTATGCCCTCCACTGCACTGACTCTGCCTCGTTTACAAGCAGCCTAAGTGCTATAGTGTGTCTTCCACTCTGAGCCCACACACCTGGCACTGCCGACTTGAAAAACCCTAAAATTTACCCCAAATTCTGTTCCTCTGGATTCCTTAATGCACGTGAAAATTAAATTATACTAACTGTTAATATAATTAACGGAGCTACCATTTTATGCCCACCACGTGTATATATGTTTATATTTATAAATATGTACATTTAGTATATTTAATTACATTTATATAAAAACATAAATATATATGACTTCTAAAACTAAGAAACAATATATATGACTCCAGAACTCTCTCCAAAACGGAGATCGGATGAATTCCTTCTGTCTTAAGCCGCCAGTTTGGGGTATTTTATTACAACAGCCCCAGGAAACCAACACGCAACCTAAATATCTTCGCAGAGGGAAATATCACATCAATATGAGCGTAGCTGCCTCACAGATTACAACTTGGTGATTAAAATGCTTGTGATGAGATATAGGAGAAAAGTCAGATTTCTCCGGGAAGCACTCTGTGCAGGAGGCTTGGGGGATGGATGTGTTAGGGCAGGTTTGCTTCGGAGCTGTTTCTGGTGTGGTTTGCAAGCCGCTCTAATGAAAGCCGCACCAGGACCTCACAGCTGGTGGGAGATTGTGCTGTGATTCCTGGTGGCTGCAGAGCTACCCGACGCCTTCTGTGTTCACCACGAAGACGCTGATGAGGAGAGGGAGGCGGCCCTGCTTGGATGTGGCTGGACCCACGCCCTAGAGTTGGCTGCGTGATCTTCAAAGCACGAAGCAAGGAGAGATGCCCTCATCCCCTGCAGCGGGCGCAAACCCTGCTGGCTTGGTGTGCTCCGCACCCAAGTCACCAATATTCCTCTTAGAAAGTGTCGACTGAAAGAAAAAAAAAAAAAAAAAAGCAGAACATGAGAGTTGTGAGTTAAGTTTGCTTTTTTAAAACCAATTAATTATTGGCTGTGTTGAGTCTTTGTTGCGGCGCATGGGCTTTCTCTCGTTGTGGCGAGCGGGGGCTGCTCTTCGTTGCGGTGGCTTCTCTTGTTGTGGAGCACGGGCTGTAAGCGCGTGGGCTTCAGTAGTTGTGGCTCGAGGGCTCTCGAGCGCTGTGACGCACGGGTTTAGTTGCTCTGCAGCCTGTGGGATCTTCCCGGACCAGGGATGGAACCCGTGTCCCCACACCCCCTGGGAATTCCCTGCCACTTCCATGAACAGAGACCTGTCTTCCGATGCAAGCCGTGACTCTTTGTTGGAAGGCTATCCTGAGCGCTGAAACCCATGTTGCCTGCCGGAGTGACAAGCTGGAAATCTGGGAAAGTCACGTAGCCCCGCCGGTTACGAATGAACACAGGGTATACATACCCCAGCTCCCTCACCTCTCAGCCAGGATCACCCCAGGAGGGTGTTTTATGGTGCCTCTCAGGGCATCCCTATATTAAGCTCCAGTCCCCTCGATGTGGCTGGCTTGGTAATTCCCCCCCTCCTCGGCTACGTCCCTTCCTTGTGTGACCTCCCCACCCCCGCCACCGGACCTCCTGCCCCTTCCTGCATTCAATCCTCAACCCAGGCTCTGCTTCTGCGGGAAAGCTAGCTGAGCCACCTGACCTAGGTACAAACAGGATCCATCTGACTGCTGTGTTGAGAACAGACGGTGATGCAGGAGGGACTGGTGGCAGGTCTTGGATGTTGCGGTTGCCAGGGCAACCGAGGTGGTGGCATCTTGGACCAGCCGGGAGATGGAGGTGGGGTGCTGAGAAGCAGGCTCACAGTGGGGCTTGCTGGTGAATGGAATAAATAGATGGAGGGAACCTGTGGGCTTGTCTGGGCTTCTCGTTTCCTTGCCGAGGCCGCCCTGTTCTCGATGGTTGCTTTTTCCTCTCCCCCCGTGCTGTCTCCAGCTCTCCCCCACACCCGGCACCTCAGTCGGCCTCCTTCAACAGTATTGCAGACTTTAATTCAGCGCAAGGCTTTTGTGGAGCACAGTGTAGGTGTTAGACACTCAGCCAGGTACCAGGGAGACAGAGATGAATACTTCCCGTCCCATGTGTGAGGAACAGATGCAGCAGTGTAAAACTGCACCAGGTCTGTCTGATGCGAAGACCGGTTTGGGGAAATAAAACTTGTCAGTCTTCTTCTGAGTGGTGTTTTGTTGTTGTTGTTGTTGTTGTTTCATGAAAGCATAGTTGATTTACACTACAGTTAGTTTCAGGTGAACAGCAAAGGGATTCAGTTTTATATATATATATATTCTTTTTCAGATTCTTTTCCATTACAGGTTATTACACGATATTGAATGTAGTTCCCAGTGCTGTACAGTAGGATATAGTAGTGTGTGTATGTTAATTCCACATTCCTAATTTATTCCCCTCCGCTTTCCCCTTTGGTAACCACACGTCTGTTCTCTGTGCGAGTCTGTTTCGTACATAAGTTCATTTGTGTCGTATTTTAGATTCCACACAGAAGTGATATATGGGATTTGTCTTTCTCTGTCTGACGGACTTCGCTTAGTGTGACCATCTCTAGGTCCATCCATGCTGCTGCAAATGGCATTATTTCATTCTTTTTTATGGCTGAGTAATATTCCATTGTATATCTGCACCACATCTTTTTTTTTTAAATCCAGGTCTCTTTTTCCTGTGCAAATACGAATGTAGGCAAAATTAATAGTTGAGGCTTTTTAAAATATATGCATTTTGATAACACGTTGCTAGTTACATTTTGCACCACATCTTCTTTATCCACTCATCTACCAGTGGACACTGAGGTTGCTTCCATGTCCTGGCTAATGTAAACAGTGCATCTGTGAACACTGGGGTGCATGTGTCTTTTCAAATTAGAGTTTTTCCAGATATATGCCCGGGAGTGGGACTGCTGGGTCATAGGGTAGCTCTATGTTTAGTTTTCTGAGGACCCTCCATACTGTTCTCCATCGTGGCTGCACCAGTTTATATTCCCGCCAACAGTGTAGGAGGGCTCCCTCTTCTCCATACCCTCTCCGGCATTTGTTATTTGTAGACTTTTTGATGATGGCTCTTCTGACCTGTGTGAGGTAGTACCTCATTTTAGTTTTGATTTGCATTTCTCTAATAATTAGTGATGTTGAGCAGCTTTGCATGTGCCTGTTGGCCATCTGTCTGTCTTCTTTGGAGAAATGTCTGTTTAGGCTTCTTGCCCATTTTTTGATTGGGTTGTTTATTTTTTTGTTACTGAGTTGTAGGAGCTGTTTGTGTATTTTGGAAACTAGGCCCTTGTTGGTTGTATCATTTGCAAATATCTTGTTCTAGTCCATAGATGTTTGTTTTGCTTTTGATTTCCTTTGCTGTGCAGAAGCTTTCAGTTTGATTAGGTCCCATTTGTTTATTTTCACGCTTATTTCTTTTCCCTTGGGAGACCTAAGAAAACATTGGTACGATTTATGTCAGAGAATGCTTTGCCTGTGGTCTCTTCCAGGAGTTTTATGGTGTCATGTCGTATATTTAAGTCTGTACGCCATTTTGGGCTTATTTTTGTGTATGGCGTGAGGGGGTGTTCTAACCATTGATTTACATGCTGAGCAGTGTTTGTGAACGTCTGTCTTTATATAAAATGCAATGGGTATATATTTATGTTTATGTCTCCTGACGCATAGATGTGTAGAGTGTGTGTGTGTAGTGTGTGTGTAGAGTATGTGTATAGTATGTGTGTAGTGTGTGCGTAGTGTGTGTAATGTGTGTGTGTAGAGTGTGTGTAGTGTGTGCGGTGTGTGTGTAGTGTATATATACACACACAAATCATAAATAGCTGCCTTCTAATTAACTGAAGGAGGTTGGTTTGCACTGTGCATGCACCTTCATAAACAGAAAAATGTTCATCTGAAGTAGATCACCAATACAGCTGTCATTTGTATAATACATGCTAATTTTCAAGGAACGAATGTAGCTCATTTATCTCTTGTGAGGCTACATGCCCCCCCCCCCCCCCGCACCGTCCCATCCCCCGCACCATCATTTCCACGTTACAGAAGTTGAGCCTCACCCAAGGTCACAGACCTAATAATTAACCACGCTGACCACTCACCCCCCGTACCTCCCGAGGCAAAGCACTTTCCGCTCTCTGCCCACTCCCCCACCACAGGCCAGAACCCTTCCTTCAGAGACAGACACCGCGTGCCTTCCCTCTCCTCCTCTCTACGTGCCCCCTGGAAAGGGGAGCCATCCTGCTGCACCAGGAGGACAGGGGCCAGAACTAGGGCTGCAGGAGCAGGGAGAGGCCAGGACCCTGCTTTCCGAGGACGGACACCAGCCCCGGACCACGTCCCTCGGGGTCAGCCTCACGTGAGAGAGAATCTCGTTTCCATCCTTTCTGAGCCCTTTTGTTTCAGGGCTTCTGTTCCTGCCAGCCCTAATCCTGGTGCAGCCTTCAGGCTCCACGGACCCTGCAGCCCACGCCCTCCTCCCACATCTGTGCACACAGGACAGACCCTCCATCCTCACTCCTCTGAAGGCAGCTTAGCCATTTCCATAATCTGATTTGCTTTTAAATCTGTGCTGGAAAGGATAAAAGCAGTGGCCTTCGAGGGCAGCCCTGGGTCAAAGCCACCCAGGTGCACCAGGTAAGAACGCTGGGGGTGAGTGTGTGTTTGCAAAGCGCTGGCTCATCTGACGGATGTCTGGGAGAGCCATGAAGCAGTATTTCTAAACAATCCAATTTACTCTAAAGTGCACATTTTCCATCTCTGGCCTGGATCCAGGCGGCAAAGAAAGTGAGCTTGGGCTTGTGGCTTCCTTTCTCACTCATCCCAGGTTGATCGTTGCCGATACATGAGATCGAAGCTTCCAGACCATCAGCCGGTAAAGCCTCCTGGGAAAGCGAATATTAAACCATCACTGGAGGCCGGCTGGACGTGGGAGGGGGCGGGGTGGTGCCCACGAGGGCATCCCTGCCTCTTAGCCTCGCCCTTCTGTGACTGCGTGGTCCTTGCATGGGGCGTGGGGGATGCAGCTCTGGCAGGACCACAGATCCTAGGAATAAGTCCAGCATCTCGGGGGGTTTTTCTCACTCCGTGAGATGCCAGTTATCAGAGGCCGTAAGGTTTGAGGCCGGGTGATGGGGTCATGTCAGAGGGAGAAGATCTTTTTTGTTTTTAATTGAACTATAGTTGATTTACAATCATGCGTGAGTTTCAGGTGTCCAGCAAAGTGAATCAGTTATTTTTTGCAGGTTATTTTCCCTTATACGTTAATACAAAATATTGAGCCGTGTTCCCTGTGCAATACAGTAGGCCCTTGTTGGTGATCTATTTCATATCTAGTGGTGTGTATCTTTGTTAATCCCAAAGTCCTAATTTATCTGTCCCCACCTTTCCCCTCTGGTAACCATAAGTTTATTTTCTATGTCTGTGGGTCTGTTTTGTAAATAAGTTTGTATCATTTTTCTTAGATTCTGCATATAAGTGATATCATATGACATTTGTCTTTCTCTGTCTGACTTACTTCACTTAGTATGATAACCTCTCGCTCCATCCATGTTGCTACAAATGGCATTGTTTCATTCTCTTTTATGGCTAATATCCCATTGTATATCTGCACCACATCTTCTTTATCCATTCATCTGTTGATAGACATTTAGGTTGTTTCCATATCTCGGCTATTGTGAACAGTGCTGCTGTGAACATTGCGGTGCGTGTATCTTTTCCAATTATGGTTTTCTCCAGATACACGCCCAGAAGTACGATTGCTGGTTGTGTTAATTCTATGTTTAGTTTTCTAAGGGACCTCCATCCTGTTCTCCATCGTGGCTGCACCAACTGACGTTCCCTCCAGCAGTGTAGGAGCGCTCTCTTTTCTCCGCATCCTGGGAGGGCCCTTCTTCATAGCCGCTGAGCTGTGCTGCAAGCTGCTTGGGGCCCGGAACACATCCCTGGAGTTCTGAGCCAGGGCAGGGCTGACGTCACTGGGCAAACGACACCCTCAGTGGTAGGATGTCTGTGCAAAAGCTTTCTGGGGAAGACATGAAGGTGGTTCTGCCACTGACCTTCCAGGGGGCAGGAGGATGCGTCGGAAAAGCAGGGAGAGCTGGCCGTGGGCTGGTCCCTCACGGTGCTGGGAGCAAAGCCGGCTCAGTGTTTACCAGAGAGAGACATCTGGGTCTTTCCTGCCAACAGTTCAAATTAGTCTTGCAGAGAGCCAGGATTTCATGCAGTCCGAAGAAAATGGGATTAAGGGAGGAGCACATCGGAAAGGGCTACTGGAAAAAATTCCAGAAGGCGTAACAAGATGCTTTTAAAAGACAGTTTTACAGGAGTGTAGTGAGATGGGGGTGGGGTGCATGCGAGAGGTTTATTTTGTGACTAGAGTGAGACAGACGGGCCGAGCCGTCATGGCACTTGGTGGGGTGTGCTCTGAAGGAATGTCATCAGTGCTCTCATCCTAAGACAAATATATCCCAACTCAAAATATCTTCTGTACAGGACTTCCCTGGCAGTCCAGTGGTTAAGCCTCGGTGCCTCCAGTGCAGGGGTGGGGACGGGTTCCGTCCGTGGTCGGGGGAACTAAGACCCCGCCACGTGCTACGGCTGGAAAAAAACAAACAAAAAAACTCTTCAGTATGATTGCAACATGAAATTCACATCACTCTGTGTTCCTTTCTCAGTCAGCATAATTCCTTGTCTCTGAGGACCTCTGATTTTACAGTCAGGCTTTATCATCGTAAAACATGCAGACGTGGGTATTAGCGGAGGCTGCTGTAACCGGACACCCCAGACTGGGCAGCTTAAACGATGGAAACTTATGTCTCATGGTTCTGGAGGCTGGGAGTCTGAGATCCCGGCGTGGAGAGACTCAGTTCCTGGTGAGGCTTTCTTGTTGGCTGACAGATGATACCTTACCTGGGTATCCTCGTGTGGTAGAGAGAGAGACAGAGACACAGGGGAAGAGAGAGACCCTATATCCTGTTATAACCTTGTTTTACCTTAATTACTTCTTTACTCCACATACTGCTACGCTGCGGGGTTAGGGCTTCAACTTGTGACTTTTGAGGGGATGTAGATCCTTCCATAGCGACATGGCTTGAGATAAACATGCAGGAATGTCACAGCCCAGCAGGGGCATCTCGGCTCCCTACCTCATTCCCTTTGGGAATGGGAACCCTTCCCAGGAAGGCTGAGAAGCCTGCGGGTCTCAGTCCCCTCCCCCTCCCCCCCATTTCTAGAGCCCTTCATTTCCCTAGGCTCAGGGTGCCCTGTTCTGCACCCCTGAGCATCCCTGCCCAGGTTCTGGTCCCGGAAGGCCACCGGCCGCCCTAGAAGCAGGAGGTCAGTGCAGGGAATCCTCGGCCGCCAGCCTCCCCCCCCCCACCCCAGGGGAGGTGCAGTAGGAAACAACCAGCCCCCTCCCTCAGCCCGCTCACCTCCCGCACGCGGTCCAGGGCGCCGGGGTTTCCAGAGCAGTTCCGTCCAACCCCCTGCAGCGCTGCCTGGCCTGGTGCGCAGCCCTGGCCCTCCCATCCCTTTCCCTCACCCCAGACACGCCCAGATCTGCACCTCAGCCTCTTGTGAGCTGAGACACCCCAGCCAAGACCATCAGCAGAGCTCCTGGAAAAAGAAACCCGCCCTGGATAGTCACCCAAGAGGAAACAACACACATAGCGTCCGGACATCCACCTCCATTCATTCAACGCCTATGAGAAAAGCCAGGTCTATTAACAAAAGCGTTAACTGCTTCCCTTTGAGTGAGGTATCCTTGGTAATGGCCAGGGCTGGTTTTTTGCTGTTTTTTTTTTTTCCCCTTGTGCAGATACGGCCGGAACAGCTGCAAGGAAACGCAGTTGGCCTGGACGCGGGGGAGGGGGTTACACTTAGGGTTGGGGGTTTCCTCTGTAATGGCTCCATCATTATGTAAATATCACCAGCAACGTGAATAGAGGATGCGAAATGCAATCTAATCCTTTAAAAGTCATTTTTTACCACTTATTTTTAACCTTTGTGTTTTTAATCACTTTTAAATCATTTTTTAAAAATCACTTTATCATCTTTTTTCTCATTTGTATCATTGTGAATCCTACTTATTCTTTAATGCCTGTTTATATTTTTGTGGCTCTGCCACGTGGCCTGTGGGATCTTAGTTCCCCAACCAGGGATTGAACCCAGGCCACGGCAGTGACAGCGCCGAGTCCTACTAACCCCTGGACCGCCAGGAAGTCCCCGTTCTTAGTTTAAAATGACTTTTATCACTTATAGTGTTTTTAACGGTTTTTGGTTTTTTTTTTTATCATTTTAAATCATTTTACCATCTTTTTGTCATGTTATTTTTGTATGATTCTAATTTTAACATCATTTTTATCCCTTAAAATTTTTAACCTTTTTTTCTGTGATCATTATAATAGTCTACAGTCTTACCCATCTGTGTCATTTTTCTCATTTTCAAATCATTTTTAATCCCTTAAAAAGTATTTTTAACCTTTTTTGTATTTTTTGTTTTAAATCATTATTTAAAAATCGTCTTACCATCTTTGTCACCTTTACCATTTTTGAATCAGCCTCATTTAAAAATCCTTTTAAGCATTTAAAATCATTTCTCATGTAAAGGTCATTTTTATCATTTTCATATTTCTGTCATTTTAAAATCATTTTATTTAACAGGCGCCATCATTTTTGTCAAAGTGGGGCCTGTAGAGATAGAAATAAAGTAGTGCAGAAGCGCAGGGGAGGAAGAAGAGCAGCCCCCCACCCGGTCCTTTCCCATCTTCAGCCCTCCACCCCACCCCCACCCCCGCTTTTAACCATTTATGCTCCTTCTCTCCTGGTTTCTGCTTCCCTACCTCAGACAGGATGCTCCTTGTCCTTGAACCAGGTGACACACCAGCAGGAAGTTGCACGGACAGGAAACCAAGGACCACTGGAAAAGGACAATTACTTGGTCGAGGCGAAGGGATGGTGCCCAGCTGGAGAAGCACCCAGGCTCCCAACAGCGTGCACTGGTCCGTCCGGTGGGTCTGAATGAGCAAGGGCGGGAAGTGGGTGATACAGAAGGGCAGGAGGGGCTGTGGGAGCGGTGCTTTCGTTGTTTTATTTTTAAAGATTTTTTTTTTGGGGGGTGCGGACCATTTTTTATTTATTTTTTTTATGGACCATTTTTTAAAGTCTTTATTGATTGTGGTACAATATTGCGTCTGTGTTTCATGTGTTGGTTTCTTGGCCTGTGAGGCCTGTGGGCTCTTGGCTCCCCGACCAGGGATGGAACCCACAGCCCCTGCATGGGAAGGCGAGGTCTTAACCCCTGGCCCGCCAGGGACGTCCCCTGGGAGCAGTGGTTTTTGGTGGAGGGTGCACGTACCCTCGCATCTCCCCCCCTTGCTGCTGGGCATCTCTGCCCGCATCCGACAGGCGGCCCCGTGCTGAGGTCTGCGGGGCAAAGAGCAGAGTGGACCGGGATGCAAAAGGGGTGAACAGAACACCCACCGTCCTCTCTGCCCCCATTTGTCCATGGAAGGAATCGCCTGCTGCCTCCCTGAGGGGAGAGATGAGGATCTGCTGATGGAGGTTGCTCTGCCATCCACTCAGCTTTTGACACATAGTGGACTTTTTTTTTTTTTATTGGAGTAGAGTTGATTTACAATGTTTAGCTTCAGGGGTACAGCACAGTGGTTGTTATACATACACAGGCATCTGTTCTTTTTCAGAACCTTTTCCATGATAGGTTATTACCAAATATCGAGGAGAGTTCCCTGTGCTACACAGTAGGACCTTGTGGGTGATCTATTTCATAGAGAGTCGTGTGTATCTGTTCATCCCAAACTTATTTATGCCCTCCCCTCCAGCCTTCACCTTTGGTAACTGTAAGTTTGTTTTCTCTGCCTGGGAGTCTGTTTCTGCTTCGTACATAAGTTCACGTGTATCATTTTTCAGATTCCACATATAAGTGATAGATGATGTTTGTCTTTGATTTCATTTAGTATGATAATCACTAGGTCCATCCCTGGTGCTGCAAAGGGCATTATTTCTTTCGTTTTTACAGCTGAGTCACGTTCCATGGTGTACATGTGCCCCATCTTCTTTATCCGTTCCTCTGTGGGTAGACACTGAGGTTGCGTCCACGTCCTGGCTGTTGTAAATGGTGCATGTGTCTTTTCAAATTACACTTTTCTCCGGATATATGCCCAGGAGTGGGATTGCTGGGTCACATGGTAGTTCTATTTTTAGCTTTGTAAGGAACCTCCATCCTGTTCTCCATAGTGGCTGCACCAGTTTACATCCCCACCTGCAGTGCAGGAGGGGTCCCTTTTCTCCACACCCTCCCCAGCATTTATTGTTTGTAGACTTGCTGATGACAGCTATTCAGACCCCAGACCCGTGTGAGGTGATTCCTCTTTGTGGTTCTGATCTGCATTTCTCTGATAATTAGAGATGCGGAGCAGCTTTTCATGTGCCTCTTGGCCATCTGCGTGTCTTATTTGGAGAAATGCCTATTGAGGTCTTCTGTCCACTTTTCGATTCGGTTTTTTGTTGCTGTGCGAGCTGTCTGTATATTTTGGAAATTAAGCCCTCAGTCACATTGTTTGCAAATATTCTCTCCCACTCCATAGCTTGTCTTTTTGTTTTGTATGCTCTCCTTTGCTGAGCGAAAGCTTTTAAGTTTGATTCGGTCCCATTTGTTTATTTTTGCTTTTATTTCTGTCGCCTCAGGAGACTAACCCAAGAAAACATTGCTACGATTTGTAACAGAGAATGCTTTTGCCTGCGTTCCGTTCTAGGAGTCTCAGGGTGCCATGGCTTCTATTTAAGGCTTTAAGCCATTTTGAGTTTATGTAGGGTGTGAGGGTGTGTTCTAACTTCATTGATTTACATGTTGGCTGTGCAGCTTTCCCAGCACCACTGGCTAAAGAAACTATCTTTTCTCCATCGTGTATTCTTGCCTCTGTCAGAGATGAATTGACCACAGGTGTGTGCATTGATTTCTGGGCTCTTAAAGATGCAGAAAAACAGTATAAGAACTAAAGAGGTTTTGGGGAATCTACCAAGGAGTCCAGAGCTGAGGGACAGCGTAAGGCATGTTGAGACGCCCACGGTGGATGACGAAGCTGTGGTCTGCTGAATAACGTCCCCAAAGATGTCCACGTCCTGATCCCCGTGGGGTAGAGAGAATAACATCCCCAAACGTGTCCATCTTCTAATCCCCAAACCTTGTGAATATGTGAAGTTACGTAGCAAAAGGGACTTTGCAGATGTGGTCAGGTTTAAGGGCCTTGAGATGCAGAGATGACCTAGATTTTACAGGTGGTCCAGTCTCATCAGGAAGTCAGAGGACTATTTGATTACAAGATGCTGAGCTGTTCCTTTTGATGGTCGAGAAAGGGACCCCAGATTGCAGCAGCACCTCCAGAAGCTGCAAAAGGCAGGACACAGGCTCTGTCCTGGAGCCTCCAGGAGAAACCAGCCCTGCAGACACCTTGATTTTTAGAGCTCTGGGCTTGAAAACGATAAGACGGCACACTTTTTGTTCTTTGAAGCTACCAAGTCCTTGGTACTTTCTTAACGTGGCCACAGGAACCTCGTACAGAATCCAAGGATGCTGAACAGTGGGTAGCTGGCGCGTTCAGGGAAGAAATGACCTAGGAAGATTTGATGACTAGGACAGAGGAGACATAGAAAGCATAGGGAGAAAGATCTATTTTTCAACCTATTGATTTTCACAGCTGTCTGGCGAGCATCTCCCTAGGAGACTGCAGGAAGGCAGGCCTCAAGTCTCTCTGGCTCGCCTTCAGAAGGGGAGCAGTACCTCTAGCTCCTGCCACCGCCCCCCCGCCCCAGCTCGCTCTCTGAGAAGCTGCTGGAGGAGGGTGGCCGTGTCAGCAGTCACGGGAGGACGCACGTCTCTCCAGGGTTCCCATCTAGTTCCCGACATCCTGGCATCCGGAACACGGAGCTTGTTATCAATTACTGTCTAATTCCAATGGATCACGCCCACCCCTGCCGTTCTCCCTGAAGCAGATGCTGGAGCTGAAATGGTCTGGGTACCTGTGGAGACAACGTGCACCTACTTCGTGCCGGTAGACACAGACAGTGGCGGCTCGCCTGCCCTCCTTGTCCTCCGCATGGGCTCCCGAATGGCCTCTGTCACCTCTGGGTTCCTTCAGCCAGGTTCTCCAAGAAAAACGCCTGAACGAGAACATACGGCCAAGGAGCAGGGCGTGAAGGTCAAGGCAGCCGCTGAGTCCGGGCAGGGGTTCTGCCTTGCGATTGAACTTCAGAGCCCTGGGGGGTTCCTGCAACAGGAATGCAGTCCCCACGTCCCACCTTCTGAGCTCTGGGGTCGCGGAAGAGGCAGCCCAGCTGTGGCCTTTCCAGCCCACGAGAAAGATGCCATCCACCCCGGGGGCTGGGGGGGCCGTGCTTGTGGACACCAGATACCCCTCCTGCTTCCTGCTTCTGTGCGCCCTTACGCAAATCATTTGCCTCTTTACTTTCTCTGCAAGACGGGAGGCCTGTGGGCTAAGCTATGTCCCCCTAAAATCCATATGTCACAGCTCTCATCCCAGGACCTCAGGATGGGGCTGTATTTGGAGACGGGGTCTTTAAAGAGGGGATGGAGGTCACATGAGGTCACTAGGGTGGGACCTGATCCCATAGGACTGGGGTCCTTACAAGAGGAGGAGGTCAGGACACAGACACAACAGAGGGACGACCCTGGGAGGACGCAGGGAGGAGACGGCCGTCTCCACGCCCAGGAGAGAGGCCTCGGGAGGAACCAGCCCTGCCCATGCCTGGGTCTCAGGGTCCAGCCCCAGGACTGGGGGACATAACTGCCTGCTGTTTAAGCCGCCTGGTCTGCTGTATTCGGTTCTGGCAGCCCAAGCAAACCCATCCAGTGAGTTACAACAACCACTTAATATGTATCTGTTTACCTAGCTACCCAAGTGTGTGTGTATATATTCAATTGTGTATATGTGTACCCAAGTATGTCCAGTGGTGACATTTAAAGCACATGCATCTGAACATGCATGCATCTGAACATGTGGTGTTCACTGCCACTTTTTTTTTAAATGTATGTTTTTTATGTATTTATTTATTGGCTGCGTTGGGTCTCTTGCTGTGCGTGGGCTTTCTCTAGTTGCAGCGAGCAGGCTTCTCATTGCAGTGGCTTCTCTTGTTGCAGAGCACAGGCTCTAGGCACGCGGGCTCTGTAGTTGTGGCGCACGGGCTTCGTTGCTCCCCAGCTGTGGGATCTTCCCGGATCAGGGATGGAACCCGAGTCCCCTGCGTGGGCAGGCGGATTCTTAACCACTGAACCACCAGGGAAGTCCTGCCAATTGTACTTTCATTTAGAAAATGGAAAAAGATAGAGAAATCTTTAGTTTTTTGACCTTGGTGAAATAGAGATGGTGGCTTCTGGATTCTGCAGAAGTCAGGCACTGTGCTTGTGCCTGGGTGTCTGTTTCTGTGCGGGTCTGGGTGTGTTTGCGTGTGCATGTGTGTTTCCACGTTTGTCTCTGTTCTGTGTATATTGCACGGGTGTCTTGTGTGTGCATCTCTGTGTGCGCGTCTGTGGAGGGTAGCGGGACACGCACCCAGGTTTGGGAGGTTGCCCGGAAGGTGGTTACTGATGGAAGCGGGACCTGTGGGGCAGTCGTGGGCTCAGAAAGTTAACCCCGCTTTGTGTCACTGAGACAGCGCGGTTCTGCCGCTTCCCGTATCCCGGTTCCCCGGGAGAGGAGCAGACGGCCTCCCAGGGGAATGTGACTCAGCTCGGTGAGCGCTGCGGCCGCTTGCTGGAAACACCAAGTGATTCCTAGCGGGGAATCTCTGAAAAATACTGTAGCGTCGTTACCTTCTTAGAACAAACCCTCCGTCTGCCAGGAATCACTGGAAAACCACCATCCCTTCAAAGCCAGCTCAGCCCAGCCCGGGCACCTGCTATCAAGGACATGCGTCAGTAAGCAAAACAAACGATTAGGGTCAGGACCTACCTATCAAGTGCCCGTCTTATATTCTGATGCCTGTAATCACAGCCTCGAAGGCTCGGGGGGTAAAAATCCAGCAGTGTCTCTGTCTGATATGGAGTCTCTGATGTTTTCTCGAAAGAATCCTGGGACTGGACCGCAGGAAGCAGGCCACGCGAGGCCCTCAGGGCAGCGCTGACGGCCTTTAGGAAGTCAGGGATTCCATGGTGTCCATCACAGACCTGTCCTCCTCTCCGCGGGCCTCAGAGATTTTGTCACGAGAAAACTGGGGACGTGAAATCATAACTGGAAGAAAAGCCACCGGTGACACAGTGTGTCACAGCTCAGCGGACGTGGTCGCCCCTTCCTGATGACATAACCGCGGAACAGAGGAGACGCCTGTGTTATCCGCACGTGAACCTGGCCCCGGGAGAAACCAGCCCTCTGGACCTGCGGTAATTATCCTTGGAGGGCGTCACTGGGGCCGGACTTCCCGAGATGCTGCTTACGGGTCATTCCTCGGGAAACCTGCGTTGTAGGGAATACCGGACCAAACCACAGCATGGCGGTCACCGAAAAATGGAAAAAAGAAACCCATGGGGTCCTCGTGGACCTACTAAGGGATGCTGGATGTGCATTCAGATTCTGAATTCTGCAACAAGAGAGGAGCAGACAGCGTCCCAGGGGAATCTGAGTCAGCTAAGCAGCGCCGCTTCTAGGACAGGAAGAGATCTGACACGAACAGAAGCCCCAACGCCCGCCCAGGGCTCAGGGACGGGCAGCTTTGTCACAACTGTTTCTGGGCCCAGAGGGAACCTGGTACGGGTGGCCGTCCCTGCAGGATGTAAGGTCTCCTCAGCCATCGCTCCTTCCCGCCCCGGGGGCCGCGTGTCACCGTTCAGCACGTGGGGACCACGCCCGTTCACAGGGTACTTACTGAGTTCGCAGCCCTTTGGCTGCCGGTCCAGGGAGTGGGGGAAGTTGCTGCGAGAATTTCCCCTTCCGTGTCTTCTCGTTTCCACAGGGAAGCTCAGCTCGTCCGCGGGTGCGGAAGGCAGAGGGCGCGGTTCAGACCTGCAGGCTGGCTCAGCGTCCAGGAGGATGGACGGCGCCGGGCACCGAGGGGGAGGCAGAGGGTGGTCAGGGCAGGGCTTGGAGAAGCGTGAAAGGCCACGTGGACGGAGCCCCCAGGGCTGGAGAAGATGAGGGCGAGGGCCTGTCTGTGCCTCTCCTCTTTCCCTTCCCAGCACCCTACCAGCCTGGTTTCATGTCCTCGTGTCCTCACCCTGTCTTTCCCAATATGGACGAGCGTTTGACACCACGCGGGGACGCTGTCTGATGTCGTGCCCTCTCCCAGCGAAGGGGGCTTTGTGAAGCAGAGATTCACCGAGATACGACAGCTCCCAGCCTGTGCGGCACCAGGAGGGGCCCCGAGACCTGGTCCTGAGGAGGGGTCTCAAGTGATATTCCGACTTTAGTCTGAGAGGAAGCCGCCTCAAAGAAAGTAATATGTCTGCACTACCCCGTGTTATATGTGCATATATCTAATAAACACAAGTACTATAACTATCGTCAGTATGAAAATATATACTGCAGACATTATACACATAGATGATCTATGATACAGTATGCATATAGAATGTAAAATTATAACAGCATGACATTCAACATGTCTAATTTTTAATTTCAAATGCATTGTATATTTTGCATGCATATTATAAATTATGAGTATAATTGCATATATTATATATTAATGTGTAATATGTGTATATATGTATATAATGTATCAATATACAACAGAATATGTTTGACATAATTGTATACAGTATAAACTAGCATATAAATAAAATGTAAAATCCCAAAATCTAACATGTATATGAAATATACAATTTAATGTACTACAAATTACATATTATATAATACTGTTAAAATTAAATACTAGGTACTATATGTGCATCTAATATACATGTATTATAGTAATGAGTGTATATTATATACTAGTATATAACATGAATGTATTTATAATTTTTTATATAATTTTTATATAACATACATATATAGTATCTAATTAGTATTTAATTTTATATAATAGTAATATGAGTATGTTATATTGTAGTATAGCAATATATACTCATAGTATATAATATATACTTGTATATAGTATATAACACATCATATATTGTATTATGTATTCAGTATACATTATATATATTCATTGTAAATAACCTATATTATATGCATATTATATACTATACAGTTATATTGATATGTATATTACGTACATTATACACAATTACTTAACGTATGTCCTGTTATTGGCGCTCAAGCTTGTTTCTATTTTTTGTGAACTTCCCGCTGCACGAGATGCACACACTGACTCACTTCTGTGGGGAAGCAAGTACGGGTCCCTTTCCTGCCACCTCTCCAGGTCCCCGAGGCTGCCCTCCACGCCCCCGACTCTGGGCACAGAAGCCCACGTCTTACCCCTGCCCTCCTCGCTCCAGAGCCTCCGTGCCCGCCACCTCCCCAGGTATTCCATCGCCGGGGTCCCACGTGGGCTGCCCCATCCCAGCCCCTGAAAGAGCTGAGCCGTTTCTCCTTCAACCACCAGCCTCTCCCCGGATTTCCGTAGCTCCATAACCTCTTCACTCGCCTGTGAAAAAACATAATTTTTTAAAAATCAGCTGCTTTTTCCTTTCTCCTGCCCCTGGACCCCCCCCCCCCGGCCCTGGATGAAGATGGTCCCTGAGGTCTTCCCCGGGCATCCTCCGCTTCTCGGCCTGAACAGGGGGGTGGAGCCCATGGCTCCTACAGTCGCCCTCCTTCGCGGAGGCTCCCAAACCTGTAGCTCCCTCCAAAGGGAAATAAGTCAGACGGAGAAAGACAGATACCGTATGATCCCACTTCGATGCGGAATCTAAAAAATACAACAAACTAGTGAATATAACAAAAAGAAGCAGACTCCCAGATGCAGAGAACAAACCAGTGGGCAGAGGGGAGTAAGAGACAAACGATGAAGTGTGAAATAAGCCACGAGGATCTGTTGTACAGCACAGGGAACCCGGCCAATATTTTATAACCACCATAAGTGGAGTATAGTCTTTAGAAATGGGGAATGACTACAGGTACCCCTGAAACACACTGTACAGCAACTACAACAATTTTTAAAAATCTGTATCTCCCTCCAGTAAACCTCTTCCTTCCTGAACTTGACCCGTCGCTAAGAAACGTCCCTCCCCCCTCAAACATCACAGCCGCTAAGGCCCCTGAAATCCAGCCGTTGGGAGTTGATCTCTGTAGATGAGGACGCGGGTCTCACCTTTGCGGACCCGCAACACTGGCCGGCGTGAGTGGCGTTTGTGGGACACGTGTCCACGGGGTGACCTGGATGTTCAGGGAACTCCCATTTCCTGCACAGAGTGGTCTCCGTTTCCCAGCTTGCTACTTAAAAAAGGGGAAATGAAAAATCAAACAATGCACGTCAATATCCCAAAGGGGGCGATGTCTTAAGAAAAACAGATGAACCTGTTTGCAGAGCAGAAAGGGAGACACAGACGTAGAGAACAAAACGTATGGACACCAACGCGGGAAAGGGGGGAGACGGGATGAATTGGGAGACTGGGATTGACATGTGCACTACTGATACCATGTATAAAACAGGGAACTAATGAGAACCTACTGTACAGCACAGGGAACTCTGCTCAGTGCTCTCTGGTGACCTAAATGGGAAGGAAATCCAAAAAAGCGGGGAGATATGGATACGCAGAGCTGATGCACTTTGCTGTACAGCAGAAACGAACACACCATTGTAAAGCAGCTACACTCCAGTAAAAATGAATAGAAAAAAAAGAAAAACAAATAGGAAAGTCTAATGAACAAGGAAAATCCATTCTTTAAAAGTGGGCCATTAAACCAGCAAAGAGAACAAGGCTTGCCTGCCGCTCTGAGTGGAGGGAGAAAATCAGCAACAAAAGGACAAGAGAAAGGACGTGCCCAGTGGTCCGGGGGCTGAGACTCCAGGCTCCCAACGCGGGGGCCTGGGTTCCGTCCCTGGCTGGCAAGCTAAGATGCCACATGCCTCGTAGTGCAGCCAAAAAAAAAAAAAAAAGACAAGAAGATGGAAATGTTGTCCATAACTCAACTGTGATTCTGATTCCACAGCCGTACAGACGGGTCAAAACTCCCCCACCTGTCCACCTGAAAGGGTGGCTTTTTACTGAGAAACCTTCCGTCTTCATAAACTCGAAAACAAAAGGACCTTACTGTTTTCATCCCTTTTCTCCATGAACAACACAAAGTCCGTGAGTAAGATGGGTGAGGACACGCCCAAGCGATCCTTTCATTTTTACATAAAAAATTGTGCATTTACTGTTTACGGTAGCCAAGACGTGAGCAACCCCAGTGTCCATCGACAGAGGAATGGATAAAGAAGACGTGGTCCATATATACAGTGGAATATTACTCGGCCCTAAAAAGGAACGAAGTAATGCCATTTGCAGCAACCTGGACAGACCTGGAGATGATCACACTAAGTGAAGCAAGTCAGACACAGACAAATATTACATGATATCACTTATATGCGGAATCTAAAAAATAATACCAATGAACTTATTTATAAAATAGACTCACAGACACAGCAAACAAACTTATGGTTACCAAAGGAGAAAGGTGGGAGGGGTGAATTGGGGGTTTGGGGTGAGCAGATGCAAACTATTATATACGGATGGATACACAACAAGGTCTTCACTGTAGAGCACAGGGAACTGTATTCCGTGTTCTATGATAAATCATAATGGAGAAGAATATGAAAAAGAACGTCTGTATATGTATGTATAACTGAGTCACTTTGCTGTACAGCAGAGATGAACACATTATAAACTATACTTCAATAAAGTAAATAATTGTTTTTTAAAAGAAGGGCATTTGGACAAAGCAGCCGTGATCTCCCTATGGCTGCAGATGCCTGCAAGGCGAATAAAACTCCAGAGAGACGAAGTTCTCTGGAGAGAAGAAAAAGCACGTGCCTGCAGGCCGGCACCGCACGTCGGAGAATGCAACCCCAAGTCCTCATGCCACGCACGCACGTACCGGCTTTGCTCCCACCCGCTCCTCTGGGAAAGGTCAGGACCATTTGGATCTCCCAGTGCCCTGAACAAGAGCCAAGAGGTTGATGAGGTTTCCATGGAGACAGAAGGCTGTTCCCCTGGGAGTGATGTCTTTCTCTTTCCCGGGAACAGATGGAGAAGGAGGCTTCCAAGATGCCAGGCTCCTTCCAGGCCGTGCTTAACCCCGGGGGGCTCCCTCCAGCCTGGGATGGTTCCCCGTTCAGTTCCATCTTTGGAAACTCCTGGGTTTTGAGGTACAAGACACGGTAAGTAGTGACGCACGATAACCGAATGCACAAAAGAAGTATCCACGATCCGGACGGGTGCAAACAGAAGATGGAGTAAAGAAAATACGTGGGAGAGGGATTTCCCTGGTGGCGCAGTGGTTGACAATCCGCCTGACAGTGCAGGGGACACGAGTTTGAGCCGTCGTCCAGGAAGATCCCACATACTGCGGAGCAACTAAGCCCACGTGCCACAACGGCTGAGCCCACGAGCCACAACTACTGAAGCCCACGTGCCTAGACCCCGTGCTCCGCAACAAGACAAGCCACCGCAATGAGGAGCCTGTGCACCACAATGAAGAGTACCCCTGCTCGCCACAACTAGAGAAAGCCCGCGTGCAGCAACGAAGACCCAACGCAGCCAGTGAGTAAAAATTCGCGGGAATGACAGGACACGGGAATATATGTATAGATGCAGCTCATTCACTTTGTACAGCAGAAACTGGCACAGCAGTGTAAGGCTATTATACTCCAATAAAGAGCTTAGAGAAAATCCTTACCAATATCTGATATTGTAAAAATACATAAATAAATCAATTTATTTAAAAAAGAAAAAGAAAATACATGGCAGAAGAACCTCCACACAGGAGATTCCAAATAATTTACATAGATGCTGTGGACACAAGGAGATGGGGTGTGCCTCACCACTTCTTAGGGTGGGCTGTGCCGAATGAGGTCCTTGCAAAGAGGCAGAAAAGAGTCACTTGGCAGTGGAGAAAGCTGGGGAACACACCCTGGCCAGGCGATCAAGGTTCATATCCACAGTGATGCGTCCCACTGATCCTTGGACCCTCGCTGTGACGAGAAGGACACTTTCATCTCTGTGCGGAGATGAAACCCACCACTCCGGTCCAACCCCGAGAGAAACATCACACAAACCCAAACTGAGGGGCATCCGGCAAAACACGCCTCAAAACACTCAAGGTCATCCCAAGCAAGGAAAGTCTGAGGAACCGTCCCCAGCCCAGAGGAACCCAAGGAGACGTGACACGAGATGGAGCGTGGGATCCTGGGTGCATTCTGGGACAGAAAAAGGACATGAGGGAAAACGAAGGAAACCTTAACGATGTCTGGGCTTTACTGAAGGATTCTGTATCCATGTTGGTCCACGAATTTGTGATGAATGTACCCAACTCAGGTGAGATGTGAATAGCCTGGGGAAAATGGGTGTGGGACCTATGGGAATTCTCTGTATTATCTTCCCAACCTTTCTGTCAACCTAAAGCTATTCTAAATTTTTAAAAATGTTATTTAAAAAAGTATCTCGACTCCTAGGTGTATACCTGAAGGACAGGAAAAGACTTCGTTGAAAAGATACACACACCCCAAGTTCACTGCAGCCCTGGTCACAAGAGTCAGGACGTAGAAACAATGTGTCCGTCGGCCGCGGGATGGAGAAAGAAGAGGTGGTGCGTATATACCATGGAGTACTACTCAGCCATAAAAAAGGATGAAATCATGCCATTTGCAGCCACGCGGCTGGACCTAGAGGTGATCATACTAAGTGAAGTCAGACACAGAAAGCCAAATATCATATGACATCACATGTGGAGTCTAATAAAAATGAAACGGATGAACTTATTTACAAAACAGAAGCAGACCCCCAAGAGCTTGGTTAGATGAGTAACAGACTCCAGGAAGACTCCACCTGAGGTTACCCGGCACCCAAACCCCAGCTGCTTCCATTCCGCCACGTCCGCAGCCCCTACATTAAAGATGACAGAGAGGAGGAAGAGAAGGAGGGCAAACCCTGAACATGGACGCGGACAAACGTTCGGCACGTTGCTGCCGTGACAACACGTGAACCTGAAAACAGACGCCTACACACATGGCTTTGAGTGGTGTTTCCCGCCCCCATTTCCTACATGACATGCACACCCAAGGACACGGCTCCACACCCCCCAGACCTGCCAAGTGCTTGAGGGTCACAAACTAAAATCGGTCATTTGCATGTTTGTTTACAGATACTGCGTGAATGCCAATTTAAGATGTTTCCCCGCCCCACCGCTTTGCAATTCCAATGACTTGTTTTAAGTTCCGGAGGCGGCTGCGAAGAGGCTGGTCTTTGCTGCAACAGGGCTGCAGGTTTCAAGGCGTTACTGTAAGCGTCGGGGGTGGACGCTCCTCACGGCAGGAGGTGCGAGCTGCCCACGGGGATTCACACGGTCAAGTCTGCAACAAAACCCGGAGCTTTGGAGTGACACCAAAGACGGGGGATCTCTAGGTCCATCTGTGTTGCTGCAAATGGCATTATTTCGTTCTTTTTTTATGGCTGAGTAACAGTCCATTGTATATCTGCACCACATCTTCTTTATCCATTCCCCTGTGGATGGGCATTTAGGTGGCTTCTGTGTCTTGGCTATTGTGAATAGTGCTGCTATGAACATTGGGGTGCGTGTGTCTTTTCCAGTTATGCTTTTCTCTCGGTATAGACTGAAGTAAGTCAGAAAGAGAAAACCAAATAACGCATATATATGGAATCTAGAAAAACGGTCCTGATGAACCCAGTGGCAGGGCAGGAACAGAGATGCAGACGTAGAGAACGGACTTGTGGACACGGGGTGGGGGGAAGGGGAAGCTGGGATGAAGTGAGAGAGTAGCACTGACATATACACACTACCTGATGTAAAATACTTGGCTAGTGGGAAGCTGCTGCAGAGCACAGGGAGATCAGCTCGATGATGGGTGATGACCTAGAGGGCTGGGATAGGGAGGGTGGGAGGGAGTCGCGGGAGGGAGGGGATATGGGGATGTATGTACTCATACAGCTGATTCACTTTGGTGTACAGCAGACACTGGCACAACCGTGTAAAGCAATGATACTCCAATAAAGATCTGAAAAAAGGAGAAAAAAAGAGGAAAAGAAATATCGTATTGTAACGCATATATGTGGAATGTAGCCAAACGGTACAGGTGAACCTATTTGCAAAGCAGAGAGAGAGCCACGGACGCAGGCAACAAACGTATGGACGCCAAGGTGGGAGGGCGGGTGGGATGGACTGGGAGATGAGGACTGACGCACGTGCACTGCCCCGTGTGAAGCGGGTGGCTGGCGAGGGTCTACTGTAAACCACAGGGGAGAAAGAAAAAAGAAAAAAGAAGGTACAGTCTGTTTGCAGGACATATGTTACGTGAACCTTAAAAATGCATTCCAGTGTACACTGGGTGCAGACAAATACTGTTTGCTTCCACGTGTACGAGGAACCTAGAGTAGCCAGATTGAGAGAGTCAGAAAGTACACTGGTAGATGCCGGGTGGTGGGAGGCCGGTGGGGGAGAAGGAACGGGGAGTTCGTGTTCCATGGGGACAGCGTTTCGGTTTAGGCAGATGAAGATTTCGGGAGACGGATGGCGGTGAGAGTTACACAAGTCGCTGAACGTACTCAGTGCCACTGAGCTGTGCCGTGAAATGTGGTTAAAAACTATGTTTTATATTACGTGACTTGTACCACAATAATTAAAAAAAAAAGTCAGTGGGATCAAAGCCCCTTCCAACGCGCTCTTCTTAGCCAGTCATTTGAGGCGAGGGGCGTTCCCTTTGAGGTCACCCCGCCCCACAGTAATAAGTGACGAACACCGTTTCTCCGTGGCTACGCTGGTTTTCCTCCGATGCGTCCACCTCTTCGAATCCTCTTCCCAAGCCCAAAGCAAATGACGGTTGCTGCCATTCTGCAGACGGGAACACTGAGGTTTGGTGATGTGGAGGGTCTGCGAGAAGACAGCCCAAGCTAAGGGGGGAAGCAAAGGAAGGACTAGGATTCCAGGCCGTCAGATGCCAAAGCCCAGCTCTCTCCCCGACTCCGGAACGTCTTATTACCTGGTCCTTTCGTCCAGTGGAGAAACGACGGGGAAATGGGTCACCGCGGGTGGGACAGCAGAACCGCACATTGTTAAAGTGTATGTGCGGGGCGGGGTGCAGTGAAGGTGTGGAGATCAGAGCTGAGATTTAAGGAGCATTTCTTTGCAACCAGGACCTACCCCGGCAGCCCTTCTGGCATCGCCGGATGCGCCCTGGGAACGGGGCTTCTTGGGCGAGGTTGCTTGGAAGCTGCCAGGGAAGCTGTAAACCAGCTGAAAAATGGGATGGAATCCCTTCAGCATCACTTAGGAGTCTGTTAAAAGCTGTCGCTCTCAGGATCCTTTAAAACCAGGGCAGACGCTGGGAAGCTATGAACAGTCCTTTTCTAATGGAAAAACCCAAAGAACAGCACACTAGGATTTTACCTCCAGCCTCCCCAAGGCTAGGAAATGTCCCTGTGATTCTATAATTCTCTTTTCTCCAAATATGACAGGGCAGGGACTTTCCTGGTGGCACAGTGGTTAAGAATCCACCTGCCAATGCCGGGGACACGGGTTGGATCCCTGCTCCAGGAGGATCCCACATGCCATGGAGCAACTAAGCCCGTGCGCCACAACTACAGAGCCTGTGCACCACGACTGAGCCCACATGCCGCAACTACTGAAGCCCGTGCGCCTAGAGCCTGTGCTCTGCAACAAGAGAAGCCACTGCACTGAGAAGCCCGTGCACCGCAACGATGAGTAGCCCCCGCTCGCTGCAACTAGAGAAAAGCCTGCTTGCAGCAAAGAACCAACGTAGCCAATAAATAAATAAATTAATTAAAAAGCATTACACGCTCCCAATGCAGGGGGCCTGGGTTCAATCCCTGGTCAGGGAACCAGATCCCACATGCATGCCACAACTGAGTTCACATGCCACAACTCAGAAGCCCACATGCCACAACTAAGGAGCCCATGAGCCGCAACTAAGACCCCATGCAACCAAATAAATATTAAAAAAAAAAAATTTGACAGGGCAAAGGGAGTCATGCTGAGGAAGGAAGTAGAACTGGAAACAAAGGTAAGGTCAGAAGCCCAGGGTCCGTTCACCAAAGCATCCCTATTCGTGACAGTTCTCAGAAGAGGTCCTGCAGCATCTATAAATGGGCTCCTGAAACACTGTCATCACAGCCTCTCCCCTGACAGCATCTCTCACCCACAAAAGCCTTATGTTTATTTCTTGGGTCGTAAAACTCGGTCACACAGGGAGATGCAAGCGTTTCTCTGAATCTTCCCAGCGGTCCCAGCATGGGGCACCAGGCTCTGATGTCTGTCACCTGCCGCTCAGGTGCTTTTCAGCGGGCTCTCGGCCATAGGATGGCATGACGTCCCACTCTCCACCATCCTCTGTTGGTTTGGATGGCAGGAAAATGAACACACGCTCACCACGGGCAGGTGCTCTCCTTTACGCAACACCTACCATTTCTCAGGTGCCAGAGACCGTCGTGCACAGGACAACCCCACGCAATGAGTGAGGGGTCATCTGCTGTGACGCTCTCCTCCTGTCCACCCCAGCACCAGGCAGCATGCCAACCAGAGAGCCACCCGCACGCTCTCCATCTGAAAGGCACCAAGCAAAGGGACAAAGGGGGGAATTACATCACTAATCCCACGAGGGGACTGCAGGTAGAAACAACATGGGAGACCCCTGTAAACGTTCACCATCACGCAACAAAGCGGGTTTGCTTAACCACGAAACCAAGCACGCTTCTTTAACAGCAACACAGCCGTGCACCAGAAGCACGAGACATGCCCCAAACAATAAAACAAGAGACCCGCACCCTGCCCAGGGAGTTCAGTAAGTTAACAATTCCTAGGACATGCTCTCTGCACACACTAAAAACAATAATGTATGGACCTAGCTTGACCATGTAGGGACCAAAAAACCTCCCCCGCCCAAGCGGGAGGAGGAGCGGATGATGCAAGCCTGGCGTTCACTCAAGCAGGAGGCAGAAGCTGGTCTTCTCCCCGTCTCCACTTCTCCTTGATTATAAAACTGCAGCCTCTTAAGTTCTCGGCGGGGCAGCCCCTCACCCGCCGGCTTGTCAGCCTCAGAAGCATCCTGTTCTAATAAATCACTTCTTATCTCTCACTTTGCCTCTCCCCGAATTCTTTCTTTTTTTTTCCAGCTGAAAGATACTTATGGACTAAAATTGAATTGTTCACAGTCTGCGATGCTGTGACAAAATGTATACAATGTTTTTCTCATTAGTTATCTCTTTTATACATGTTAGTGTATATACAGCAACCCCAATCTCCCCATTCATCCCCCTCCCTTGGCTGTCACTGAATTCTTTCTGCAAAGGACCGGGCTCTATCAGACACCTCGCCCCTCGGAAATGACACCTATCGGTTTCACATCCACAGCATCCCCGCCGGCCTCCACCCGCCACCAACAGTGACTTGGGGCTGCTTGGGTCCAGGGACCATTCCACGCTGAAAGCCAGGCTCCTCTTTACGGGGCCAGGAGGCAGACATTCACCGCCACTTCAGGGGGCCCACTTCCCCCACGTGCTCCAGCACGGCTCCTTCTCTACGGAGCTGTGAACGAGAGTGTCTGCAGTTACGACGTGCTCCCTCTGGGGTTCTGGTGCCGCCGGGGCCTCTTAGGCAGCTCTGAAAGCTCACAGATAAAGGGGTCATTGTTCACACCCTGGGAAGCATCTCGGTCCCCGGGGTCAGCACTGGTCCAAGAATGTCTCGTAAATGCAGACGTGGACGTTCCACTCCCTGTGTGTCATCACCTGCTCCATGGTCCTGGCAGGGATGGAAGGATACTTCCCCACTGCTGTGCCTGGCGTGCTCTCTGCTTTGGGTGGATGAGTGAAGTCCACTGGGTCTCTGGGACGTCAGAGCCTTCTCTCTCTCTGTCTTTTTTTTAAAAGATTTAATATTTATTTATTTATTGGCTGCGTTGGGTCTTCGTTGGTGCGCGTGGGCTTTTTCTAGTTGTGGCCAGCAGGGGCTGCTCTTCGTGGCGGTGCGTGGGCTTCTCCTTGCGGTGGCTTCTCTTGTTGCAGAGCACGGGCTCTAGGCACTCAGGCTTCAGTCGTGGCGGCCTCTGGGCTCAGTACTTGTGGCTCGAGGGCTCGCGAGCGAAGGCTCCACAGTTGTGGCGCACGGGCTTTGCTGCTCCATGGCATGTGGGATCTTCCCGGGCCAGGGCTGGAACCCGTGTCCCCTGCACTGGCAGGCGGATTCTTCACCCCTGCGCCCCCAGGGAAGCCCCTTCATTTTTTAAATTCAGTGTTATTGGAGTGTCGTTGACATGCAATGCAGTGTTAGTTCTCATTTATTCATTTTCATATTCGTTTCCCTGCCTATCAGTTGAACATCCTGCGGGGCTGAGCCGCACCTGGTTACCCAGAATCAGGTTTAGCGTTCTTCCCAGAATCTATTTATTCCTTTGAAGCTGGGCGCGGTGTCCGCCACGAATGCCCCTTCTCAGACCAACAGCCTCAGCCAGACTCCCAGCACGTGTCCCGTGGCCGCGTTCTGTGCTACTCGGCTACTGCCCTTGAGTGGAATCTGCGTTCCTCACGGCACACCCTTCCCACCCGCCCCTTGCCTCGAGGTCCCGGGCACACACGTTCCTTGTTCGTTGCAACAGCTACAGCCAGAACCACCACCCGCGGGACCGCTTTGAATGGCGCTCAGAATCCAGCTTTCAGAGGCTCACAAGTGCCTCTCACAGGTTCGCACCAAGGAAAGCAACCCCGGTGGAAACACACTCGGGGGTCTTTCTACTTTGCCAACGGGCCTCCAGGTGGAGAGAGCCAACTCTGGGGTACGAGGTGAGTGTGCTGTAGATGCCTGGTTCCCATAGACACGAGCCGGGCCCGCCCCACTTCCCCAACGGGAGACCCCAGTTCCAACCTGCACAGTTGGAGCAGCCAACATGTCACGGCTTCAGGGATCCTCTCCTGTAGTTTTAGATTTTCGGGGTGATGTGTGTAGAGAGGTTTGTATTTTCATCGGGCTGGCAGAAAAACCAACCTTCTCTGCTTCACTTTCCCCACTTGGTCTGGAAGCCACTGCGAGTGGACGGTCCTCCCAGGTAGTCCCCAGAGCCTCGGGGTGGATGCAATGATGGTTCCCAAGACCGGGGTGCCTTCTCCACGCAGAGCCTGAAAGCGGTGAGCTTCCCAACGTGGTTGGGGTCCCGCAGGGCTTGGGAGGCTGCTGGGACTCTCCCTCCTGCTTCTTTCTTTCCCAGCTGCTTAAAAAATGTTCCTTAACAACCACAAAAAAAACAGAACTGCCATGTGACCCAGCAATCCCTGGGCATATATCCGGAAAAAACCATAATTCCAAAAGACACATGCACCCTCATGTTCATGGCAGCACTCTTCACAACAGCCAAGATACGGATACAACCTCAAACAGAGGACTGGATAAAGAAGATGGGGCACATATATACAATGGAATATTACTCGGCCATAAAAAGGAACGATATTGGGACATTTGTAGAGACGTGGATGGATCTAGAGATTGTCATACAGAGTGAAGCAACTCAGAAAGCGAAAAACAAATATCACTGTCACTTATTTGCAAAGCAGAAGTAGAGACAGAGACGTAGAGAACAAATGTACGGACGCCAAGTGGGGAGAGTGGAGATGGGATGAACTGGGAGATTGGGATTGACACATATACACTATTGATACCATGCATAACATAGATAACTAGTGAGAACCTGCCGTACAGCACAGCGAACTCTACTCAGTGCTCTGGGGTGACCTAAATGGGAAGAAAATCTAAAAAAGAGGGGATATATGTATACATACAGCTGATTCACTCTGCTGTACAGCAGAAACGAACACAACATTGTAAAGCAACTATACTCCAATTAAAATTTAAATATACATAAATAAAAAGGAAATTTTAAATAAAGGGCGCTCACTGGGGGGAAAAATTGATTTTTTTTTTTAAAATGGGCAAAGAACACGAGCACATACTTCTGCAAAGAAGACGCACCGATGGCCAATAAGCACATGAGAAGATGCTCCACGTCACTAATTGTTAGAGAAATGCAGGTCAAAGCACCAGACACCACCTCACACCCACCAGGATGGCTATAAACAAATACAAACTCAGAAAATAACGAGTGTTGGTGAGGGTGTGGAGAAAAGGAAACCCTGCCACACTCTGGGTGGGAATGAAAGTTGGGGCAGCCACTGTGGAGAACAGGATGGAGGGTCCTTACAAACCTAAAAATAGAGCTACCCCATGACGCAGCAATCCCACTCCTGGTATTTATCCACAGGAATTGAAAGCAGGGTCTTGAGATATTTCCACACCTGGGTTCACAGCCTTATCACAAAGGTGGAAACAACCCAACTGTCCATCCGTGGATGAACAAAATGTGGTCCCTCCGTACCACGGGACAGTATCCAGTCATAAAAAGGCAGGAAACTGACACCTGCTACAACATGGATAAACCTTGAGGACGTGATGCTCGGTGAAGGAACCCAGACACGAAGACATATTGTGTGACTCCATTTATATGAAATACCCAGAATACGCAAATCTATCGTGTCAGCGACTTCCCTGGTGGTGCAGTGATTGAGAATCCACCTGCCAATGCAGGAGACACGGTTTTGAGCTCTGGTCCAGGAAGATTCCACATGCTGTGGAGCAACTAAGCCCATGTACCACAATTATCGAGCCTGTGCTCTAGAGCCCACGAGCCACAACTACTGAGCCCACGTGCTGCAACTACTAAAGCCTGTGAGCCTAGAGCCCGTGTCCACAAGAGAAGCCACCGCAATGAGAAGCCCGTGCACCGCAACAAAGAGTAGCCCCCACTCGCCACAACTAGAGAGAAAGCCAACATGCAGCAACAAAGACCCAATGCAGCCAAGTAAATAAATTTATATTAAAAAAAAAAAAAAACCATTGTGTCAGAAAAATGGTTGCTGCGGCTGGGAGGGAAGGGGAGTTAGTACTTCATAGGGACAGAGTTTCAGCTTCACACAAGGAAACGAGTTCTGGAGAGGATGATGGTGATGACTGCATGACAATGTGAACAGACTTAATGCCACCAAACCCTCAAAAACGATTAACAGGGTGCCTTTTTCCCATGCTTTATTTTACTATGATAAAATGGTTTTTATTAAAAGGGTTCAAATATATATCCTGGGCCTTCCTTTACTCCAACAAAACTCAAGGTTGGCATGATTTCTTCAACCTTGAGTAAAAAAGGAGGGACGTCCCTGGTGGCGCAGTGGTTAGGAATCAGCCTTCCAAAGCAGGGGATGTGGGTTCCAGCCCTGGTCCAGGAAGATCCCACATGCCGCGCAGCAACGAAGCCTGTGTGCCACAACTACTGAGCCCGTGTGCCACAACTACAGAAGCCTGTGCACCCAGAGCCCGAGCTCCACAACAAGAGAAGCCACTGCAATGAGAAGTCCGCGCACCACAACAAAGAGTAGCCCCCGCTCACTGCAACGAGAGAAAGACGGCACACAGCAACAAAGACGAACACAGCCAAAAATAATTTAAAAAAAAAAAGGGGGGGGGAAGAAATGAAGGAGGGATGACAGACTAAAAAGACAGAAGATGCAAGAACGTTGATGGGTGCATGGGAAATTCCCCCCAAGGTTCTCCTCCGGGGAGGGGGGGCAGAGGTCATGTTGTACTAAAAGTGCTATTTGCTTCTTATTCCATGGCTGTCACTCTGCAGGGTGTGGGTCCCCTGGGAGGTTTCTGAGCAGCAGGACAGACCGCAGTTAAGATTTAATGAGCCGTGTACGTGTGTACCTCTTTCCCACGGCTGCCGTAACAAATCACACACTCCAGGCTCAAGTGATGCACGTGTATCACCTCACGGGGCTCAGGCTCGGAAGCCTCGCGGGGCTGAGAGCTAAGTGTCAGCAGGGCTGGTTTCTTCCAGAGGTGCCAGGGGGGATTCTGTTCCTCGCGTTTTCTGGCTTCCAGAGACCACCCGCATGCCTTGGGTATGGGATCCCTTCTTCCATCCTCGGGTCCTGCAAAGGCTGGTCCTGTCCTCACATCACATCACTCTCTGCCCCTTCACCTCCCTCCCTCGTGCACTTTTTATTTATTTACTTATCTTCAGAGAACTTTGTTTTATTATCTTGGCTGCATTTGGTCTCCATTGCTGCGCACGGCCTTTCTCTAGTTGCGGCGAGCGGAGGCTACTCTGTTGCGGTGCGTGGGCTTCTCATTGCAGTGGCTTCTCTTGTTGTGGAGCACAGGCTATAGGCGCATGGGCTTCAGTAGTTGTGACACATGGGCTCAGCAGTTGTGGCTCGTGGGCTCTAGAGCACAGGCTCAGTAGTTGTGGCACACAGGTTGAGTTGCTCTGTAGCATGTGGGATCTTCCCGGACCAGGGCTTGAACCTGTGTCCCCTGCATTGGCAGGTGGATTCTTAACCACTGTGCCACCAGGGGAGTCCCCCCTCGCCTACTTTTAAGGGCTCTGAGCTGACATTGAGCCCATCTGGATAATCCACGATCACGTCCATGTCAAGGTCAGCTCACGACCAACCTTGACTTCACGTGCTACCCTAATTCCCTTTTTCCACGTAAGGCAACATGCCCACCTGTTCTGGGCATGAGCAATTAGAGACTGGACATCTTCAGGGGTCACTATTGTGCTGACCACAGACGGTCACGAAGGGACACAGCTGGGACCTGGACCCATGTCCTCAGACAGAATTAACGTCAGAGTTAATTTCCCACCAAAGTTTCCTATAAAAGGTCATGACTCCCTCCTTCCTCCTGGTGGGCACATCAGAGAACCTAACAAGGCTTAACAGACTGCTTTTTTTTTTTTCTCCAAGAAAATCTAGACTCTTATCACAGCATCGAAGATGATACAGCACAATTTCTCCTCTAAAACATGGATTCAGACAGAAAGCCACATCGCGAAAAGTAAATGGCAAATAAAACCTAGATGTTGGCCCTTCTCCGGGATATCTTCTCTTGGAATCCACGGCCCTGGCGCTCACCTTGGGCTGTGATTCCGGGAGCGGAATCCTTGACGTGGTTTTGTGAGTGTCGTGAGACTGCCAGGCGTCTCCTCGCGCACGAGGGGCTGAGGTGTCTCCCAGGGAAATGAGATCACGCCTACTCCTTCGAGGGCTCCCTGGAAGACACACTTTCATTTCTGTTTTGTGTGCGTTTCTTGGTTTGTTTTAAATATCACAATTTTGTGGGTTTTTTTCCAGCTTAACTGAGATGATAGGCTTGACATCATTTAAGTGGTTATATAACGTTATACAATAATTTTATGTCACATGGTATATGTTTTGTCACATTACATGCCAATTAGATGTATGCTGTGCTAGGTATTACATCAGTTATGTCAGGTTACATATTGATGCACATTACACATATGTAATTGCAATTATGTTATGACATGTTGAGTATCAAGTTATATGCCATCATGTTATATGTCAATTGTGTTACGAAGTATATTATGGTATCGTCAGTTGTGTCATTTGTACATCATAATGGCAACTGTATACACTGTGTCATGTTATATGTTAATTACATGTTATGATGTATATACTGTGTTATATGTCAGCCACAGTGGCACGTTATGTACCAGAATGGCAATTATACGATATGACACATACACTGTATGTCATGTGTGTCAGTTATATGTTATGACGTTATATGGCAGCTATAATGTCATGCGATAAATCATGACAATTATGAGATATGTTATAGGTCACGTGTAATGTCATGATACATGTCACAACAATGGTATGAGGTATAACAAATGTTATGTCATGTTCTAAGTCAATTGCATCTACGTCACACGCCACATTACAACACGGTCATCTGACACACGTACATTCTGAGATACCTGCTGCAGCTCCATCACGTCCCATCACCACCATTTCTTATTTTGATGAGGACACTGAAAAATTGCTAAAGAGAGTATATCTTAATTATATAATACAGCATTGTTAACTACAGCCTGATATGTGCAGTGCGCAAAACGCAGCCGTTTTTCATTCAACAGACATGACAGCAGGGAGGACTACAGCCTCTCTCGCTGGACGGAGCAGTGGTACTCGTGGGAGTGAACAATTCCGTGATGTTCCTGGGTGATGTCTGTGTGAGGAAGTAAAGCATTTATGTGGAAAGGGTGTGTGTTACTGGCAAAGACTGACTTTGCATTAATTCAATGCCACTCTCTTGATATGGATAATTGCCCGTATTTGAACTTGGTGATGCAAAATAACATTCATTATTGGGAAAGAAGGCAGGAAGGAGGGAGGGAGAGAGGGAGGGAGGGTGAAATCACCAAGAAAGGGAACAGCATGCCACAGATATTCCAAGCATCAGTTGTTCACGGCCGGGCACCCGGTTAGATGGAGTGTTAAAAATATTTTCACAAAAGAAGCTGCCTTAAGATGTTTCCATCTTGCAAATATTGGACAGGTTGCTATACTTGAATAAACACTGATGGAAACGACAAAATACTATGTTTCACTTATCACATCGCTGAAGGTCTACCTCTTTGGCGGTGTGCTGTGCTGGGGGAGATGCGGGGAAATGGACTGTTTCCGTAGCTCTTTGCGACAGTGGTCATGGGTGCCACGGGCACCGTGGAGGCCACTCGGCCGCCACTGGCAAAACAACCCCTGCGTATTTGAGAAGATGCCACAGAGACGCTGATTTTACAGCTGAGATGACATGCCCATGCTTCTTGGTATAAGGTGAGCTAAGATGACACCAATTAACAATATTATAAGGTTGGTACAATAGGAGACTAGCAAAAAGCCGTGACACTATATGTTGGTCCGGACGTGGAGGAATTCAGGTTGCACATGCTTCCGGCGGGGGTAGAACTTTGGACCAAATCCTGAGAATCATCTGTGCAAAACTTACATTCACACACCCTGGAAACAAGTTGAGTTCTAGGTCTGCACCCCAGAAACAGGCTTGCATACACGTTCCAAGACACGACCATCCGCATCCACGTGACTTGTGCTGGAAAAACCCAGAACGAACCCAAAACTTCGGAATCCTCTGACCATCATGTCCGAGGATAACGGCAGTGTATCTCACATGAAACGCATACACCCGGACAACCTCTGGAAAGACATACCAAAGCCTACGAACAAACGCCTTTCACGGGTGGCGCTGTGCGCTCACAAGTATGTCCTGGGACCAACTTTTAATCCTCACGTTAGTAGCCTTGGGCTCCGAGTTATTTTTCACTCCCATGTATTAATGATTCATAAGTACTTTTTAAAAGAGTAAACAGCAGTTTAATTTAGAAGCCTCTTAATTATCACTGACAAAGATGTTCTGTAAACGTTAACACACGAAACAAGAACGCCAGAGATGCAATACAGTTCATTTTTGTAAGCCCATCAGCTGACCTTTAAAATCCGTGGAAACAACTATTGCATAGATTTAAATTTGCTCTCAGCGCACAAACCCCTGCCCACTTGTCCTGAATGCAAATCATCTCAACAGCCTATCTCCAAACGTGGACCGACGTCTGTGGGATGGACAACTGCAGGAACACACACGAAACCTCCCATACCCCCGTAGTTCCTGGTTTCTGATATTTGGTATTTTGTCCGGCCTAACGCAGGCCATTGATCCAGTCCTTTGGCTGCACCACTTCTTCCATGGAGAGGAGCCCCTCCACCCACCTTGTCATAGATTCTTCAGGAGAACAGACAGGATAGAAAGTACAGCATCTGTCTTGTGTCCTAGGCTCTCAGATTTGGGCCAAATCCATCAGGTCCTAGGAGCGATCGCCTCATGTCCGCTACAGGGGGTGGCGGTCCTGCCCCTGACCGCGGAGCCCCCGGCAGATGGGATTTCCCAGCTGTCACGAGGATCTGCCACTTCTCCCTGCACACGCAGAGCCAGCATCGCCGGGGGACTGCCTGCGGCTGCTTCAGGTCCCGGTGTCCCCCGCGGGTCAAGGGCGTTGCTCCACACGCTTCGTGTGTCCTGCTCGCTCTCCCCCCATCGCTCTATCAATGCGTCTCTTTCTCCTCTTTGATACTCTGAAGTCACCAGCAGCTGCCAGCCGGGCGGCTCCAGAGCGGAAGCAGCAAAGGGGCGGCCGGCTCGCACGTGAACCAAACCGACTCCCCCGTCTTCCCGGACTCACGTGCAGGGAGGGAGGCCCGCGTTCCAGCCAGTGACACGTGCGGGAACGCGATGGGTGCCCTTCCAGACCTTGGAAGTGTCCACACGGGCCCCTTTCTATGCTTCTCCGTTTTGTCTGCTTTTCTCACCGCCCCCCCCCCCCAATTGTGCCGTGATGACCCTGGAATCTATTTGTCGGAGTGAGCCAGCTCGGACTGGCACACACTCCTACCCCTTATAGAAAACACATCCTTAAATGAAACACTAACATACTCCCGGAGGATTACGGGACGTACAAAGACAACGCCACACGACGCCACACACCCTTTAGCCATGCATCCAGGGTCGAACTAGGAAGAGGACAGGAAGGCTCATCAAGGCGCTGACGTGGGCTGGAAGCCCGCCTGCCCTCCGGCTGCCGGAGCCCCATCTTCCCCTGTCCCCGAGGCCACCTCCCGGGGCGCAGGCGCCAGCCCAGGGGAGCCCCAGCGCACAGGGTGCATTTCCCCGAGGTTCTCAGCCGCTCCCAAGGGTGTGCCCCACGGGGGATGCGTTTATCTTTCTTCCCCCAGTCTGCCATCTGAGATGCGATCGCTGGGCGCGTTCTAAGATTTTCTGTTAAAAATACAGCCATCACACATCTTCATCAGACCTAGGAGTGAGCCTTCCTAGCACTGTGGGGACGAAAGGCTCATGAACTGCGTCCCAAAGCATGGTCGAATTTGTGACCACGAGGGGGCCCTGTCAGCTATAAACTGGAACGTGCCACCTGCCTGTAGAAGAATGAAATCACTTTGTGCTGCTGCAGCTGCCGACCTTCCACATCCCCTGAAGGGAGTTCAGGGCGGAGACCAGGAATGAGGCCCTCTGGGCTTCGGAAAATGCGCAGAACGGGTCTTCAGAGAGTTAGGTGTTTTCAGGAGCTGATTTTATGAGCCTAACCCTCACATCTCCTCTTATCTAGAAAAGCACTCAGTCCCTACCTGGTGACGTCTGCTCCTCGTGACTAGCAGAAACCCCCTACAAAAGTGTGTGTTTGATTGGATGTGCTCCTCCTTTACCAAGAATACATATATCCTAATTCTCCCCTCTGCCTCTTTGGAACAGTTTCTCAGAGCTGTCTGGGGTGCTGTCTCCCAGACCACAGTCCTCATTTTGCCCCAAATAAACTCAACTTGCAACTCTCAAAAAAAAAAAAAAAAGAATACAGCCATCGGACAAACTATTATATATAGCATGGGTAAACAAGGTCCTACGGCAGAGCACAGGGAACTATATTCAATATCCTAGGGTAAACCATCGTGGAAAAGAATATGGAAAAGAATGTCTGTACATGTAACTGAATCCCTTTACCGGACACCTGAAACTAACACAGCATCGTAAATCAACTACACGTCAACAAAAGGAGAAGCACAGCCATCAGAACAATGTGTTCTTTCTCCGTCTCCAAATATTTAATTTGGTGCTTTTTCTTCCGTTTGGTAGCTTTCTCATGGACAGCCAAACGTTGAAACCAAATGGGCCAAGAGACACGGACCAGAAGGTCTTCACTCCATGTTCATTTTCCCCCAGGCTGTTCCGTCACTGAGCCAAAGGTACTTGGCCGCGACGCATTCTGAGTTTCGTCATCCTGCATTATTCTGTGTGGAAGACACATACCTGCCGGTGTGGAAAGTAAACAGAGCTCCTTTCCCTCGTTTGTCGCTGTTGAAAATAATTTTGGATAATTTCCATGACTTTATTTCAGCAGCACTGACAGCCCCAGCACTGGGCGCAGTGTTGAAAACAATCAAATGAAAGGAAATGTCATTTCTATTATTTTATGCCCACATACCGAAGGACAACGAGTCTCTAGTCTCGTCCGACCTCAAAGACCGATTCTTCATCAGTAACATGACAGGCTTCGAAGAAACTCACTGCATGCTCAATTTTTGTAGTGAAAACCACATTATATGCAAATACTACTGGTGGGAATGTCAGTTGGTGCCGCCACTGTGGAGAACAGGATGGAGGTTCCTCAAAAAAGTAAAAATAGAGCTACCATAGAACTCAGCAATCCCACTCCTGGGCATATACTTTGAGAAAACCTTAATTCGAAAGGATACGTGCACCCCAATGTTCATTGCAGCACGATTCACAATAGCCAAGACATGGAAGCAACCTAAGTGTCCATCAACAGATGAACGAGTAGAGAAGATGTGGTGCAGATACACACAATGGAATATCACTCAGCCATAAAAAAGAACGAAATAATGCCATTTGCAGCAACATGGATGGACCTGGAGGAGATCCTACTAAGTGAAGTAAGTTAGAGAGACAGGTCACTTCTGTGTGCAATCTAAAAGCGACCACAAACTAGTGAATGTAACAGAAAAGCAGCAGACTCACAGATACAGAGAACAAACTAGTGGTGACCAGTGGGGAGGGGGAAAGGGGAGGGGTGAGATGGAGGAGGGGATTAAGAGATGTGAACTCTATCTATAAAATACATAAGCTATGAGGATCACTGTATAACACAGGGAACATAGCCAGTAATTGGTAATAACTGTACATTAAAGGTCACACTCCAACTGCCAATCACTATATTGTACCCCTGTGACTCAAATATTGTACAATATTTCAAAAAAATTGTAAAGACAGAAAACCCCATGTAATACGAAATCTAACTCTTACCACATATGCGTATATTACGTGATGTACACAAATCTATATAAAACATAACATTTAAAGTTATTTATATATAATTTTACAGTTTGCACACACATTGTATGTGCACAAACTTCGAAATAACATTTCCTACTAGATCCAGAAACCGGATTAGAGAGGGACGTGGAGCTTTATGACATATTGTATAACATCACATTCTTCCAAGGTGAATATGTTCAGAGATAACTACCATGTATAAAAGAATACTAAGAAGGATGAAAAGCATAAACAGTCCACCAACGATCCGTTTTGAACCACGAGACGCAGAGATTTCACAAAAAGGATGCCCCTAAGAAACGATGTAACCAGGTGAACGTGGCTTCGCCTCTCCGGCAACACAAACTAACCTGATTTTCCTCGGTGGTGTTCCTCTTTCCCCGTAGTCTATACGTAACCCGTGAGTGGCCACGTCATGGGAAGACAGAAGCACAGGCTCAGGAAAAGCAAATGACGTCCGATGAACAGAACGGCTTCTGTCATAGAAACGCCCGATTAGTAGGAAAAACTACGCTATCAGGACTCATGTCATTAGGATTTTCGTAATGCCTTTGGCACGGGCTATAAAATTGAGGTTTCTCAGAATAAATTCAGGGTCACTGGGGAAAGCACCTGAGGACCAGTGCTCCCCCCCCCCCCCCCCCCCCACCAACGGGACACAGACACAGTCCCAGTGAGAGGAGCCGTCTGTGTACAGCCTCGGGGATACAGTTGGATCTGGTTGTGTTAAATTGTCCATTCATGTCTTACCGGCTGAGTTCTGTCCCCGCCCCCCTGCAAAGTTCACATGTTGAAGCCCTGACCCCCAGGACCTCAGAACGGGGCTGTATTTGGAGACGGGTCTTTAAGGAGGGGATGGAGGTCACATGAGGTCACTAGGGTGGGTCTTGATCCCATAGGACTGGGGTCCTTATCAGAAGAGGTCAGGACACAGTCGGACACACAGAGGGTGACCCTGTGAGGACACAGGGAGGAGACGGCCGTCTACACGCCCGGGAGAGAGGCCTCGGGAGGAACCAGCCCTGCCCACCCCTGGGTCTCAGGTTCCAGCCTCCAGGACTGGGGGCCAGTAAACGTCAGCTGTTTATAAGCCCCCCTAGTCTGGGGTATTTTACACCAGCCCTAGCAGACGGATACGTCACGATTTTACACACACACACACACACACTTTCAAAACATATCAATCACCACACCTGCAGGTCCCATATAGCAGTTTATGGAATATACCAGCAACCTTCATCTTAGGGTCAATTTAAAAAAAGAAAATGCCTAAAACCGAAGCGCACCGTTGAGACAGGAGAGAACACATTTGGACAAGTACAGGCCCTGAAAGCAGTCCCAGGCTAAGGTCCCGTTTCTGTGATGTGTATGTGAATCCAAAAGCATCCAGATCTTTTGGCCCCAAAACAATACGAATACTCGCAGCTATCAGAATCCTGCTAACCGAACCCCAACACGGCCAACTTGGTGGGTGAGGAGGTCGCAAAGCCAGCTGCGACCTATGCGCATCAGGGGAGAATAAAGTGCAGGACCGACTGCATACACGACCCGTGACGCCCCTTCCTGACGCTGTGGGAGCCGCCGCTGAGGCAGGCTGGGACCTGGGACCCTTTGCTGCGCTGCCTGCACCTGCACAAAAGTCTCCTCCAGCAACAAAACACAAAGAAACGATTAGGGACTAAAAATAACTGCACGCAGCTGGGGCAGGTTACATACAACAAGATACAAAAAGACCCAAACCCAACTGCCATTTCTGGGGAGGAGTCCCAGTACAGGCTCGCTTTGAATTCCTCCTCTGGCTTCTAGTCAATTTCTATTGATTACAGAGGCCAAGGACCCAGGCAGGTAAACACAGTGACCGGCCCGCCTGCAGGCAGAGCTGAAGGTCTGGGTCGTTGCCAGCTACCCCGTGGCAGCCGAGTCATCATAAAATAACGAATCAGAATCCTTGGCGAAAACTCCAGGAAGATGCTCATGTAGCTTGTGTACTATATTTTAATAACAGATGACTGCTAAACACCCTGTTGTTCCTAAGCGGAAACCGCCAGGCCTGGAGAGTCCGGCGTTATATTTACGTGCAAGAAACAAAGTTTCGCCCACCATGTCGGATGATTCCTGAGACTTGGAGGTCCCTGCCATGAGCCCATGATGGCAGAAGGAAATCATCTTGTATTTTTTAAATCTATCACTTTTTTCTTTTTTTTTGGCCGAGGCGTGCAGGATCTTGGTTCCCTGAGCAGGGATCCAATCCGTGCCCCCTGCGGTGGAAGCACCGAGTCCTCACGTCACTGAAACCCAGCCTCTGTTCACCGGTGCTAAGTAGAAACGTGGAGACAGAGCTCCGGGTGAAGGAGAAAAGAGTAGCTTGTGTTGTGTTGCCAGGCAGAAGGGGGCCACAGCGGGCTAATGTCCTCAGGACTCTGTGACCCACCCCTGGAGCGGGGAGTGGGGAATTTTACAGTGTTCACGGAGCAGGGCGTGGTCCGCTCGTGGACGGTTCTGGGATTGGTTGGCATCGAGGTGACGTTTCGAGCATCAGCCTCTGGTGTCAAGCCGTCTAGGGTCTACATGCTTGTGGTCAGCAGTTTTCGTCTGGTGGGGGGTCTGCTTCCTACAAAAACAACTTGGGAGTGGGTGTCGGGCCTTTATCTCTTTCAGGGGACTGGGAGTTCCGCGATTCTGCCATGGGGCTGAATTATAGTCTAAATTGTCACCAGTTCCCCAGCCCAAAAGCTACTGTTTCTTTCTACAGCGTCACATTTCCCAATCTTTAACTCCTGAGTCAGCCTCTTCCTTCAAAAGATGAGGACACAGGGGCTTGTACAGCCTCACTAACCACTGGACCGCCAGGGAATTCCCCCCACCCCCAAACCTATTTCTTGAACAAGAAACTTTCCAGGTGGAGAGCTCAGACGTGACCTTCAGCCAAGAGAAACCCCACAATCCTTTGGGGGGACATCCTGTACCCGGGGAAGAGTAAAGAGCATCCTTATCCGTGGAGAGGAAGTACCCTGAAGAGCAGGTCCTATCGCCCTCATTCAGCATCCTTGCTGAGCCCGAGGCCCAGATACGAGGCGGCCCTGAAGAAGGGCTGGTCACGTGGGCTCTATACACCCTGCCTGGTGGTTTATGATGGTCTTTCCTTTGTGGTTCCTCCTGGTCCGTTATAGTTCTTATAAAACAAACACGAGGCTGCTCCACTGTAACGAACCCTTGTGGGTCATATTTTAGCTCACCTGGCCTGTATTGCATTAACTGTTTCCACCTTGATTTTAAAATCCCGTGGAATTCAACTATCGCTTTTGTCGTCTTACCAGGCAAAAAGGAGTGAGGTTTTGGGAAGGGGGAGGCTGACCACCCTGGGAAGCATTATAAGCATGATTAACGCTTTTCCTGTAGGAGGGAAATGAACTCATGATGTATTTTTAAGCCAAATGCCTTTTCTTCTGTGTACACAGGAGTGGCGTTTACCTGAACAGAAAAGAGGGACAGCTAATCTACACCTCGATGTCTTCACCCACGTGACACAAATCGGAAGAGCAACCAGGGAAATCGGAGATGCAGCCATGGGAAGAGGACGACCCTGACCTGAGGCAGCGGATGAAACTGCAACAGGAAAAGAAAAAAAAAGAAAAATCAAGGATGAAATGGGCAGACTCCAGGTTACAGGTGGAAAAAAAGAAAGAAAAAAAAAAGATGGCAGGGATGGCTGGGAGCTGAGAAAAAGGAACAAAGACCAGTCTCTACAAGGAAGAAATGGGAAAAAGTTAGACTATTGATTTAAAAAATTCCCTCTTTCTTCATGCGGTAAAAGATACCTTCTCTCTGGGAGCGCTGGGTGGGGAAGAGGCTGACATTTCCTGAGTGTGAGAACATGCGTATACAACCTAACGGACATTGTAACAGATGGGGGAATGGACGGCGGCGCCCCACCCAGGCATGTGCCCAGCATCTTGTTTGTAGAAAAGCTTTAGCCTCCTAGGCCTTCCCCGAGCGCCAGAGGATAAACTCAATCAGAGACGTGAGAAAATGCAGAAAGGAAAACAGTCGAGCAAGACCAAATAAGAATCGTTTGGCCCTTAAACGAAGTCAAGGACCTTTAGTTCCTCCTCGAGGGCTACAGACGATATTCTGAGCCACGTGCATCGAGCTGTTTTGCAGAGACGGGCACCCGCACCAGGTGGGAGACGGGAGCGCACGCCGCCGCCCGGCACGGAGACGCCAGGGGGCTGGAACCTGAAGGTTGGTGCGGATTCCCGCTGACCTCCCCACCGGCCAATCCGAAGAGTGTCCAGCGCCGACCGCACACCTGCAAGCCTCTCCCGCCCCGTCCTTATCCACCTTCCCCTGGAAGCCTTCGGGGAGGTCGGGTCTCTGGAGCAGCAGCTGCCCTCCTCCCCGCTCGGCCCCACGTGGGGCGTCCTGCCCGTGAAGGCCGCGCGTTCCGGGGCCAGGAGCTCGGCTCTGCGGAGCGTGGGGGCCGGGACCCGCGTTTGGTTCCGTAACCGTCACCTGTGAGCACCGCCCCAGACACGGCCAGCGCACAGGCTCGGGTAGCTGGGCCTCCTCTGACGTTCCCCGGGGACAACAGACCCTGCCCTCGGGGGACCGACAGAGAAGTCACGTGGACGTGAAATGTGGAAGGCGGTAGCGTCTTCTCCGTGGTAAATGCATCTGCAGAGAAGCTCTGGGCTGACGGGATACAGTCTCATAGGAACACAGTCGCGGAGAATCAGCTGTGAGTTATTTGCCGGGTACCACGGGCAGTGGGTCTGATGGGGAAGGGGAGGCGTGGAGGACAAAGGCAGTGCCTTGCTTCGAAGCCAGGTAGTCGCCAATCAACCAGAATGGTTTTCCAAGGTGGGGGGGCAGGCAGGGCAGGTGGGACCAATAGTTCATTAAATGTTGAACACACCCAGCGAAAAGCCGCATAGATGATTATGACATGGGCACCGGGAAAGTGTAAATTCTAGCTCCTCTGCTGGGAACATACACTCACTGTTTTTGGAACGTTTCAGACTTTAATCAGTTACCTCTTGATGTGGCCTTGAATTAGGTTTTGAAAACCTACAGGGTTTTCTAATTGAACTATAGCTGATTCACAATCTATTAGTTTCAGGTGTACAACAGTGACTCCATATCTGTATAGATTTCCAAAAACAGCACCAATTGCAGAGTGAGCTAAAACGTCATAACTTCCCCTTAAATTGAGACCTCGAAAGACGTACGATTCCAGTAATTAGAAAACTCATCCTCATCTCCAGATGGTATTTCGCCTGGATTCCCCACTTGCTTCGACCATGGTCCAAGTCATTAAGAACTCAGCCCATTTCTCCCAGGGCTTTCAGACCAAGTCCACGAGGGACCACAGCCTGGGCTGGATTAAAAAGCTGGGGCAGAAAACAGAAAAGATGGGCGGGGCGGGTCCAGGAGTCTTCCTGGCTGTCACATTTCGTCCAGCTCCACCGTCTGCAAGTTTGGCAAGAACTCGTGTAGACGGCTGTTGGAGGCTAATTGCTCTTTTTTCCCCCCCGGGTGACCCTATTGGAAATAGGGAGAGCAGGAGCCTCCTTCCCCTCCCTGAGGCTGAAGGGGATTGAAGGTGCCTCCGCAGGAAGCACGGGGAAAATCCAGCCCAGGCTGCACCCAAAGGCACCCGCGTTCCTACCTCTGCATCCCACTGATGACACAGGCTCCTGCATCGTGAGAAATGGCGCCAGTGTCTCGTCATCCCTCGTGGACACACGTCGCAGACCTCATGCGGCCGGCGGGGCTTGTGCTGGGCACACTGACCGAGATGCAGTATCTTCAGGTGACTCCGCACGGGGTAAGCGCCCCCGGGACTCGTCACCCAGCAAAGGCTCACCGCCCGACACGCCTAGAAGCCGATGCTACAGCACCAGCGTCCCGAGAAGATGGAGAGCTTCACTGGGAGGTCAACCAGCAGGAGGCTAGGCTCGCAAATCCGTCCCCTCCATCCAGCGTCCGCGGTGAAATTTAAGGGGTCAGGGGATTTCAAGCTTGGAAGCCGATTGGCTACTCTCGAATCAGGCCCTATAAGCTACTCCTGCGGCTGGAAGCCAGATTTTCCTTATTGAAGGAGTTCTCGCTGCGCAAAGGGCTCCAGTGGCCACATTTCTAGTCTTCAAGTTCTGTAGACTGGAGATGCTTGGTTCTGGGGTCATTCTGGAGACACGGGGTCCCGCCTTGAGCACGTGCACTGCTGTCTCTGAAAACAACTCAAGGCTTGATGAATCAACGAGCTATTGAAGGAGGCAAAACCCGTTTAAGCTGATGCTGTTTTGCTTTGATTAATCAACAACCTATTTAAGGAGGCAAAACCCGTTTAAGCTGGTCCATGATTTCTGTGCTGTTGCAGACTGACTCCTCAAACGACCACAGCTGATGCGTCACGTGACGTGCAAATAAACAGTTATCTTACTGCAACATTGTGCTTGATAATCACACATAGTGTACGGGGAAAGAAAATGGCTCTTTTTTAAAAAAAATTATTTATTATTGGCTGTGTTGGGTCTTCAATTGCTGCAGTGCATGGGCTTCTTATTACAGTGGCTTCTCTTGTTGCAGAGCACAAGCTCTAGGTGTGTGGGCTTTAGTAGTTGTGGTGCATGGGCGCAGTAGTTGTGGCATACAGGCTTAGTTGCTCCACAACATGTGGGATCTTCCCGGACCAGGGATCGAACACATGTTCCCCACCCATCCATCGCCCCATCCAGCTATCCATCTCCCCATCCATCCATCACCCTACCCACCCATCCATCCACCTATGTATCCATGTATCCATCCTTCCTTCCATCCATCCATCCATCCATCCATCCCTCCATGGATACTTGGGTTGTTTCCACTTCTTGGCTGTTGTGATTAGTGCCACTATGAACATCTGTTTACAAACCTTTTCATGGATATATCTATATATCTATCTCTATCTCTGTCTATCTCTATCTTTGTTTCTTCTGGCTGTACGTAGCGATATATACACCTAGGAGTGGAGTGGCTGGGTTATATGGAAGTTCTACCTTTACCACGTTGAGGAGCTACCAGACTGTTTTCCAAAGTGTCTGTGCCCTTTTCCATCCCCACCAGCCATCCAGGAAGGCTCTGGTTTCCATCCACAGCCTTGTCAACACTTGTTACTACCTGACTTTGATTTTAGCCACCTGAGTGGGTGTGAAGTGATATTTCACTGTCATCTTGGTTTGCATGTCTCTAATGACGAATGTTGTTGAATATTTTTCTTACGTGTTTATTGGCCACTTGTATATCTTCCTTGGAGCAATATCTCTTCAGATCTTTTGCCCATTTAAAGACATTGGGTTATTTAATTTTGTATTGTTGAGTTATAAGAGTTCTTTATACATTCTAGATACATGTCTTTTATCAAATCTATCATCTGCAAAATATTTTACTTTTAAGCAATTTTACCAAGTTGAATGGGGGAGCTTTTAAATTTAAAAATTTTTAAAGAAAAAAGATTTTTCCTCTGCTGTGTTTTACCTTCTAAGAAGGAAAGAAGATAAAACTATTTTGAAGGGACTTGTTCTGAATAGAAAGCAGTGGAAGATTAAGACAGTTTATCATAAGATCTCAAAGCTCCTTTGGCTGTTTCTTCCGTTCACAAATTTTCGTGGGTTTATATTTTTCCACGCCCTCTGCCCGTAATCTGATTTTTATTGCTGTAAACAGAAAGTGATGTATATTGCCGTTCTGACCACCTTTGGTAAGATCCTATGGCACGGATATAATAAACCTATTACTCTTCTTTTTAAATGGTTTCTTGAGGCATTAAATCCGCTTTCCAAGCCTTTCAAAAGTCCTAATGAATCTGCCAAACACTCTGATGACTTTATGCTGTGTCCATAAAGTTTATTAATTGCATTCCTGGGCCATAAATAAAATAACGGGAAGGCTCCTGCCCTGAAAACATATCTTGCAATCACAGTAAATGAAGATGCTCGGTCAGCTACGAGGACCACAGCATTCTGTACTTGGCAGAAAATGCTCTGGCCAGACTGAACCCATACCCCACAAGGTCAAGAGCCATCACCTTCAGATTGTCTGCTTGGGGCTGGGACTGTGCCTGGCACGCCGATTCCTCCATTAAAAATTGAGAGGCTCGGGACTTCCCTGGTGGCGCAGTGGTTAAGAATCCGCCTGCCAATGCAGGGGACACGGGTTCGAGCCCTGATCTGGGAAGATCCCACATGCCATGGAGCAAAGAAGCCCATGGGCCACAAATACTGAGCCTGCACTCTAGAGCCTGCAGGCCACAACTACTGAGCCCACATGCCACAACTACTGAGCCTGTGCTCTGGAGCCCGTGAAAGCCATCTTTGGTCATCACGTTTCGTTCAATAAACATCTCCTGAGCCCTCATCCGCTAAGACATGTCTAAGGAACATGCCACTTGCCTTCCTCGTTGAAACGTCCACCAAGCAGCCAACATTTCGTCCTGACAAGTGTGTCCAGTGACCTCATGACCGGAGGAAGCTGATCAGGACGCACAGGGATGAGTGACGGACATGCTGATACCGGGCATGAGGTACTGGACAGCGGTTGGTATCGGGGACTTCATTTTTTTCATTCATTTATCCATTTATTCAACACACGTTTTTGAACTGAGTACCTACTCTATTTTTTTTTTAAACATCTTTACTGGAGTATAACTGCTTTACACCATTGTGCTAGTTTCCGCTGTATAGCAAAGTATATCAGCTGTGTGTACACATATATCCCCACATCCTCTCCCTCTTGAGCCTCCCTCCCACCCTCCCCATCCCACCCCTCTAGGTCATCACAAAGCACTTATTTTTTATTTTTATTTTTTAACTGAAGTATTGTTGATTTGCAATATTGTGATCATTTCAGGTGTACAGCAAAGTAATTCAGTTTTATATATATATATAATATATTCAGTTATATATTCTTTTTCAGATTCTTTTCCCTCACAGATTATTATTGAGGACCTTTTAAATCCCTAGCATCTCCCTTGTATTAATAGATTTCCTCCCTATTTTGCCTGCAAACGACAGCTCCTGTGTTCCCAGGACCTGCCCGCAGGGATGGTGTGAAGATCTGCATTGCTCTTGGCAGAATGTGGACAAATCCAGGCATTTCACCAATAACTTGTTCCCTCTTGGATGGAAAACTACTTTTTGTTGGTTAAGAACGCGACTCGGGAACTCTCCCGGTGGTCCAGTGGTTAAGACTCCGCCTTCCAATGCAGGGAACGTGGGTCCGACCCCTGGTCGGGGAACTAGGATCTCACATGCCGTGGGGCCACTAAGCCCGTGTACCACAACTGCTGAGCCCATGTGCCGCAATTACTGAAGCCCGTGCGCCTAGAGCCCGTGCTCCGCAACAAGAGAAGCCACCACAATGAGAAATCTGTGCACCACAACGAAGAGCAGCCCCCGCTCGCCACAACTAGAGAAAGCCCGTGTGCAGCAAAAAAGACCAAAGAAAGAAAGAGAGAGAGAGAGGAAGGAAGGAATGAAGAAAAATAAAGAAGGAGGGAGGAAGAGAGAAAGAGAGAAAGAAAGAAAGGAAGGAAGAGACTGACCTTTTTAAATCTTGCATGTCTAACGCAGGCCGCCTTCCTCCTCTGCAAAGGACCACCTACCCCACTTCTGAGACCACCACCCTCTCGAAAGGCAAGATGTGCACTACTAAGCCTAAAAGGGCTCTCATTCCTGATTCAGGTGAGGGCTCCTGCGTTGGGGAGGCATCACGTTGCTGTGGGTTTTCAAGGCAGCGTACTCTCCTGAATCACTGTACCCATAGCCTGTTTTCACCAGTGGTAGTGTGACACCACATTGAATTTTTGGAGTCATATCCGAAGTTGTCTTCCTGTCTTCCTTCCTTGCTGCCTCCCTCCCTCCTTTTTTTTTTTTTTCATGACTGGCATTTAAGACCCCACTTAGAAAAGCAGTTCCTCTACGTCAGGATTCAGTTTTGTTTAGAAGCGTTCTTAGCTTGGGATTGACGTGTACACACCCCTATACATAAAACAGATAATAAGGACCTGCTGTATAACACAGGGAACCCTACTCAATATTCTGTAATAACCTAAATGGGAAACGAATTTGAAAAAGAATAGATACATGTCTGTGTATAACGGAATCCCTTTGCCAGACACCTGAAACGAACGCAATACTGTTCATCAGCTAGACTCCAATATAAAATAAAATTTTTTTAAAAAGAAGCATTCTTAATAGTTGGCTCACAGAAAACCTAACAGCAGTTAGGTCCTAAATTAGCTCCTATTTACAAGGTAAAAAGAAAGGAGGAAATAAGAGAGATGGGGCCTCATTTTAATCCTAATTTTAAAATCAGCTGTTTGCACCCCTCTCCTACACCTGGCTTCTGCTAAGTTTAGCTGTTGGCGCTCGGTTTAAAGATCTGTGATTTCAAGAGGTGTTTAGTATCAACCATTCGGTCATTTTCTAGCTGTCTTTCAATGACCTGTTTCAAGGACAACCCCACTTGTGGTCAGAGAACATATCCGGTGAGAGTTAAATTCTATAACGTTATTTAACGTGTGTCTTATGGTCTAGCAGAGCGTCTGTATTCCATGGGATCTGGAAAAAAATGTGTCCTCTGCTGTTACTCTGTGATGTTCTCTATAGATGTCAACTGGGTCACCTATATTCTTGCCAATTTCCTGTGTACTGATTCTATTGATTACTGAGAGAGGAGTGCGGAAGTCTCCAGTGATGACCGCACAGTTGTTTGCTTTTCCTTTTTGTTCTGTCACCGCTGGCTTTGTGCAGTCTGGATTCCTGTTTTCAGGCGCAGGCACTATTAGCCTTTTTATGACTCTTGGCAAGTGGTTCATCATTGTGTAATTTTCCTCTGTATCCCAGGGACAACTTCTTTTTCCAAAGATTCCTTTGTCTGATTATTAATCTAGCCTCTCCAGGTCTCTTTTGATCACTGCTCACATGGTATGTCTTTTTCCATCCTGTTACACTGTATCTGTTTGTATCTTAAAGTGGGTTCTAGACTTCCTTGGCGGTCCAGTGGTTAGGACTCTGCGCTTCCACGGTAGGGGGTGCAGATTCGATACCTGGTTGGGGAACTAAGATCCCACATGCCATGCAGTGTGGCCAAAAATAAAATAAAATAAAAATTAAAAATAGGGCTTCCCTGGTGGCACAGTGGTTAAGAATCCAGCTGCCAATGCAGGGGACACGGGTTCCATCCCTGGGCCGGGAAGACCCCACATGCCGTGGAGCAACTAAGCCCATGCACCACAACGACTGAGCCTGCGCTCTAGAGCCCACGAGCCACAACTACTGAAGCCCACGTACCTAGAGCCCATGCTCCGCAACAAGAGAAGCCACCGCAATGAGAAGCCCATGCACCACAACGAAGAGGAGCCCCTGCCTGCTGTAACTAGAGAAAGCCCACGTGCAGCAACGAAGACCCAATGCAGCCAATAAATAAATAAGCTTATAAAAAAATAAAAAATAAACTGGGTTCCTTTTAGGTGACGGGTCACTTAGTCTCAACTTTTATCCAACGGACCACCTCTGTCCTTTCCTTGCCGTGCTGACACCATTCCCATCAAATATCAGGGTGAAGTGGCTTCAGAAAAGAGGAAACATATTGGGGCCCCTTATATTTTTTCACTCTATGAAAAAACCCCTTTTCTGGCTTTTTTTTTTTTTACCAAGAGTTGGGGACCCACTTGGGGTTTGGGGCACCCTTGACACTGTCACCTTGGCCGTGTAATTTCACAACTGGAGCTGGCCTTGCGGCGGGGTCAGAAGAGGAAAAAGATTTTAAAAACCGAATCTTTCCATCTGTTCTGACTCAGAGTCCCTTCTCCCAGCTGTCTGGGAGAGAGTGGGCTCCTCTCAGGGAGTTTTGGCTTCCCAGATCTGCTACCCGCTTTCCACCTAATTGTCAGGTGAACCCAGAGTAGAAAGGAGGCTGGAAATTCCAAGAAATTCAACCCCACATTATCGTTGTAGGAGCTTTGCTAGGGTGGCCGTCGCAAGTTGCCACAAACGGTGCGGCGTAACCGATGGAAATTGATTCTCTCTCCGTTCTGGAGACCAGAAGTCTGACATCGAGGCATCTACAAGCGGTAGTTCCTTCTGGAGGCTCTGGTGGGGGTAAGGGTGGGAGAACGACTCTTTTTCTCCCAGCTTGTGGTGTTCGCTGGGAATCCTGGCGCCTCTTGGCAGGTGGACGCACGACTCCTGTCTCTCATCCCATGGCCCTTTCTTGTGTGTGCAAATTTCCCCTTTCTTATAAAGACAGCAGTCACTGGATGAAGCGCCCACCCTACTGCAGTAGGACCTCATCTCAACTAATGACATCTACAAAGACCCTACTTCTAAATAAGGTGAGATTCCAGATGGACACATGTTTTAGGGGGAGATGACCCGGTGGTGTCATCCTTAAGTCCCGACTTTCCACCCAATCCTCAGGCCACTGTGCTCGGTGTCTTAGGCAATGTTTGCTGGTGTAACCCGGTGAAGAAAGAGGCTACCGCTGGCTCCCTCCACCATGGCCAGTGCTACAAGTCATTTTATCTTAAAGTGACATTTACACTTCATTTTTTTAAAAAATGGTTTTGAGACTTTATAATTACTTTAAATGGAGTATAATCTATACAAATATTGGATCACTGTGTTGTACGACCTGAAACACCTATGACCCAGCAGTCCCACTCCTGGGCATATTTCCAGACAAAACCATAATTCAAAAGACACATGCACCCCAATGTTCACAGCAGCACTACTCACAATAGCCAGGACATGGAAGCAACCTAAGTGCCCATCCACAGATGAATGGGTAAAGAAGATGTGGTGCACATATACAATGGAATATTACTCAGCCACAAAAAAGAATGAAATCATGCCATTTGCAGCACCATGGATGGACCTAGAGACTGTCATATTGAGTGAAGTAAGTCAGACAGAGAAAGACAAAGATCATATGATATCACTTATATGTGGAATCCAAAAAAAAATGGTACAAATAAACTTATTTGCAAAACAGAAACAGACTCACAGGCATGGAAAACAAACTTATGGTTACCAAAGGGGTAGGTGGGGGGAGTAAATTAGGAGTTTGGGTTACATACGAGTATATATAAAAGAGATAAACAACAAGGACCTACCGTATAGCACAAGGGATCTCTACTCAATATCTTATAATAACCTATAATGGAAAATAATATGAAAAAGAATATTTACATATAACTGAATTGCTATGTTGTATACCTGAAATGCGATATTGTAAATCAAGTATACTTCAATTTATAAAAATAATATTGTAAATCAACTATACTTCAATTAAAGATGGTTTTGATTTTTTTTTCAGGTTATTAAACTTTTGCCTCAGAAACAACATCAGGAGACAAGATAACAGAAGATGTACACTGAGCAACAGTAATTAAACACAGCAGTGACATCTCCCCAAGCCAACATACATGATCCACCAACCCTGCAGACACTCTCAGTGACTTGACCACCATGTGCTGATGAAGAGGCCCCAGCATCCAGGAGATGCATATTTCCACACCGCCACCTCCCTCCAGCCTAGGCAGGTGACCCCAGCAGGTAGAACGCACACAGGGCCGTTTGGATGAGACTGAACTAACCCTCAGGGTACAGCCTGGCTGTTCTTGTCCTGGATGCCCCACAGGCAGCAGACATGCAGTCACCAGGTCACAAAGGGACTCCTGGGTGACCACATAGAGTGGCATGCACCCCAGAGGGTCCACAGCTCAGCAGTGGGCCACAGGCACAGCAGCACCCCTGAGCCTGAGAGGGAGAATGTGCCACCCAGGGCTGAAGGGAGAATGTGGGCAGCCTGCAGGAATCACCCTTCTATTGGGCACCGTGGCTGTGAAGGTGGGGGAGTATGCTGTGTGAAGATCACTGCCTGAGCCAGAGGCTACGATTCCACCTAATGGGGCAGCCTTGGACCTGAGTCTACTTAACCTGCCCCCTCATTCTGCACTCACATGTGCACACACACTGCACACAGCTCTCTCACACACACACCCACACTATCACACTGCCCACCCCCAACTCTGTAATTACAGCTTTCCTTCCTGTCACCACAGGCTCATGACAACTGGATTCTCCGCTCCTGGAGAGAATTGCCATTAATGATATTACCTATTAGTTACGCTAATACACACAATTGATATAATATTTATTTCAGTTCTTATAAATATTATTTTTAACACCCATAAGTCATTTATGCTTATTATGTGAATGATAAATAATATATCATATGATATATAAAATGTTATGTACAAGTTAAATGCTAGGTGGTGTTATTCTGGGAGCAGTGTTACTATTTTGAAAATTTTTATTACAACTGTCATGGTAGCTGTATATTACTACTACCAACATCATCATGGTTGCATTAGTATTACTGTCATTAATATCATGGTAGCAGTATCATTACTCCTCCTCCTCCTCTCATGGTGGCAGTATTACCATTATAATATCACAGCAGTAGGTGGTCACATTATTGTTACTACCACTGTGATAGCTGTATGACTGCTATGCTAGCGTGGTGGCGGGATTCCTATTCTACATCCTGGTGGCCATATTATTGTTACTACCACTGTGGTAGCTGTATGACTGCTATGCTAGCGTGGTGGCGGGATTCCTATTCTACATCCTGGTGGCCATATTATTATTGTTACTACCATCATGGTGACCGTATATTTCTTCCCATGGTAGCACGATCACTCCTCCTCCCCCTCTCAGGGCAGTGGTATTAACACCCTCACGGTAGCAGAGTAGCAATGAGTCTCATGGCAGCACCAGCTAATGTTGCCTGAGCTCTTGCAACACCCCAGATACCAGTGTATGTGTTGTATCTGTAATAACTCACTTCAGGCTCAATACCCTGAAGAGGCATTTCCTGTCCTCATCCTGCTTTACATACTGAGATGCTCGTGCACAGAAAGCTTAAAGAACTTCCCCAAGGTCCCCCAGCGAAGCGACACTGCAGCCTGATCACACCCTGGCAGGCTCTTTTCAGAACTGCCACTGAACCCCCAGCCCACAGCCTAGATTAACCCAAATGGAGAACTCCCTTCCCCTCCAAAAAACCCACCACCTGCTTTCTTTCCCATCCATCTCCCGATCTTTCTCTTCTTCCAGCTGTCCTCACAGCCTCGCCTCCCCCTTACTCCTTAATTTATTCCTTTTCTGACGGGCTAGGTAGATCTTCATCTTCCCAGAATTTCACCCCCTGGAGTTGCATCTGTGAACGCAAGTTACTTACATCAGCAAAGGAGCCTTTGCATATGTGATGAAGGTCACCACTCTGCTGACCTCAGGGAGATCATCCTGGTTGACCCAGGTCACCCCCATGTGATCACGTGAGCTCCTGAGATCAGAGCTTCCTGCCTACTGAGGGCAGAAGAGGAAGTCAATGGTTCACAGCATGAGAAGGTCCTGACTGGCTGTTGCTGCCTTTGAGGATGGAGGCGGGGCACGTGGAAAACTGGGAAGGAACTGAATTCTGCCAACAAGCAGTGAAATTAGAGGAGGATCCCGAAACCCAGATGAAATCACAGTCCCAACCTGTGACTTGATTTCAGTCCTGTGAGAGTCTAACCAGAGAAAACAGCATCCTTTCACACTTCTGATCTATGGAAACCATGATACAATGAATGGGTTTTTTTTAAAGCCAATAAACTTGTAGTCATTTGTTACACAGCACAGCTAACTAATATACCCTCTCTGTCCACTAAGCTTGCTCTCACTTTGCCTCTGAATAACTTAGGCTGCCTTTCCTTCCCTCCTCCAATGTGGATCTCAGCAGAATCTGGGACCACTGGGGACCATCTTCTTCTGAGATGCTCCCTGTCCTCATTTACCATCTCTTCCACAACTCCTTATTTGTCTTTCTGGAAGACCCAGGATCCTCTGTCTGACTTTTAATTCTCTTCACGACTTTAGTTTCTTTTTCTGAATTTTATTAATTTTTGTTGGAGTATGGTTGCTTTACAATGTTGTGTGAGCCTCCACTGCACAGCAAAATGAATCCACCACACACACACAGATATCCCCTCCCTTTTGGACTTCCCTCCCATTGAGGTCACCACAGTGCATTAGGTAGAGTTCCCTGTGCTATATAGTATGTTCCCATCAGTTGTCTATTTTATACATAGTATCAATAGTGTATAGGTGTCAATCAGTCTCCCAATTCCTCCCTTCCCACCCCTTCCCGCCGTGGTATCCATACATTTGTTCTCTACTTCTATGTCTATTTCTGCTTTGCAAATAAGATCATCTATACCATTTTTCTAGATTCCACATACATGCGTTATTGTACGATATTTGCTCTTCTCTTTCTGACTTATTTCACTCTGACAGTCCCTAGGTCCATCTACATCTCTACAAAGGACCCAATTTCATTCCTTTTTATGGCTGAGTAATATTCCATTGTATATATGTACCACATCTTCATCTCAAAGTTTTTACATCTTCCATTCTCCAGCCCCCACATCCTTCTCCCTGTCTCTTTACTAGACAATCTCATCTTTCCTCACCAACCACTCTCCAAGGGGCATCTCTTCCCAGTTGTCTCTCATCACTACCTTCATATACCCAGCATCTTCTCAACAGCTCAGAAAGATGGGTTGAGTCTCTTTGATGGGTCTGTAAACAACCCCTGATCCCTTCCTGAACCTGATCCTCTGCTGTAATACCTCTTTCAGGAAGTTCCGCTGGGTAAACCAGAACCTAAGAGGCAAAGCTTCTAGATGCTTTCAGGTGGAGAGGGAAAAGAAGATGATCTTGCTTTCTGGTCTTCTCTTAGGAGGGAGAACACTTTCCCCAGAAGCCAAGCCCCAGGAGAAATCTTCTCTCATAGGATTGCCCGGTACTGGTTGGGTCGTATGTCCCTTCCTCAAACAATCCCTGTCAAACTGCCAGTCCTGGAGGGCAGGTGGAGGCAGCTGTCCTGGGGTATGGCCTCAGGGGAGGGGAGCAGAGGAAGGCTGAACAAATCAGACATCTCTTGAGAAGGAGTTGGGGCAGGGGTGACGGGGATTCCAAAGTGAAGCAGCAACCTTCTCTCTGCCCAGACACACGGCTTCATCTGCTACAGAGGGATACTGCTGAAATTAAGGTTCTTTCCTCTAGCAGATGCATCACCAAAACAGAAATTTCTGCATTTACAAAACTAATGCTTCCAAATGCATAACTAATTGGATTATTTTAAGGCATTTAAGGTTTAAATCTGATTTACACAAGTCTTTCTTCAGAGCTTAATTACAAATGTACGCAGCGGGATTTATTTTCGAAATGTCTCATTTTTTTCCCTTCATCTAAATATCCCGAAAGTCAAAAACAAACAAACAGAGCTGTGTGCACAGCTTGGAGGGTGTCAGCCTCTAAATCAAGTCACTTGTTTGGTTTTAATTAGTGGAAGTCTGGCTTTAGCAGGAAAAACATCGTTTTGGAAAAAAAACTTCATTCTGCAGTCAGAAAATTGTCATCCGTTGAGGAGACATAAATGCCTCAAATTTCCCGAATGGAAACGGATGTTGTGGTAAATTTAGTTTATTTTTCTTTCAGCCGATATAACTGCTATTTATCAAAAAGGCATTTTGAAAGTGTGGGAATCACAGCAACAGTTTCAGGAAAGGCAAAAAGATTTTGAATTATTATTTGTGACATATAGTCAGTATATAAAAGAACAGACTACCATATTTGTGGGTTCTTTGTGCAATAAATTTGATATTTGTAGAGATACGTACTATATAAAGACAAAGCCAACACACAGATGTGAAGGATAAATTCTAACTTCACAGTAGTAATGACCTCTAAAGAGAGGAGGAGCAAGGGAGGATTGGGGGCTTTAAATATCTTACACCCACACACATTTCTATCCTAACCATCCAACTATCATTGGCAACAGAATGTTAAAACTTAACCATCCACTGGGCTCCAAAATAGACTTGAAATTTCAAGGGGAGAGACGCATTGTCCTATGCTTGATTACAAAGAAAAAAGTGTAGGAACGACTTCCCTAACTCTTGATCCCACCTCCCTTTGAAAATTTGAAAGAATCTAGGCAATTTGCTGGAGATTTCCTTACAATAGAGGTGGTGCTGAGAACCTTCCCCTGCCCTAGAATGTGCTTGTTTTCTGTATCAGTCAGCTATGACTTAAATTATGCTGCATAACAAACAGTCCTAGATCTCAAAGCCCCACCACAATAAAGAGTTATTTCTCAGACCTGTGAGTCTGTGAGTCAATGAATGTTGGGTTGATCTAGCCTGGGCTCCCCCCCCCCACCAACACTATGCTGAGTGGAACCCAACTTTGATTCATGTCTGCTCTACATGGTTTCACCATTTTGGAACTAGTGGTTATCTTGGGCATATTTCTGTAATGTTGGAATGTAGGTGGGCAACACTTTATGGAGGGCAACATGAACCATCTGAGTTTGCAGCATTTTTGCTGACTTCCTATAAGATATAGCAAAATGGATGCAAACTCCAAAGTCCATGAAGAAGGGAGGTGTGGGGGCTTCCTAGGTGGCGCAGTGGTTGAGAATCTGCCTGCCAATGCAGGGGACACGGGTTCGATCCCTGCTCCAGGAAGATCCCACATGCCGCAGAGCAACTAACCCCTTGCGCCACAACTACTGAGCCTGCGCTTTAGAGCCCGTGAGCCACAACTACTGAGCCCAGGTGCTGCAACTACTGAAGCCCACGCACCTAGAGCCAGTGCTCTGCAACAAGAGAAGCCACAGCAATGAGGAGCCTGCGCACCACAACGAAGAGTAGCCCCCCACTCACTGCAACTAAAGAAAGCCTACACACAGCAAAAAGGAGACCCAACACAGCCAATAAAATAAATAATAAATAAATAAATTAAAAAAAAAAAAAGAAGGGGGAGGTGTGGTCCTCCCATGAAAGATGATGCAGGGCAAAGGCAGGAAGGAAGAAAAAAAATTGTGAGCAAACTCATGCTATCAACCACACCTTCCAACCTGAAGCCTGGTGAGAGAGGACTTATTTCCCATTCCCCGCTTTGGATCCAAACTCCATCCTCTCCTTCCCAACTTTGTGCCCCGAGATGCTGACGGACATGGTCTGCATCGCCCAGGGTCTCTGGTCCTCTGGATTCCAGGGGGGTTCAGACCGTGAAAGGCACTGGCAGGAGAGGGGAGGGAGGGACACAAGAGTCTAGGATCGTTCTTCCCTGGAAACTTCCCTGTTTGCGTGCTGCCACATTCAGCTGTGTTCTCTATCAACTCTGTCTGTTGTAGGTCAGCCTCTCTGCCACAGCTCTTGAGCTGAATCCCAGGAGCATCTTGACCTTATTCTGTCTTGACTCACAGGCTCAGGACGATAACACTTCCCCTTCTGTGTTGATAGGCTGCTTTAGGCCTTTCCTTAACGTTTCCCATCCATCTCTGCAGGCTCTTAAAAACCCTAAATGGACGCACTTTCCATTTTCTGCTAGAACCCTGACTGAGACAATCCACATGCCCTCCACTTGGAAGACATGGTAGATTTGCAGCTGCTAAGAAAATGTTGAGGGTGAGAAGCCAGCTGAGGTTCAACTGGGAAGTGGAGCCAGGACAGGAAACTGCACATTTGTGGAGTTTCTGAAAATCAGTCCATTCTATTTAATTTTTAGACCCTTACACCCTCCCACCCTATTCTGGAGGGATTGCTGTCCAGACCTCTTTTCCTGGGAATCTCCTTCAACATCACCCTTGGAGTCCCTGTGTGTGTCCCTCAGAGCTGACCGCAAGCCACACCAGAGCTTTCCCTGGCAGCCTCCCGGGGAAGCCGTCCCCACTCCTGCACCAGATTCAGTGTCCGGCCAGGGCGGTCTCAGTGCGGGGGGTGGGGCGCGGGGTGCGGCAGTCAAGGACGCGGCCCCCCAGGCTGGCCACACTCTGATGCGTCTCTGTGTTTCCAGCCCGGGCTCCTCAACCCAACGTCTCTCTACCGGGGGCCCTTGGACCAGGCACGCTCTGCTGTCTCTGTCCAGACCACCTTCCCGGGGAGGGGAAGATGGGAGACCCTGAACACGGTTTTCTCCCCCTCGCAGTCAACACTCAGCAGTCTTCCCCCCTGGCCCAAGGTATAATATTATAACTATTATCGACAGTAAAATATACAGTAGAATATATGCGTAATTATATGGAAAGCGGGAAAATCCTATATGACCAGACTGCATTATTATATATTCTATTATATAATGCAACATATACCATACATTATATACCAAGTTACCAGATTATAACTCTTATAGATAATAAAATACATAGTAGAATATATACATATACATACATAACTACATGGAAAGTGGGAAAATCCTATGTGACCAGATTGCGCTATTACATATTCTATTATGTAATGCGATATATACCTATGTGACCATACTGTGCTACATACATTGTATACGTAATTTATTATATATATTACACACATTGTATACATAATCTAATTTATTATGTATAATATTACATACATTATTATGATATTATAGCTATTGTCGATAATAATCTAGCATAGACTATATTGTATCTATATTGCAAGGTGGGAAACACCCTATGTTTCCTACAAATTGCACTATGATATATGCAAACATATATCATATACATTATATATAACACATGGCATATATCATGTTACATTATAACTATTTTACATGATATACTACATAATACAACACATGCACATCTATATGCAAGGTAAGAACGTTGCTCTACTGTATACCCTGTATACAATATGTATGATACAAGATATACTATGTGACATAAAGTATTGCAATATATGTATATGGTAGAGCAGCAGCCTGCAGAATGACCTTCAGAAATCCCCTTGCTTACGGAGCCACAAAAAAGAATGAAATAATGCCACCTGCAGCAACATGGATGGCCCTAGAGGTTGTCATGCTGAGTGAAGTCAGTCAGGCAGAGAAACACAGATATGATATCGCCTATATATGGAATCTGAAAAATATGGTACAGATCGACCTATTTCAAAACAGAAACAGACCCACAGACATGGAAAACGGACTTACGGTTACCAGAGGGGAAAGGGAGGGGGAGGGAAAAATTAGAAATTTGAGATTAAAAGATACACACTACTTTATTTAAAATAGGTAAACAGCAAGGACCTACTGGACAGCACAGGGAACTCTACTGAATATCTTGTGATAATCTATAAGAAAAAAAGAATCTGAAAAAAAATATATATATATGAACTGAATCACTTTGCTGTACACCTGAAACTATCTCAGCATTGCATATCAACTATACTTCAATTTTTTAAGAAAATGGAAAAAAAAAAAGAAAGAAAGAAAGAAAGAAAAGAAATCACCTCCTTGCCCTCCCAGTCTTGTCTACGTGCTGAGTCTCTGTCAGTGGCGGGGCTGGGGAGGGGTGTCCCCTGAGACAGACTCATCTCGGGGCCCCACGGCTGAAGCCAGGGTGACCGGCAGCTGAGGCAAGAAAGCCTCACATTCCTCGGGCTCCCGGGCACCCCTGGGGCTGCCCCCAAGCTACCAGGGCAAGAGCGTAGGGGGAGAAACACCCACCTAGCTCAGAGATTCCTGTCTGCACTTGAGCAGCCCCTGGGGAGAACTGAGGAGTCCTGTGCCCAGCCCCCACCTCGGAGCATATAAATCTGAGTGTCTGGGGCTGAGCCCTGGCGTCGCTATTTTTCAAAGCTCCCAGGGGTCTCTTAGATGCAGCCAGAGCTGAGAGTCCCTGCCCAGGAGCGACAGGCAGGGTCACAGGCGGCCAGTTCACAGCGGTGGTTAAAAACGCATTCGCAAGAAAGCAGCACCACACAGCATCAGCCCCAGGGCGCTCCTGCATCGTCCTTGCAAAGAAAACCAAGAGTCAGAACCCGAAACGGGTATGTGCAAAGCGGAAGAAGGTTTGTCTGTAAAACCGGGTAGCTGGAGCAGACGGGACAAAAGGCATTTACATACCTGCATCCTAGACAATCTGTAGAACAATCACACGTCCACGTGGTCTGAACCTGGACCGTTTCTTCGGAGATTTGCCAATAGTCGCAGAAGATCAAGAAATGATGACTCTCTAGCTAGATCTACGCCCGGGGTTACACGGTATCCAGCCCCAGGCACCTCCCGCCTCCCTTCCCTGACCAGCCGAGCGCAGCACGGCTGTCATTTCCAGCTGCAGACAACCTGTCCAGGTAAATAAACATGCGTTTGATGCATGTGAACGCCTGCGCCAGGGCCAGGGCCTTTCGTCCTTTCAGTTACAGGTTTGGGGCCTCCCTGCTGGGGCAGGGGTTACAAATCCACCTGCCCGTGCAGGGGACATGGGTTTGATTCCTGGTCCAAGAAGATCCCACATGCCGCAGAGAAACTAAGCCTGTGTGCCACAACTACTGAGTCCATGGGCTGCAACTACTGAAGCCCGTGGGCCTAGAGACCATGCTCCACAACAAGAGAAGCCACCACAATGAGAGGCCCATGCACCACAATGAAGAGTAGCCCCCGCTCGCCACAACTAGAGAAAGCCCACGCACAGCAACGAAGACCCAATGCAGCCAAGTAAATAAATAAATAAATAAATTTATAAAATATGTTCCAGGCAGAGAGGATGATGCCAGAGCACCACCTGGGCCTGCCAGGCCAGGGCAAGGGGGCTTTATTTTTTTTTTCCAACTTTTTATTTCGTATTAGAGTACAGTTGATTGACAACGTGGTGTTACTTTCAGGTGTACAGCACGGTGATTCCGATATACAGATCCATGTATCTATTCTTTTTCAAAATTCTCTCCCCATTTAGGTTGCTACATAATAATTGAGCAGAGTTCCCTGGCTGTACAGTGGGCCCTAGTTGGTTATCCATTTTAAATACGGCTGTGTGCACATGTCAGTCCCAGTATTATCAGGAACTTTATAAAAAGCTCGAAGCAGGGGGCCAGGGTGTGTGACACTCCGAGAGAGAACGGGAACTGGAATGGAAGGAGAGAGAGGATGCCCCCAAGGCGAGGGCTCCCCGGACAGAGGTGTATTAGGACCTCAACAAAGCACCACAGACGTGGCGGCTGAAACAGCAGACATTTATGGCCCCCCGTCCTGGAGGCTGGAGCCTGAGACCCAGGGGTGGGCGGGGCTGCTTCCTCCCGAGGCCTCTCTCCTGGGCGTGCAGACGGCCGTCTCCTCCCTGTGTCCTCACGTGGTCGTCCCTCTGTGTGTGTCTGTGTCCCGATCTCTTCTTCTAAGGACCCCAGTCCTGTGGGATCAGGACCCAGCCTAGTGACCTCATGTGACCTTCATCCTGTCTTTAAAGATGCCATTTCCAAAAACACGCACATCCTCAGGCCCTGGGGGTCAGGGCTTCACCATATGCATTTGGGGGGACACAGAATTCAGTCCATAACTGAATCACGCAGACAGCATCCCACCGCGGCAAAAACCAAGCCAGGTCAACGGCCCCCGAGCAGTCCTCCGGGCCGAGTCGTGAGAATTCCCACCCCCTCGTCTCCCTCCCCAGGACCAAACACAGGCCCATTCCTCAACCAGGCCCTAGCGGCAAATGGAGTCGCCGTCGTCCTAGCACAAAACAAAGCCCACCGCTTCCCAGGGGCTGGGGAGGCGGCCAGCCTCCCACCACCACTAATCGGGGTTCCAGGGGCAAAGAAAAGGATGGGTAGGTTGTGGCTGGGCCCCAGCTGTGCCTGCACCAGCGTAATGTTGACCAAAAGGAGATGAAATGAGGGCCCCTCCCATCTGTTCCGGAGACTGCAAGGGAAAAAACAAAGATCCATCCATCCGCCTTGTAGAGACGTTAGAGGCTGACAGTCATTTCAAGCTTCAACGTCTAAAGTTTACAGCAGAACTAGGTCCAGGAAAAATCAGCCTGTCACGGAAGGTTTTCACTGCTCCGTGCTAATCTTCCTTCAGCCCCAGGGACCCCTTTACAGACCCCACAGCAGCCTCTCAAACGGTCCACACCTTCACCCCAGCACCCCCCTCCGAGCTCTCCACTTTCCCTTCTGGGAGAACACGTGTGCCTCGAAACAAAAACAAAACGCATGTTTCAACTGAGCACCTGAGCACCTACTACACGGAGTGTCTTCCCCAGAAAGACACGCTGGTTGCAGCCATGGCGGCTTCTACTCCCGCTGGAGGATTAAGAAGAAAACGCACTCTCCACAAATCACAACAACACACTATTTATTATGTTTTTATTGATGTACAGCTGATTTATATTATGATATCAGTTTCAGGTGTACAACACAGTGACTCAATGTTTTTATGGATTATACTCTGTTTAAAGTTATTGTAAGATATTGGCTGTGGTCCCTGTGCTGTATCATATATCCTTGTGCCTTATTTGTTTTACACGTGTTAGTCTGTACCTCTGAATCCCCTGCCCCTACACTGCCCCTCCCCCACCCCTGTCCCCACTGGTCACCACTAGCTGGTTCTCTATATCTGCATCTGTTTCCTTCTTCTTATATTCAAGAGTTTGTTGTATTTTTTAGATTCCACATATAAGTGATGTGATATGATATCTGTCTTTCTCTGACTTACTTCACTGAGTATGATCATCTCTAGGTCCATCCATCTTGCTGCAAATGGCATTATTTCATTCCTTTTCATGGCTGAGTAGTATTCCACTGTATATCTGCACCACATCTGTATCCATTCCTTTGTGGATGGACACTTAGGTTGCTTCCAGGTCTTGGCTGTTGTAAACAGGGCTGCTATGAACACAGGGGTGCATGTATCTTTTCAAATAAGTATTTTTATTTTCTTTGGATAAATACCCAGGAGTGGGGTTGTTAGATCATGTGACATTTCTATTGCGAATCATAGTAATAAATAGTTAGCACTTAGTGAGATCTACCAAGCACCTCACAAGCATTTACTCACTTAATCCTCTGGACAACATTACGTGGTAGGTGTGGAGAACACTCCCACCTTCCATGGGGAGGCTGAGGCACAGAGAGGTTAAGTGACTTTCCCAAGATCACTCAGCTCAGCAGTGACTCAACTTTCCCCAGCACCTGAGGCTCACAGTTTTGGAAGGATGTCCAATTCCTCTTTCTATAGCCCTTCCTCTGTTCCCAGGGTTGAGCAAATGGACTGAAGACTGTCTAATCTCCTCACCCTAAAACTGTCCAAACTGCCTGTCAGCACAGAGGGAAAAAGAAACATCTCTTGAGGAAAACAAAAGGGCGTGTGTCCTAGCTGTGCCCCGACCCCCACGGTACCCGCGGCCACCCTGGGAAGCGTGGCCACATCTCATTCATTTGTCTGCATCTCCCACCGCAGGTGACTGGCCTGCAGGTGGGCACCTGCGCGGAAGGATGCCAATCCGCCTCTCACCAGTGGCCCCCCGGCATCTCCCCACGCAGCAAGCAGAGCAGGCTGGATTCTCCCCCCTTGCAAATGCTGGCCTTCGTCTGTGTGAGCTGCTGTAACACAATTCCAGAAACTGGAGGCTATAAACAGCACACATGTATTTCCCACAGTCCTGGAGGCTGCACGTCTAAGATCGCCGCGAGGGCAGATTTAGTGTCTGGTGGGGCTGCTTCCTGGTTCCTAGATGGACATCTTCTCGCTGTGTCCTCACAGGGAGGGAGGGGCGGGGGAGCTCTCTTGGGCCTCTTTCAATCCCATCAAGGGGGCTGCACCCTTATGACCTCCTCGCCTCCCAAAGATCCCCTCTCCTGACACCATCACCTTGGGGGTTAGAGCTTCAACATCTGAATTTGGGGGGACACACACATTCAGTCCACAGCAAGGACTAAGAACTTTTGAGAGATTCAGGGCATCCAGTGAGGCCAGTGGCTCAGAGATCATGAGGTAGAGAAACGCCCTCGAGGGAACGATGGCCACATACAAGACCCCCCTCGCCAGAGCCGTCCAGACCCCGCTCCCCCTGAAGCCCGTCACCCGCGTCTGTTTCCCCCCCGCACGCGTGAACACACCCCGTAGACCCCACAACTCCAGGTGCCTCGGGGAGCCTCTGTTTCTCTTCTGCAAATGAGCCTGATTAAAAATACGTGGAGTGACTGGTCAATCGGCACAAGACGTCCCAAAATAGCATGGATCTGAAGCTGCCACCCACCTGGGGCGAGGCTATTTTAAGAGTGTGGTTTTCTTTTTTCCCAAGCAGCATATTTAATAAGGATGCCAACTCAACAAGGAGCAATTTCATTGCAGGGGCAGAGAATGGGGGTTTGTTGTTATTTTAAGGACGCCGCACAATACCGTAAGTGACTCCTGTTTTCAAAGATATTTTAGGTGGCTCATTAAAGGGCCAACATTAAAGTATCTGTGAAGGAGGTAGACGAATAGATGCTGATGACAGAGGGAGGGGGAGAGGGAGGAAGGAGGGAGGGAGGGAACAGGGAGGGAGGGAGGAGTGAGGGAAAGGAAAGAGAGAGAGAGAGACAGAGGAATAGAGTGCATGCCTGTGTGTGTGTGCGCGTGTGTGTATCTGTGTGTGTGTGTCTGTGTGTGTCTCTGTGTGTGTCTCTCAGTTACTATCTGGGAGGACAGAGGATGCGTAATCTGAGAACTTAAATGTTTACATTACAGAAAGTCACTTAAATTTCACTAATATGAGATCTATATATCTCTCTCTCTATATATAGATATTTATAAAACTGAATCACTTTGCTGTACACCTGAAACGAATACAACATTGTAAATCAACTATACTCCAACATAGAATAAAATTTTTTTAAAAACAAAGAATATCAATGGCATCAAAAATAAATAAATGTCACTAATATGGATGCTAAGAAGACCACAGTATTTAGACTGTATCTGGTATCATGGAGGGCGTTAGGGGTTGTTTACTTGTCCCCCAGGTTTAGGCTAAAATGTGCTATTTCAATTCAGCTAGAGAAATCTTTCCAGGATCACCAAAACCTAATCATGTATTCTAACTGCAATGTTTTTCACCGTAAACCTTCCTTTAAAAAAAATGGTTTTCTACTATTTTCTTTCTTTCTTCCTTTCTCTTTCTTTCTTCCTTCCTTCCCTTCCTTTCCTTTTCTTCTTTCCTTCTTCCCCTCTGCCCTTTTTTTTGGACACATTGCACAGCTTCATTCCCCTGACCAAGGATTAAACCCAGGCCCGCAGCAGTGAAAGCACAGAGTCCCCACCACTGGATGCCAGGGAATTCCCATAAAATTTCCTTTAAAAAAGAGAAAGTCTCCCCAGATTTACTGTCAAGTAACTTATCTTTATAGACTGCAGAACAATTAAAGCCAACCAAGTACAACAAACAAGCCTGACAATTATACACAGAGCTTTACACCAACCATATAACACAGCCAGTTGTCAACATTCTGAAAACACAGCATCCAAACTTCCAACAGTCCTCAGATACCTAATGCCTTCCGCTTACTGTAAATTCGAGGCTACCATCACTAAGGAACTGCTCTAGAAAAATCAGGATAACTTTAGCAATGATTGCCCCTATTTTAAATAGTTCCTGGACGGCAGACACACGTCTAACTTTCACCAGTTTCATGGGTGTAAAGATGGTAGGAGAAGGCACAGCTATGTTCCTTCCATCCCAACAAAAGACAGGACGGTCCAGCCCCACCCATTCCCAGCTGGATGGAGTTTTGAATCGCAAGCTATGAGTGGACTTGACATGTTTCCCATTTGAGCAAAAGCATTTACATGCTAAAGCAAGACCTTCCTAAACACTCTTTTCTCTTTCCCCTCACAGCTGCCTCGCCAGCATGTCTTGGATGGCGGCAGTGTTGGGGAGCAGAGCTCCCCAGCTGACACCCCCTCAATGGGCATGCAGTGTGAACAGGAATAAACCCGCACCCAGGACTTCCCTGGCAGTCCAGTGGTTAGGATTCCATGCTTCCACTGCAGGGGGCATGGGTTCGACCCCTGGTCAGGGAACTAAGATTCCACATGATGCGCAGCATGGCCAAATAATAATAATAATAATAATAATAATAATAATAATAATAATCCGTTGCTTTAGACCACGCAGACACTGGTGCTATTTGTTACTGCAGCAAACCTCTGCCACTCTGACTGATACCCACCACGTGAGTAGGAGCAGGAAGACCCCCAGGATGGAGACTGCAACCTGACTCCACACAGAGTGGAGGCAGGAAATGTGGTGAAAAGTGTTCAGATTATGCCTAAAATTTAGGCAAATGATTGGCTGATCAGGTGTGTGAGTGGAAAAGTGGGTCTGGGAGATTTGGGGATGTTTGGCCAGAGTGGGTAGTGGAACAGATGTGGTCATATTCATGCACCCCTGAGAAGGCGTTCCTGAATCCCCACCCTTCATCCTTGGCCCACACACGGGACGTTTCCTCCTCCACTCAACTTCAAACACGCCCCATCTGGAACCCTCCTACGCCCTCAGAATGGCCATCATCAAAAAGTCTACAAAGAATAAATGCTGGAGAGGGTGTGGAGAAAAGGGG